>NC_059335.1:30737500-31095000 GCF_018350155.1 Leopardus geoffroyi | reverse complement strand
TACCTTTAGCATCTAGGAGCCTAGGTAGAGAGGTAAGAGGAGAAGCAGAAAGTGCTACTTGATATTGC
This sequence comes from Leopardus geoffroyi, assembly GCF_018350155.1. Lineage (NCBI taxonomy): Eukaryota > Metazoa > Chordata > Mammalia > Carnivora > Felidae > Leopardus > Leopardus geoffroyi. Next base: position 31,094,932 of record NC_059335.1, on the reverse strand, counting down.
TGTAAAAGTGGGGTAGAAGTCCTTGAAGGAGCCATCTTACTTTGACTGTAGTTCCTTTGAGCTGCCATAAAGGAGAGTTCAGGATCACGAAGAATGTGATAGTCTGTTCGGCTCACCCCATGTTTCGCAGCTCCAATGAGCAAGTCCCTATCATGAGGGCCACATTCCCACCAGACTGGTAGGTCTGGATTTGGATGGCAAAGCTTCAAGCGTTCAAACAATTGTGGATGTCGGAGGGCCTGTTCCCGTACTTTCCTTAGAAGTTCAATGCGATACAAAGTCCTTGAAGCACGTTCTTCTGTGATTGGCTGGATAAAGATATTTGGATCCACCAATTCTATGTTAAGACAAGAACAAAAACATTAATCTTGGAAACACTTTATTACAGACTTAAATAATGCAACTTCTAAAATGCAACTCTACTCGATATCACTGTGTAGTTTCCAGAATTTTTAAAATATTTTTAAATGAGGAAAAATACAAGTTTTTAAAAGTACCAAAATCCATACATACAGTGTATAACACTGGATCTTCTGAAAGTGGGGAAAACGTAATGTTTTTGGGAAATATGTTAATATAACTAAGAATTTACTTTTCAACGTTTATTTATTTTTGGGACAGAGAGAGACAAAGCATGAACGGGGGAGGGGCAGAGAGAGAGGGAGACACAGAATCGGAAACAGGCTCCAGGCTCTGAGTCATCAGCCCAGAGCCCGACGCGGGGCTCGAACTCACGGACCGCGAGATCGTGACCTGGCTGAAGTCGGACGCTTAACCGACTGCGCCACCCAGGCGCCCCAACTAAGAATTTACTTTTAAAAAATTCCCTATGAGCTATGTCCTTACTAATCTGTGTCTTTTATTATTTTTTTAATGTTTATTTATTTTTGAGAGACAGAGCACAAGTCGGGGAGGGGCAGAGACAGAGAGGAAGACACAGAATCTGAAACAGGCTCCAGGCTCTGGAGCACATGGCCCGATGCCGGGCTTGAACTGGGGAACAGCAAGGTCATGACCTAGGCCAAATTTGGATGCTTAACCGACTGAGCCACCCAGGTGCCCCACTAATCTGTGTCTTAATCAAAGAGACAAACACTTACTTGAACTCATTTATAAATACAAATTAAAACTGTTAAATCATAGCTGATAAACAAACAGAAGTCCACATATTTCTAGCTGCACCAGGGAAATTCAGGGCATTGTGGTGAACTCACAGGAACACTTAAGGCTTTCTTAAAATTTCAGGGAAGTGCAGGAACACTGTCAAAGGCTATGTGAAGTAGTGGCTTGAGCTGGCTCGGTTTCAACATTAGATCTTGCTATATTCCTTTCGATGCGGTCATATCTTTGTGGGCAGAGATACTGGCAGTTCAAAAATCGACAGGGGCTTGTTGAAATAATGCGGACCCACTTAAAGGAGCTGGTAGTGGTCAAATCTAGAACAATTTGAGTATCAAAATAATGAGAGTATTGGGTTCTAACCTATAGAGTAAAATAAATATCTATGAGTCCATTCTGATATGAATAAGTAAATAATTGATCAACAGATGAAACGGAAACAACAGTTCTTGCTTGTAGCAGAATTCCACATTAAAAGCTGTTACACGTAAGGATCTACTCATGGATACTAATGTCAATGGGTGGAGGTTTGAGGAGAAACAGGATTTGTGTGGTCTCAAAGTATCTCCTCAAGATATCTGTTAACTGCAGGGGAAAGGATATCAATTTTACACTGGAGAAACATGGCATAAACTACTGTAACCAAGCAATCAAGGGCAATACCATCAATGTTAGCTATCTTGACATCATGAACCCATTGATATCTTCTGAGAGGGACACATCATTTCTCTGGTACTCTTGACAAAAATGCATAACCTCAATGCAATCGGGTCACGAAAGACAAGAGAGAAACTGAGGGTCTGTTACAGACTGTAGGAAGCTAAGGGGAAAGACCAACTAAATACAATGTGGGATCCTGGAACAAAAAAGGACATCAGTGGACAAACCAGTAAGATCTGACTAGGCATTCAATTTAGTTAACAGCATTGTACTGTTAAGTTTCCTAGTCTGATAATTATACTGTAATTAGTCATGTAAGATTTTAACATTAGGGGAGGCAAAGTGAGAGATGCATGGAAACTTCTGTGGTTTTTTGCAACTTTTTTCAAAGTCTAAAAGTAGTTCAGAATAAAAAGTTAAAAAAAAAAAAAAAAAGACCATGCAGACATCAATGTAGAACAGGAAACAAGAGTGGGCATATCCATTCTACCTCCAGGATGTGACAGTTGTATAGTCCCTGACAGGTGTATACATCTCATTAGTAAGTAACTGCGGTTATTTAAGAAAGAAAAGTAGTATTTTTTTTCTTTCAGCTTCTATTATGTTTTCAAACAATTACTAGATTGTTGGAAACAAATACTTAAGTTGTTTGGATCTAATTATTCATTAAACAGAACTTCTGGCCTCAGGTGCTGTGAAAAATTACTGAGACAGTAAGGGATCTATGAGCTGAGGAAGTTTGGAAAACTGATCTAAGTAAAACCTCACTCACATTTCTAACAAGAAAACTACCTTTTCGATCATTATTGATTGTCAGTAATTAACCCTTTCTTTTTAAAAACTGGAGTCAAAGTGGTTAATTTATTTATCACATTTTATATCGTTCGGGAATTAAGAAAATTAAAAAAAAAAAGAAATGAGGGCCTCTCAGTAACCATGAATAATAGAAGACACAATACTTTGCTTTATCTCTTTAAATCCATGGATAGTCTCTCAAAAGACCTTTAAGTAGACTACTCTGGATTATCTGGTATTTGGGTAATCAAGTGATGGGCTACTCTATTCAGTAGACTGACAACAGATCTGTTAGGACATAAAATTAAAACAAACCAACAAACCTACATGAAATTTACGTCCTTTTATTAGCCATTTATATTTTGACTACAAAATAGGATTAGGAAGCCACTGGGTTTAGCAGTCAGAAATCATATTCAACAAAGAATGGAGACAGCTGCTTATAATAGCATGATTGAGAGGAATTGCTGACAGGATGAGCGATTTCTCTGGGCTTCAAAGACGATGAAAGTCACTCTCCTGGGTGAATCTGTCTTGCCAGTGCCTTGGCTGAGCATTAGCACCTCTGATTAGTTGTTGTTCTCTTTTTTTGAAGGCTCTGGGTGATTTTTTTTTCCCTACTAAAACTCTTTGAAATGTTTTTAGAGAGGAGGCCTCATTCCTTGCAAAATTATTCACTGAATAAACCCTGTAAAACAGTTCCTATGAGATGGACTAAAACTACAGGTTAGTTCTGTTTATCTGAAGCTACTATTTATCTTCTACCTCCCCCCGATCATCAATCTAATATTGAATAAGCACTGGCTATGCCTCAAAACTCAAGGTGCAACTTTATTCTCTTTTGATCTAATTTTAATAGCAGAATTAACAAATAGGGGGAATCTCTGAACATAGTTAATTTACAATTTTGAAAAATAACTGATGTGTTGAATTAGACAGTATTGACATAAAAAAAGTTGGAAATTTCAGAATTTCAGGGACTTTTGCCTCTTTGACCAAAACCAGGGAAAAAAGAAGTTTTATACCTACCTTCTTTGGAAGGAAGACGACAAACCCTCCGACACATAGACATGAATGCATACAAATACTTCTCCAAACTATCATCAGTTTTCTTATGCAGCCTAGCCATAGCTCTAAATTTTGTCCAGTCAAATTGGCCTCTGTCAGGATCAAATACCACTCCAAATGTGGACACAACTCTATAAAAGTCAGCTTCTTCTCTTCTTGTCCATCTATTTTGAGTCAGATTAAAGAAAGAGCCACACTCGTCATTAAAATAAATATTAATGCTGAATATAATGACTATAATAAAATTTAAAACATTTCAAATACCTAACACTTTAAAGGATTAAATGCAAGGGTACTGCCTTGCAAATATATGCTAGTTGACTCATCTGTCCAACCATGCTTCTCTTCCTTCAGAAAATAATAGTTTTTTGCACATTTACTACGTAAGAAAATATGCAGGGGATACAAGATTACGTAAGACATGATGACCCTACCTTTAAGGAAACAGTGAAACATTTCAAACATATCCCTAGTATAAGGTGGTATGTTGTAGTTGTATGCATTCTAGGAAGCAAGGATTTTAGGAGAGTGCAGAAGATGGGAGGTCCAGTTCAGACCTGAGTGATCAAGAAAGCATCACAGAAGTAAGTGGCTTTTAAGATGGAACAAGGCTAAGATCAGGTAGGGAATTCTAGGAAGCAGACACAGTATAAGCAAAGTAGGAAGTAATCTACATTTGGGGGAGATGATGAGCATTCCAGTTTGACAAGGATATGGCTCATATTGGAGGCAGAAATGGGGTCTGATTATTAAACACTCCATATGCCTGGCTAAAAATAGTCTCTATTCAGTTGAAAGTTCCTAAAGATATTTTAAGAGGGTAATATTACCCTCACATACCACAAATCTCCAGTCTAACTTATAGACACTTTTCCCTGGTTAACTTATAGAATTGTGAGAATGAGAAAGAGTGTATGAGACCTTTGAAAAACATCAACAGGCCATTTTTATCATAGTGCTTCATTAAGAAGATTCATGTAATAATGCTGCAAAAATAGCCTGGGAAACCAATTAATTCTTATAAAGCTTACACCTGAGTGATGGAAGTAGGACTAGAATAGAAAGGATGAGTTAAAAGACTACACAGAACACACAAAAATATGACACAGTGTCTACCCTCAAAGAAGTTACAACTTAGGAAGACAAGACAGGGAAAGGAAAAACGTCCTTATAACATCTTGTATTAGTGTGATAATGAGTAATTTATTTGGATAAGTGCTATATGAGTACAGGAAACAGAATACTGTGAGCTGGCCTGTTTGAGAAAAAATTAATATAAGACATAGGGCAGGTGTTGGGCTCTGAAAGATGGGCTAGGTATGGACTAAAGAGGAGGAAGAAAGGTATCCCAGGTGATAGGAACAACATAAGCTAGGGTACTGAGTCAAGAATACGTAGGATATTATGGCAGAGGAAATAGTACTGGATAGAATTAGAAATGCATGCTGACATCTAAATTGAAGAGACTCTTGGACTGAGGCTTAAGAACTTAAACTTTATACCTACAGTAAATAAGGAGCCATTGAATATCATGAGAAAACTAGTATTTTAGGAAGACTGATCGAGATCTGACAGACCAAGGGAAAATGTATGTGGTTAAAGATGGCCATAAATTCTTTGCCGCTCATCCCGTGGACAGGTATAATCTCTTTCCCTTTTCTTTTAAACTTCATTGGCCCTGTGACTTTTTTTGACCCATAGAAAGTGGCAGAAGTGATGCTTTATAATTGCTGAGACTAGGCCTTAAGAAATCTCCAGCTTTTATTGCCTTTGTCACTGGGAATGCTCCCTCATTCAAGCTCCCAGCTGGCAGCCCAGCACCAACTGCCAGCTGTTTGAGTGAGGCCACTTCCTACCTGCTGGCCAAAAACACGGGAAGCAGAAGAACCACCTGGTCAACCAATAGAATCATGGGAAATAAAAAAAAAAAAACAAAAAACTGGTGTTTCAGTCACCACATTTTGGGGTGGGTTAAAATGCAATTGTAGGTAACTGAAACAGTGTATTTCCAGAGATCTAGAACATTGAAAATCTTGTTTCAGATGAATTAAACTCTGGTTATGATGGATGTGCTGCAAATAAATACCAAAGAACAAAGATATATTTTCCAGAGAACATCCAAGGATCCAGGTTTAACAAGGAGGCCAGGCTGTTGCTAAACATTGCTATTCTTTTCAGTGTAGTCTATCCTCTTTAAGAAGTTAAAGCTTTTGGGAGGAGAGTAGCATGACTGTCTTCTTAACAAGGACTTTTGCAGAAAGGTATACTATTTTTTTCTCCTTTGATATGAGTGGTTGCAAGGGTTCATCCTCTGTATAAAACAGATAAGGACTTGTCTTCCATACATTCTTACATTTCATAAATGTCAATATAAAGTAAGGTAGAATGGACTTTATTTCACGTAACTTAAATGTATGCTTTATTAAGAGTTTGCTCTGCAATTTCATTTTTTTAATACCTCAGTATTCATAAATAACAGAATAATGATTAAATATGAAGAGTGCAAGGAACGATAAAATGCAATGATCTTTATCTGTTTGATATATTTGTGTGCATGCATAAAAGCACTTTGCTTTGACCAACTTCTCTACCTATATATGTTTTTCACAAAGTGAGATAATCACACTCTAAGAGGCTTCGGAATGAAAAACTACATTTAGATACTAACATTAAAAATTTAGTGCTACTGTCTTACCTCTGCTGTCTTTCTATCTTGGCTGCCATTTTAGGATTAAGAGTGGCTTCTTCATAAAGAGGCTGCATGACACTGGCAGGCACTGAGAACGTGGGCTGTATCTGTTGGATTTGTCTGTTTTTATTAGTACGCTGATATGCAGTGATGAGACGCCTCAAACGTGTGGTTAAAGCTGATTGAGTTGGCCAATAAATTTTATCACCCTCCATCAGCTGACCATCTGTATTTAAAGAAACTCATATCAATAAAAAAAAAAAAAACTAAAAAATGAAAACAATTTTGACCCTCCCCCCCCCCCAAACAGATGATGAAATGAAGCTCACAAAAAGAGCAAAATTTCCTTACTTAAAATATTTTTTCTTTCAATCTGATTATGTGGGGGAAAAAACCCACACAAACCAAACCTCTCATTATAAAAAAGTTTTCTTTTAACTACAGCTGTAAAAACATTACAACAAATTTTTACAGCAGCTCAAAGAAAGTAGGTCACAGTGGAATAAAGAACCACAATATTATCTATTGAACTTCGCTTGCACAGAAAATACAACCCTTGCATTTCCAGGCCTAATACGTTTTACTGCCTGGCAAATACTCACTTGCCTTAATTTAAATGAATTAAAAATCAAACTGAAATCTTTGGGAAGTTGAATACTGTAGACACTTTTAAGTAATGCCTTCTTCTGTATTAAATCTATCTCAATTTATGTGAGAATCAAAACATTTTAAAGGTCATTGGTGAGGAACATATATTATAAAAAACTCCCTATAACAATGCTGTCACTTTTATGCTCTTATTCACCTAATAAAGTGCAGGACCTAGCTCTCTGTTTCCAGGGAATAATCTTCTAATTACATACACCATAATTAAGCAGTAATCATTCATGCTAAGCCAATGCTATTCCTTCTTCCCTAGTCAAACTATGAAAAGATGAGGCCCGACTCCACTTGGGTGCCAGGTGGGAGTGAGTGTACTCTAACAGTATGTTTCTATCTTGATAACCAGAAGGTAGTAGAAGGAAGACCCTGCAAAGGAAGGCTTTGTAGAAAAGGGGTGTGAGAAAGAATGGACCCTAATGTGCATATGGAACTAGTAAGTTGTTGGATGGGTTACTGAATTAACACTTTAATGATGAAATCCCATATGCAAATTTAATAATGTAACCATAAAATCATCAAAGCTTTGATTCCATAAAAGCTTAGTGAGTCACTGTGTAACTATTTGTAACTAAAAATACTGTTACATTTCCAATCAACTAGTATGTCTTATAATGATTACAACTGCCTTCAATAAAAATTTCATATGCATCAAACATCACAAAAGTGGAACAGTTTATTGATTTCATGGTATCACGAGAATGTGAATTTTCAATAATATTAAATAAAGAGATAAATGCAATGTACCTCCATCTGCTATAACAAGATCTCCTGGTGAAGAAACATCATCCTTTTAAAAGAAAACAGAAATTTGTCACAGGGTAATTGGGTCAAGATACACTGAAGAAAAAAAGAGAATCAGGTTTCTTAATATAGTAGTAGAGAACTTTTTGTAGTAGAGTTTTTAATGATTAATTTATCAAAATTAAAAATTTTAATTTCTTGTTCTAAATTCCCACCCATTTACAACTTCTCTGTTGCCTTTTACACTTCAGACCAATTATTTTGCACTACAATTTTCCTCTTCCGTGACCACTTTTGGTCCAGTTACTTTCCCCCCACCCTTCTTCCTCTACCTGCAAATATGCCCCGGGCTTTCTTGCTAACAGTTTTTTTTTTCGTTCTATATACCAACTTTCATAATTTATTCATTCTCATATCTGATTATTAGACAGCCAGCAAATCTTTTTTCTTTCAGCCTTGAACAGTTTGCTTGTGGTGTATATCTAATCTTTATCTGTCAAAAGAGCAGCTCCAATTAGGTATTCCAACATTACTGTAAACATATTCATAACTTTGGTGGTTTTATTCCAATGACTACTATTTTTTTAAGTTTATTTTAATTTATTGTTTATTTATTTTTTGAGAGGGGTGGTGGGGGGAGAGAGACAGAGAGGGAGAAAGAATCTGAAACAGACTCTGTGCTGTTAGTACAGAGCCCAACGTGGGTCTTGATCTCATGAATTATAAGATCACGATCTGAACTGAGATCAAGAGTCGGAGGCTTAGCCAACTGAGCCATCCAGACACCCCAATTGTTATCTTTTTAAAGTTTGTTTATTTGTTTACTTACTTAAGTCACCTCTACACTCAGTGTGGCACTCGAACGCACAACCCTCAGATGAAGAGTTGTGTGCTCTTCCAATTGAGCCAGTCAGGTGCTACCAATGACTACTATTTTCTATTGTTATTTTAGAAAAGACTGAAATTAGAACGACTGTCATTCCTTTTCAAGTGGGTCTTTTAACTCTGGTTGCTTTTAACATATTCTCTTTGTTTGGAACATCTGTAATTTCACTAGGATGTTTTTTTAGAGTGGACTTAATTTTTTTTATCCTGCCAAGATTCACTTTATTTCTTGAATCTTGGGATTCATGTCTTTCATTAAGTCTGAAAAATTCTCAGCTGGTATCTCTCTTAAAACAGGTCTTCTCCTTTATGCTCTCTGGCCACTCTCTCTGGAATACCTATTGGACATATACCAACCAGACATCATCATGCGATCCTCCTTGTCTCTAAAAGAGTTTTTTCGTATTGATTTATTGCCTCTCAGCCCTAAATTCATTACCTGTCATACCTTTTACGGGCCCTAAGAAAATGGATCTGGCCTCTTTAAATACTGTGTTTCACCAGCCAGTATGATGTCAAGCGTTGTCAGTAGTGGCAGCCAGGGACACAGTATGAGGAAAAGGGTTTTTCTTCTTTGGTTTGGGTGAACTCCTCCCGTGCTCACCTCTGCAGTTCAAGCAGCTTCTTTAAGTGCCTATTGGCTAGCGGCTTTCCCTGGTGACCTCGCCCTTGGGTGGTTGTCTAGTGAAGTGCCTCCAGTGAGACACTTCCCCAGGAAAAGGTCCCTTGGCAACCCTGGAGGGTAGACTTCGGCAAGTTCCAGAGGGTGGATTTCCAGCAAGTTTCGCCACCAATGAGGTGTGGCCACGCCCTCCCAAAAAAGTGAGGATCTCAGCCCTGCTGGACACGGGGCTCTTCCTTAGGTGCTCTGCATCAGCCCTCAGAAGAGTACCCACTCCTCCATTCTTCAGCATTCTCTTTACTTCTTATCAGCCAATCTCTCATCACTTTAATCCACCGATTATAGTCAATCATTCTACAAACCTTCCCTGTTCAAATTGCTATGTGGTCTCTCTCTCCTGATTGGGCTAAACTGAGCCATCGTGCTACACTGTGGATCCTTTCCTCATATCTATTTTCTAAATAATGTCTTCTCTCAAGATCTGGGTCTAATCTGCCTCTCTAGCACAATGTTTAACCTATTTGTTAAGTTTTAACTTCTAATGACTGTATTTTCCACTTCTAAAGTTTTACATAATTCTTTTTCCATATGTCCCTACTCTTTTAAAATCAGATCCATCTTTCTTTTGTTCTTGGATCTTTCTTTAATGTCTTTAACCATTTAAAAATTACTTATTTTCTATTTTAATAGATCTATGATATATCAGAAGTTCTTAGAGGTCTAATCCTGTTCTTTGTTGTATTTGCTAGCATTTACTCCCGGTAAATTGTTCCTCATTTTTTTAAAATTTTTGGATTTTGACCTCATTTCACAGAGTGTTTTATCTTCAGGACCAAGTATAGTCTACACTGAAGCTGTTCTTTTTCCATAATTCTTTTTCTTTATGTTTCTACTAGGTACCTCAGGGGTATTACCAGCTTGGGATCCTTTTATGTCACATTTTTGGCTGGACCATGCAGGTGATATAAGAGAAATCAAACCATAAACTCAAGAGAAAGTAGGCCTATGGCTAATGAATTCTCAGGGGAAACAATTTTTTTCCCTACCCAGAGCCCACGCTGTTTCTTGGTGCTGTTTGTCAGAGAGTGCTTTCCTCTGAGGGTTTTCATTCAGTATAGGATTTCCATTCTCACTGCCACACTCTGGCCCTCACTCTCACTTGCCCTCATACAGCCATCAATATCCAAGCCCCTTGGCCACAAAGACCAACACACCTTACCTGACAGTTACCACACCATCTAGTCCTTTACCATGCCCTTGTTAAGTATTACAGAATTCCTCATCCTTTTTAACATCACTTCCCCACCCCACAGACTCTTTTCTGTATTTTCACCAACTCTGCTTCTTCCTTTTGACTTTCTATAAACAGAACACATAGAACTATGTTTTCACAGCTCAGAATTCCTCTCCTCTCTACCTTCTACTTTAAACCTTTTATGTGGGTATAGTTTCTATCTGTTGCCATGTACTTGTAGTATCTACTTGTCACTCTCTGCTTTGGGATTTTTGCCCCAACACCGTGCTTCTTAGTTCCTAGCACTGCAGCACGTGGGCAAGCTCCACTTCATCCACACGTCCACGCCAGCCTCCAGCTTGTCTAGAAGGGAGATCAGGCAAATTCTGAATGATTATTTGTGATGTCTGTCAACCTAAGTGGATCACTAACTTAGCTGCTCTTCTGAAGAACAGAATTAGGTATAAGGAAAACATGAAAGAAAAACACACAAAAGAAACAGCAAACAAAAGAAACCATGGAGTGACTAGAATTGAGGATTTTAAAATAGGATCCAAAGCATACCTCCATATCATCTTTAAAGATAGCTGGGGCAGGTTTGTATTCTGGATCTTCCACATCCCTGTTAAAATATGAACAGATGCCACAATTACTGTACTGGACTTAAAACTTCTCTTTGACAGGACAAATGGGAGTCTTGTTGCAAGGACAAGACTTTTAGTGTGTTTTCAGACTGAAATTTCTGTTCTTTAGCCTGAGGACTCGAAGCCACAGCATGAAGGTGGTTCTATGGCAAGTCAGAAGAAAGCTACCTCTAATGGACTCTTACTACCAAGTTCACTTTTAAATGTGGTAATATTAACCTCAACATAGTCTCTTACTTTTCTCTTTTGGTAAGAAAACAAAGATGGTAAAGGCCCTTACTTGTTACAATGAACAACATCATATTTCTCTTCAACTGTAATATTCTTAGCTGTCTTCTTTCCTCTTATGCCCTCAGAATTTTATGGCCTTAATGGCCATGACCATTAAGAATGGAAAAATGAAGGACTCATCACAAGAATGGGTATGGGGCAGGTCCAGCCTCTTCCTTGATCATACTGTTGGATAAGCACTAACTTATCAGAGTATCATTAGTTCTTTCTGATTGTAAACTCCAATTCTCTTACCACTGCATTACTTAAAGATAAACATCACTGACAGAATATGTGATGTTGATAGAGATACATGGAGAAATCAAGACCCTGAAGTGCACATACCCATCCATATAATCATTTGCCCTCTGTTCTGCAGCAACTGCTTTCTCATCAGGCTTTCCCACTCTTTCCAAGAAGCATAATGCTGGGTCTGCTCGGATAGTGTTATATTTTTCATAACCTGGAGGGATCACCAATTGTGAAAGTAAAAAGGATAAAAAGAAAAAAGATGTATAAATATAAGCATTCCACACATTTATGGTAGAAAATGTTCCTGGACTAAACGGACCATATATTAAAATGATATACATTAAGCATGTTTTCCAGAAATTATCACAAATTACATGATCTGGCATGTGTATATTTAAAAATTTAGATTAAGTTTATCAGTTAAAGTGAAAAAGAGGAAAACCGATCACACAGAACACACTTGACCTAAGAACTCTTCCTGAGGGGAAGTTATGTGAGATTTCTGCCACCCTTTCATGAAGAAGTGTAGTGACTGACAGACATAATTTGGTGGTGTATGCTGTACCTGATATTGATAATAATATGAGTGTTTCTGGAATAAAGCTGTAGGTGGAAATCATCAAACTGAGAACTAGTTGAATTATATTATACACAGAAGACGACTCTACCTACCTTACTTCTCACTTACCATGTTTAAAAACTCCAATAAGAAGGGACTTATCAGCGTCAAAATCCCACCATTCAGCAGGAACTTCTGAGTGGTCTGGTTCTGGGACCCAAACATCAATGTCACTTTAAAAAAGAAATCACGATATGGCACTATGAATGATTACAAACAAGTTAAAGAGGAGGCAAAACTTTATCTAGTTTGTAAACAGCATTATGGTTTTTAAGAAAAAGATGTTAAGATTTCATTTCATTGATCTTTTTGTTTTCCATAATTGCCACCGATAAAAATTACAAAATTGCACAACATAAACAAAGTTAGCATAAAATGAATTAATATTTCTAAACTCAACAGAAGAAATGTTCCAACAGGTTTACTTTACTCTTAACGAAGCATATTCTTTCCACTGGTTTCCTTTAGATACAGACAAAATGTTTTATGGGAAAGTAGAATCTTATGTCAGCAAACAGCCTGACAAAAATCAGCTGGCTCAAGTATTTCATTTTGTACACCAGCAAACTGAGGTCCTAGAAGGGCAAATTAATTGCTTTGGGCTGCAAAACAAGTCATATCTCTTCTAGACTGCTATTGGTAAGAAAATCCCACTGAAAAATTAAGCATTGCTTACAAGTAAAGGAAAATGGAAAGTTGTTTTTTTTTTCCTTTTTAAGTATTTATTTATTTATTTTGAAAGAGAAAGAGAGGAGGGGCAAAAGGAAAGAGAGAGAGAGAATCCCAAGCAGGCTCCATGCTGTCAGTTCAGAGCCCGATGTGAGGCTCAAACCCAAGAACTGCAAGATCATGACCTGAGACTAAATTAAGAGTCAGATGCTTAACCAACTGAGTCATCCAGGTGCCCCCATTTTCATGTTTTATTTACTCATAAGACTTAGAAGCCTTTTGTTTTCATGGCCATTGTCCTTTATTTCCACTATATTAGTGGTTAAATATTGGGTTCTTGTGAACTAGCCCGGGAACATATTGACCATTTATCAGTTTCTTTCTTTCTTTCTTTTTTAAGTTTATTTATCTATTTTGGGAGAGAGAGAGAGAGAGAGAGAGAAAGCAGGAGAGGGGCAGAGAGAGAATCCCAAGCAGGCTCAATGCTGTCAGCACACAGCCTGACACAGGGCTTGATCTCATAAACTGTGAGATCATGACCTGAGCCAAAATCAAGAGTTGGACACAACCAACTGAACCACTCAGAAGCCCCTATCAATTTATTTCTATATGAAAAAGTTATTTTGAGTTTCCAAAGACAACCAACTTACAAATGACCTTGGGCTACACAACTTAATTCTAAGTAGGAAACTCCTCACTTTTTCAAATATATCCATATAGGTCTTTGTTAATTAACTTACGAAATTTTGGTGCCGAGACAAGATGAAATTCTACTTCATTTTCATTATGTTTTATCATATCTCTGATTCTTTGAAAACTGGTAAATCACGAATGTCAAACAGAGAAATTCTCAACTAGAATTATTTGATTTCCTGAAATAATTTATCCTATCCAACTCCATCTTCTTTGTTGAATAAAATACAAGAATGATGTTTGTGTGTGAAAATTAATGACATTTATTTGCTAATTCCTGTCAGACATAAGTTGTATGTTAGGCTAAGGGAGACAATGGCTTGAATCACTATGGTAAACAAGTAAACATTTCAGTCCTTCCATGTATGGCAGATTTTCCTTTTTAGTGGTGTTGTACGTGTTACTTATAAAAGGTTTCTGGGACAGTAGTAATTTCACATGATAAGCAAAGGAAATTATGTTTGCAAAATTAAAAATGTTCTTTAGTAGTTGTTTCATACTCCTGAAAACAGCCATATTACCACAGCATTCACAGAAAGGATTTATTATAGTTTTTAGTCCTTTATTATATTGTCATTTTTTAGGCATGATAGTTATATATAGCATACAAATAGCACTTTGAATGTTTTAATCAAATTATGAATCAAAAACTTGCCATTTTCTGGGGTGCTTGGGTGGTTCAGTCACGAAGTGTCTGACTTTGGTTCAGAACATGATCTCACAGTTTGTGAGTTTGAGCCCTGCGTCAGGCTATCTGCTGTCAGCACAGAGCCCACTTTGGATCCTCTATCCCCCTCTCTTTTTGCCCCTCCCGCCTCATGCTCTGGCTCTCTCTCTCAAAAATAAACATTTTTTAAAAACAATGAAAAGTGGATAGGAAATTACTTTTTATTTTTCATAAATCTTTTGCCAGCAGAAAAAAGTTTTAACCCAAGGAATATGGAGAAAAGGATGTACACCTTTCTCTAGATTCTTAAAGGAAATTATCTGCACTTAAGTAACATTATTACCTCTAATCTTCTTTAAAAAAACCCAGAAGGGCTGCAATCACAGTATTTTTCTTAATGAAGAAAAATAGAGAAAGAATGATTTTCCCGTGATTTGGTCAAAGTTGAAAAAATGATGAGGAAAAATACAGTTACAGAAGATATTTATTTTTGATTGATTTCCTGACCAGGACTAAAAAGTGTGAGAACCAAAAGATGAAGGCAAGAGGAAAGAATTTAAGAGGGTCAGGTAGTTCCCCTCACCAACCATCAGGTGGCACTGTAAGCTCAGAACACTGTGATCAGCATCGGCAGTAGAAAGATTTCCTACTTGTAAAGAGCGTATACCTACCCTGTGTTTGATTGTAAGTGACAAATGCATGTAAAGTGTTTGTTAACTGCTAGGGAAAGGACCATAATGAGGTGCATGTGCTCCTGTTGTTGATTTCTGTTTTTAAAGATTCAGTTCACATGCTGTCTCTTGCATAAAACTGTCTTTAACTTCCCCAGACCAGATCACTCATTCAAAATATATTTAAACAGCACTCATTAAGTGCCAATAATAGCAATAATAAGGCAGACACTCCCTGCCCTCATGAAGAGGTACCTGCACTACTGCATGGTGAATGGTGTGACAGGGTTCTCTGGGTACGTGCCTGACCTGGAGGCTGAGTTGATGTCAGCTGAGCAGGAAGAGCCCGGAGAATGGAGGAAAGGGGGAGAGGGAATGTTCCAGCAAGAGTGCAAAAGCCTGGAGGCGTTGGTAATCATGGCACCTGTGAGAAATGTGGACCTGAAGTTCAGGAGAGAGATGTGAACTGGAGATAGATCTGGAAGACCCTTAGTATAAAAACAAAAACTGATGGGGCACCTGATGGGGCAGTTGCAAGAGTGGGCGACTCTTGATCTTGGGGTCGTGAGTTTGAGCCCCACATGGGACATACAGATTACTTAAATAAATAAAACTTAAAAAAAAATTAAAAAAATACCTGACACCACAGAAGAGAGACAGCATCCAAGAAAAGGAGGTGACAACAAGAGGGCCTATGAGAAGACATTTAAGAGGGTGAAGAGGGGCCTGCAGAACAATAAGCAGAAAGAAGCTAGAAAGAACACGTCCAGGTGAATGCTGCTACAGACACATTTTAAGGAGGCAGTGGCCAACAAAGGTGAAGTCAGATAAGCAGTAGGGTTCCTCTGTGTGTTCAGCAGCAAGCTTACTGGTGGGCGAGTGGGCAGGCAGAAGAGAGGGGGTGGAAGCTGAGCTGTGGGGGAGTGCGTAGGAAATGGCAGAGCAGAAAAAGGAGACACAGACACAGAAATCAAGGAGAGTGATAATACGGTAGCGTGAGGAGACACAGGTCCAAAAGCACTGTGTGTGTGTGTGTGTGTGTGTGTGTGTGTGTGTGTGTGTGCGCGTCTGAATCTATGCTGAGGGAGATGCAAATATGATAAAATCCAAATGAGAAGTTGGGGGCCAGGGGGAGATTAATGAAAGAGGAAACGTAGGGATAATTCACAGATCATAGTTTCTCCACAAGTGGAGGCCAAGGGAAAAGAGGGGTCACTTGGTCAACAAATATGTATTGGGTGTTATTATGTCTCAGATTCTAGGGGCTGTGAAAAAATGATCAATACGACAGATAGCATGTTTAACCTTCAAGCAGCTTAAACTGTAGTGGGAAGAGAAAGACAGACAAATAAACATGACTCTAATAAGCATTTCACAGGCAATATGAATGAGATAAAGTAAGGTTACATAGTAGCGAGTGACTGCTAGGCTTGCTTTAGCTAGGGAGGCCAGGGAAGGCCTATCTGAGGAGGTAGAAGCTGAATAGAGGCCTGAATGACCTGAAGAGACAGTTCTGGGGAAGCTGAGGTGTAAGAGTGTACCAGGAGGCACAGCACAGAATGAGCCTGACGTGCTGGAGAAACAGAAACACCAGTGTGGCTGCAGCATTGTGGGTGAGGGACAGAGCGCTGAGGAAAAAGGACAACCGGGTGGGTATAGTTGCATGAATGCCTACAGAAGACAGTATTACAAAAAAATTAAAGAGGATAGCATTTCAGGAAGAAGAGAGAAGTAGAATAAGGAACAAAGAGACCAGGGTGTCGGACAGATCATATGTGGATAAAAGTCAGTCACCATTCTTCCACTGGGTTAGGAGGGAAGAAGAAAAGAATGAACACAGGCAAGGTTCAGTTTTAGATTTAGTTTTAGATTTGCTGCTACTGTTGTTGTGACAGAGCCAGATGATGATGGTGATGATGATGATGATGATGATGATGACCGATACTGCTACTAGTGACAGAGCCAGACTGAGACTAACAGAGGAAAGGCAACAAACTGGCAAGGGTGAATTCTGTAAATTTGGTAGAATTTTCTTCTTGTGAACTTCACTGAATAAGCAGCCACTTTGATAGACAGTTTTCTGGTCATAGAATTTTTGCTATTTTCAGTATATTACTGAAAATATCAACAGGTTATTTAATTAATTTACCTTGCATCAACTCCATCAAATACTTTCTGACACTCATTTCCAATGACTTCTTGCTTTAGATAATACAGCATTCTTACACGAAGCAAAACCCTAAAATGAGGGAAAGGAAATCAAAAGACACAAAGACATTAATCATTAAAGAAAATTCATCCATGAGGTTAAAATTGGAAAAGAATTTGTATACAGAATTTTTGTAATTAAATAATTACTTCTGATTAAATAAATCTCATTACTACCATATATATAAAATAGGTTTCTCCAAAATCTTCACAATCATCATTATTTAATATCCAAGTAAGATATAATGAGATCATTTGGAGGCCAGTTTTATTTCTCTCTCTGTTGATGAAAACAGTGACACAAGAGGTATACCATGATTTGCTGAAGGATACCCTGTAAGATTAAGATTAGGATTGGTCCTAGACCACACTGTCTCTGTACTCAAAATCAGCATGCTTTAAGATTTTTGATAAATTCAGAAATATAAACTTCTAAAGAGTTGTGTTAAAAATACCCTACTACCTACTTATTACAGTGGTGTTTTATATGTTTTTTGTATCCTTCATCTTGAAGTAGCTGCTCAGGATTATATTTTCGAAGCCATTCTGCTTTCTGTATATCAAATGAGCTTGTTTGAGTCTTTACTTTCTTCCCTTTTCGACCCCTGGGTACTGGGGCTGACAGGCCTGTTAAAATGAGAAGGACACGTGATATCAGCGATAATCTGTAGAAAGATTTGCAATTTGGCACATTTTTTTCAACACAAGAAACTTCTAGAGACTTTCAGAGGTCTGTGCAGGCTGTATAGAGATCTTTAAAATATTAATGGTAACATGGGGCGCCTGGGCGGCTCAGTTGGTTAAGCCTCCGACTTCAGCTCAGGTCATGATTTCATGGTTTGTGGGTTCGAGCCCCGTGTCGGGCTCTGTGCTGACAGCTCAGAGCCTGGAGCCTGCTTCAGATTCTATGTCTCCTTCTCTCTCTGCCCCTCCCCTGCTCACGCTTTGTCTCTCTCTGTCTCTCAAAAAAAAAAAAAAAATGTTTAAAAAAATATATATATTAATGGTAACAATACTGACCCAATAGCAAGGTAAGTTAACATGATGATTATACACACATATTAACAGTTCCCCGCAAACACCCAATAATTCTGTGTCTGAAATTAATCACTGTGATTTCCATTTTGTTCTAAAACACATTATTTGTTTTCCAAATGTAAAAACCAAAAGCTAAAACCTGTACCTCTGCTTTGCTTTTAGTTTCTTTAGTTACAAAATAAGTTTTGGCCTCTTGATTTTCAAAACTGCATTAGGTTTAGTCATTGTGGATTCCTGTTTAAGAGAGCTATATTCATTTTATGCGATACTTTTGTTGTGAAATATTTCTTTTTCTTTTACTATTTTAAAGTAATCTCTACACCAAATGTAGGGCTCAAACTTACAACCCCAAGATCAAGAGTCACATGCTCTACCGACTGAGCCAGCCAGGTGCCCCTGAAATATTTCAAAACTACAGAAAATATATTCCTACTCTTAACCTTAGCATATTCCATATTTGGTCAGTGTTTTATTAAAGGAAATGAATACGCACAGTTGAAGTTCAATTCACTCCTTCCTTCCCAGAGATAATCACTACCCTGAATTTGTCTTTTCATTCCATGCCTCTTTGTATTCATAGGTCGGAGAAATATTTAAGTGTACAGACATTGTATTTCACATGCAATTCTGCAAATTATTGATTACTTTGGTATTTTTTTGAGATTTAATACTTGCCGGCTCACAAGGCTGTAATTTATCCATTTTAACTACTGTTAAAAATCTATTGTATGAGTATCACTGCATACCACCACCTACCTATTAAACTCAATGATGCTTGAGTTGTTTCACTTACAATTTTTAACAATTACTAAAAAAACAGTTTTGATTCCTTTCAATTTCTATCTCGTATCTCTTTTCCTTGCTGTCCTCTACCAGCCAGGAATCTTACCACAATGGTAAACAGAAGCATGCTGTGGCCTGTCCATTTCTTCTGACAATGTTGGCAATTTTGCCTTTATATTTTGAGACTGTTTTGTTTGGTGTATAAAGTTCATACTTGTTATATCTCCTTTTATGGATCAGTCATTTTATTACTGTGTAGTATCTCTTTTTGATCCTAATTAATGCCCTCCACCTTAAATTGCTATTCTGTTCTATGTTAATACTGTTCTATATTCCAGAGACCTCCTCACTCTGATTTGGAAACCAGTGCATAATTAAAAATACACATACTTAAGTTTTCCTAATAAAATATGTAGATATTCCATATAAACTTCTCTTTAACAAAACTGCTTCAGATTTCATCACATAATCCTATTTACTTTTTCACTTCTGCTACATGCTAATTTATAATTTATGTGAGATCTGTTGTGCTTGACTATTTCTACAGCACCTTATTCTTCCTCCAAAATCACAGTATATTTGAAGTATCTTTAAAGATATTAATGCTGGTTTAAAAAAGTTCTTTTCTTGCATAGTCCTTATTTCCTCCGAGTTCATTTAGATGGTTTGTTTCTCGTCTCCACCTCTCATGTTGGAAACTTTCCTCGGGTGTCTGGTATCCTTGGTTGCTTGCTCATATTTGAGACAGATCAAAAAGTTGACACAGATGGTGTCTGACGGGACTCACTGAAGGGCAATCTGCTGTTACCCTTCATATTGTTAGGTTTTGCCCTGATCAGACTCCGCAAAGAAAATTCTTTAGTTTTCTTCCTTGAGTATGACATTGTTCAATATACATACATTCATTCAGTCCCCATTTAGGAGCTCCATACCTCAACTACCAATGCAACCCAGAGACCCTCCACTTCACTCTCCCTAGAGAACAAACTTTAAGTCATTTTTCATCCTGATGACACAGAACTGAAGAGGATATTTAGCAATCTGAACTCTGTTTAAACAACTTGTAGTCAAAACCTCTGTCCTTTACACCTACTTTCAGAGGTTCCTGATATGTCACAAGCTGAAACTTTTGGGTAATCTGTGCAGTAAACCAGTCGGTCGTTGCCTTTTCCTACTGCTGACCTAAGATTCAACTCTCTCTGGTTGGTTGAGTTAGTCACCACTCATCTATTTGCTTCCAGGTTCCAAAACTGTGTTGCTATTTCCTCTCCCATTCTCTCTGTTCTTTTGAGGGTTTATGCCTATTTACTTTTTAATTATGGAATTAAGCATAGTCAAAAACAGATGGAGTAATATGAAGGATCACAATGTCCTGTCATCCAACTTTAATAATTATCAGCTCATGGTCAGTTTTGTTTCATCTATACCCTGTTCACTCACCAACCTTCTATGTTATTATTTTTTTTCTTCTATATTATTTTGAAGTAAATCTAAGACACCAATCATTTCATGAACAAATATGACTATCTTTTATTTATTAATTTTTAAAATTTATTTATTTAAGTCATCTCTACCACCAAGGTGGGGCTAAAACTCACAATCCCAAGATCAAGAGCTGCACTCACCTCTGACTAGGCCAGTCAGATACCCACCCCCCTTTTAAAGTTTATTTACTTAAGTAATCTCTACCCTCAATGTGGGGCTCTTTTAGCGATATATAAAAGACAAAGACTCCTTTAAAAAAATAACCACTATCAGCCCCAAGAAAGGCAAATAATACTTCCTTAATACTTGATATTCAAATTTACTATTATCTAAAAAAGATAATTTTAAAAAAATCCCCTGGGCTGTTTGTTTCAACTAGGAATGAAATAAGACCCCCACAATGCAAGCAGTTGAGGACTCTTAAATCTTTTAAGTTACAGCAGGGTTTTCAATCTCGGCACTGTTGGTATTTTGAACTGCATAGTTCTTTATTGTGCAGGGCTGTCTATACCCCCGTGCCCTCTACCTACTAGATGCTAGTGACATGCTCAAAGCAGTGACAATCCTAAATGGTGGCAGGACCAGGCACAGAATCATGTCTCGCTGAGAGCCACGGGTTTTGGATAGCCTCTTTACCTGCCTGCCCCCACTTTGTTGAAGAAACTAGGACTTTTGTCTGTAGAATTTATCAAGTGTAATGCCTTAATTTTTTTTTTCTCTTCACTGACATGTAAGTGGGGTTTCAAGGAAGAGTGAGATTATATTTGTGTCCATCTTCCATCCTTACCTGAAGTCAGTTCTGCACGTTACTGATTTAATTGCCCGCAACTAAGACAGCCTCCAGTGATCACCCTAATCTAAAATAGGTGCTTTCTGTTTTCTCCATTTCAGAAGTTATTTTATTTACCTCACAGTACTTATCACATTCTGTAATTATTTATCTCCTTTCTTATTATGTCTATCTACCTGGCCGGAATGCAAAGTTCATGATGAGCTCAGGGATCTTGTCTCTTCTTATCTTCCCACTACCTTGCACGAGAAGCACACAGTAGACACTATAACAGGTATGTGTTGATTAAATAGAACAAAATTGTAACACAACTTTCAGGGCGTAGTAATCTTTTTTATCTTTACAGAAAAAATCAATTACTTTATGCTATGAAAGAATTACTTTATGCAGAAAAGAATGTTCTATTAGAAAGGATGTGGAGAAAAAGGGACTTATATATACCTTATATATACAATTTATAGTTGTAAACTGGTATAGTCATATCTGATGGCAAATTAAAGTATTTATGAAAACTTAAAATGTATACATCAGTGTTTTTCAACTTTAATATACATACTAATTGCTAAGGAACTTGTTAAAATTCAGTTTCTGATTCAGTAAGTCTGAGGCCCAAGAGTCTGTACTTCTAAGAAGCTCTCAGGAGATGCTGACGCTATTAACCCATAGACCACATTTTAGGTACTAAGGATGTACATAAGCTATCCTTCGACAATTCCATTTCATGGTATTTATTTTAGTGAAAGGTTTATTCACATGAACAAGGATAAACACAGAAGGATCTTCACTGAAACTTGTTTTTTAATTCTCTACAGTGAGAAATGGCCTAAGTGCCCATCATTAAAAGCAGATGCTAAATAAACTATGGAATAGCAACACTATGAACTACTAAAAAGGAGTTTTAAAAATGAGATAGATCTATATGAACATGGATGAGGGAAGACTTCTGAGACAACAACCTGCGAACGGATTTATGTTGGATCAATAACCAAACTGTGGGGCGCCTGGGTGGCTCAGTCGGTTGAGCGGCCGACTTCAGCTCAGGTCATGATCTTGCGGTCTGTGAGTTCGAGCCCCGCGTCGGGCTCTGTGCTGACAGCTCAGAGCCTGGAGCCTGTTTCGGATTCTGTGTCTCCCTCTCTCTCTGACCCTCCCCCATTCATGCTCTGTCTCTCTCTGTCTCAAAAATAAATAAATGTTTAAAAAAAAAAAGGGGGCGCCTGGGTGGCGCAGTCGGTTGAGCCTCCGACTTCAGCCAGGTCACGATCTCGCGGTCCGTGAGTTCGAGCCCCGCGTCAGGCTCTGGGCTGATGGCTCAGAGCCTGGAGCCTGTTTCCGATTCTGTGTCTCCCTCTCTCTCTGCCCCTCCCCCGTTCATGCTCTGTCTCTCTCTGTCCCCCAAAAAATAAAATAAACGTTGAAAAAAAAAATTGTTTAAAAAAAAAAAAATAACCAAACTGCACGTAAACCTGTATGTGAAACCCAACCAAACTGATAACACTGGTATTTTCTAAGTTGGAACTTGAATTGAGCGTGAAGCTTAAGGATTCATTAGTGTTAACTCTACAGTGCTTCAACACTTTATAGGGTACTATGGTGCCACCTATATAACTAAACATAAATGTAATAAGAATGTTCTTACCCAGATGATTTTGTAGCTCTCGTGTCTGCCCATCTTCAGTTGGAGTAATGAGATCCCATATGAAGCCTTTAATTTTCTCATCGCCTCGGTAGTGAACAAGGCAATAAGCTAAGAGGGCTCGGCAAATTATTTCTACATCATGCTCATTCAGCTGCCTTTTAAAACGACCATGAGACAGAATCTCTCTCCATCGGCCCCATCTGGTTAAAAAAGGTAAACTTACATTAATATTTAGTCAAGTTCTAGAGAAAAACAGAACTCATGGATAAAAGGCTTGAAAACTACAAAAAACACATTTGTCATGAATAGGATTTACCTAATAAAGTTTTTTCCCTGAGTGTAAAATGCAGAACCATGGTATAGTGATTTCAGGTGTGTCTTATTCAATAATGGATAACAAGATTATCCATTTTATATTATTGAATATGCAACTCTCAGAAAAATAAGGAATTTGACTTCAGTGATACATTTATAATTTAAAACTTAAGGATACTCCATCATTCTGCTATTAAATATATGTTAAGCATATAAATGTAGGGTATTTTAAATCTACTTAAAATAGATTTTTATTGATTCTAACAAGATGAAAAAATACACTAGAATACAGTGTACGTTTTCTGTAACTTTATAGAGACTATTAACAAGAAACATTAAAAAAATTTTTTTACCCATAAACTAGAAGATTTTTCTCTACTCTAAAGCATTCAGTTCTTCCATAGCCATTGGAACGATCACAGGGTCTCCGGAGTTTGGGCTTTTCATCCCCTTCACTTTCAGCTTCAGATAATTCCGCCAACTCATCTTTTGTGGCACTAAAGGGTCTTGTTTGCTTCCTAATTCTTGGAGTGTCAATAACCAAGCTGTTCTGTAAAATTGTTAACAGCTATTACTTAAAGGTCCTTTTACTATTTTGTTTATAACAGTGTTTTATATCTTCACCTTTCAAATTGTACAAACAATAAAATAATTACAAAAAGTCAGAAAAAGAAATTACTAACAATTTCATCAACCTACCAGATCAACTTAAAAATTTTTATATTCCTTTAAAATGCTTATTACCATACACATATAATATTGTGACATCACAGTCATAGGATGAAAAGAATTTGGTATTTGGCCTTATCATTAATATGAGAGTTATTGTGTTATGCTTTATATAATAACCATAATATATTTTTAAACTATATTTATGCATCTTAGTTTTCTTTACCTAATTCATAGTTTAGATTGTTTTCAATTTTTTTTTGCCTTATTTTTAAGTAGGCTTCACACCCAGCGTGGAACCCAAAGAGGGGCTTGAACTCACAACCCTAAGATCAAGACCTGGGCTGAGATCAAGAGTTGGATGCTTAACAGGTTGAGCCCCCCAAGAGCCTTCGTTTTCAATTTTTAAAATACATAATGCTAAAGTAAATATTTGTTAAAAAAAAATTTTTTTTTAATGTTTACCTAGTTTTGAGCCAGAGAGAGGCAGAGCATGAATGGGAGAGGGGCAGAGAGACAGGGAGACATAGAATCTGAAGCAGGCTCCAGGCTCCGAGCTGTCAGCACAGAGCCCGACACGGGGCTCAAACTCATAGACCGTGAGACCATGAACTGAGCCGAAGTCGGATGCTTAACCGACTGAGACACCCAGGTGCCCCATTAAAATAAATATTTGTAATCTAAGTTTATCCTAAAGATAAATCCAAAAAAGGGAAATATCTAGAAATACCAATACTGGTCAAAGGATTTAAATATTTTATAGATCCAAAAACATGTTTTAGTCCTTTCCAAAAGAGTTATATTAATACACAAAAAGCAAGGTAATTAAGTGTATGAACCTCACCATGTTTAATTCAGTTTAACTCATTCAAAACAACTTAAGTTGACATGTTTTTTACCTTCAATGAAACATTTCCAAGTTAGGAAGATATTCTTTGAGAATATGTAAAAAGTCTGTTTCTCCTTCAATTTTACCCACTAATTTTAGAATTCATCAATGGGTCTTGTCTGCTTTACAATTATTACTGTGGTCAATACATGGTAGAACTCTTCTCTTATTGCTTCTATATTTGTTAATCAGCCTTTTTTCAGTAAGAAAGAGTTGTCCTTTTGCCCCACCCCAGCTTCTTTAAAGACAAAAAAAAAAAAAAAAACAAAAAAACCCTAACTGTATTTTTTGAGTAAATTTTCAAGTCTTCTGCCCACAATCTTTTGAGGTTTGATGTATTTTTGATCACCTTATATGAGCTTTCATATAATAACAATATTGACTTTCATATAAATTTCTGCTATAAATAAGTCTCACCAGTCTAACTGCCCTTTTATTTTCCATTAAGTACTTTGGAGTACTTAATGGAAAAAGTACTTAAGTAGTCTTATGTATTTGCATATGCCAAACATTTCCTTTGTGATTTCTTTCTAATTTAGAATGTTTTCCCACCAAGTATTTGATAAAACAGAAATCTAGTTTTTCCATTTTTTCATGCTTTCGAAGAATTTAAAAAAATTTTTTTATCGCAAATTGGAGTTTACTTGGTATAGAATATATCATTATAAAGTTCCCCCCAACGTTAACTCAATATTCTAGTCATGATTATTATATAATGCCTTTTTCTCTAATATTTCTTTATTACAACTTATAATTTGATCTTTTTCTGTTATTTTGTTCTTACTCTTTATATCTTTTTCTCAGTAGCATGCTGTTTTAATCATGTTTATAATACATTATGTTTTGATAGTAAATAATGCTAGTCTGCCTTCTTTGTACTTCATTTTCAGAAAACCTTTAAATGTCTTTTTCAAAGCATAAATAAGAAAATGTAATTGTACAAGTATTAAATGAGTAAGTGCTTATAAAAGTTTATTTATAAAGTGCTTAACTCCCCAAGGTAATATACAAGGCCCTATAATGTGACCCATATCTATGGTCTCTGACCTTGCCTATCACCTCCTCACTGCCTACACTGCCATGTCATTTCTATTTCTGGAATACCAGAGCTTATTTCCACCAATGGCTTACTGCCATTCCCTGTACCTTGAAAGATTTTCCTCATGTCTTTACATTATTGGCTCTTTCTGGTCATTCAATCTCAGCACAACTGAGAGTGACTTCCCTTGACCACGTCGCTTAATGCTGTCTCTACACCTCCCAGCATTCTCTGCCATGTGTTTCATTTTCTTCCCTCTCTGAAACTATCTTATGCACTTGTTTACTTCTGTCTCACTTACCAGAATTCGTAAGTTGTGTAAAAGCAGTGGTTGCTTTGTCTTGGGCACACTGTCCCTAATGTGACAATGGCACTTGACTCATAGTTGGATGAATGCATAAATGCATATATGAGTGTCTCTGGATCCCCAACAGAGACTTTTGAAAACTCACAAATATCACACTATAGGCATTGTTCTATATCTCCCTCATACTTTAAATTTAACTGTGTTGGAGCTCTTTCTATATCACTAGTACATAGGGATCTACACGATTATTTTTACTTATTGCATTAGACAGTAATGCATGCACTAATCCTCTATCGTAAGAGGTTTAATTACTTTGTAAGTTTTTTCTAAAACAAAAAAATGTGGCAATGAACATCACTGTACTGTATTATCATTGTACCTGTATGATTATTGCTGTCAGACAGGTTCCTAAAAGTGCATTTAAAATAAACATTTAATATTCTTTTTTTTTTTTTTTTTTTTTAATTTTTTTTTTGAACGTTTATTTATTTTTGGGACAGAGAGAGACAGAGCATGAACGGGGGAGGGGCAGAGAGAGAGGGAGACACAGAATCGGAAACAGGCTCCAGGCTCTGAGCCATCAGCCCAGAGCCCGACGCGGGGCTCGAACTCAGGGACCGCGAGATCGTGACCTGGCTGAAGTCGGACGCTTAACCGACTGCGCCACCCAGGCGCCCCTAAACATTTAATATTCTTGACAATTCATTTTTCCAGGGAAACTTTACATATTGTCTGGTTATATGAAAAAACTGTTAACATTTTGATTTTGGTTGCATTTCTATGTTTATAAACTCTTTTTTTAAATTTTTTAAAAATGCATTTATTTATTTTTAACAGAGACAGAGAGATAGAGCACGAGTGGGGGAGGGGCAGAAAGCAAGGGAGACACAGAATCCAAGGCAGGCTCCAGGCTTTGAGCTAGCTGTCAGCACAGAGCCCAATGCAGAGATCAAATCCATGAACCACGAGATCATGACCTGAGCTAAACTTGGAAACTTAACCGACTAAGCCACCCAGGTGCCCCTATGTTTACAAACTCTTAAAATGCTTAAAATATGTAGTTTTCTTGCCAACTGACAAATCTCCCAATTAAATTTGATAATTTACTTAACTAAATCACATATATCTGTCAGTAAGTATACTCCTAAGTGTTTGGTATCTTTTTTTCCTTCTGTGAATAGATGTTTTCTTCCATTATATCTTTCTACTTCTGTTAGTACCAATATTTAAGAAGGCTAAGTGGTGTATTTATCTTTTATCCAGTTAACTCATTAAACTCATTTATTTATTTTTAAATGTTTATTTTATTTGAGAGAGAGAGAGTGAGAGGGAGCGAGGGAGGAGAGGGGCAGAAAGAATCCCAAGCAGGCTCCGTGCTATCAGTGTAGAGCCAGACATGGGATTTGACCTCGTGAACCGTGAGATCATGACATGGGTTGAAATCAAGAGTTGGAGGCTTAACCGACTAAGCCATCAGAGCGCTCCTATACTTTTAATGAGTAAAAAATTCCATTGCTTCCAGATTCCACTGCCTTTTTATGTTTATTTTTTTTAAATGCTCATTTATTTTTGAGAGAGCTCAAGTGTGGGAGGAGCACACAGAGGGGGACAGAGGACTTGAAGCAGGCTCTGCGCTGACAGGCTGACAGCAGCAAACCCGATGTGGCTCAAACTCACGAACTGCAAGATCATGACCCAAGCCCAAGTCGGATGCTCAACCAACTGAGCCACCCACGTGCCCCTCCATTGCCTTTTTAGACATATAAACATACCATATGTAAATAATGATGTTTTTATAAATATCGTTTCAAATTTCCTTATTTGTTTCACATACAATTACACATATTTCTGAAACACATTAAATAGTAATGATTGTGTATGGCAGTGGTATTATTTCTCATTGTAAAGTTTTACATTTTAATTAAAAAGACTATCTATTAAAATAGATCCCATGCATCAATGCTTAATATAGAATTCTTTTAATCATTTAGCAGTTATCTTGCTAATAGATAAGATTCACAAACATTGATTCCTATACATAATTAGACAGGTGTCTTATGAAGTAAACAGTTATGTTATTATTAGTTCTACAAATTGTATTTTAGCTTTTTGGCCCTTTCTTAGCTCTAAGTAAAGTTAAAAAAGAAATAGTTTTGCCACTTTCTTGACTGGTTTTTTTTCTCCTTTTGTATCTGACTGGATCATCATTAATGGGAGCGGACTCCAAGGAAACAAAGTTAAAGAGCAAAACATAACTGATGATTTGAAGACATTTTACAAATTAAAAAACACATTTTTTTTTCTTTTTTTTTTTTTCAACGTTTATTTATTTTTGGGACAGAGAGAGACAGAGCACGAACGGGGGAGGGGCAGAGAGAGAGGGAGACACAGAATGGGAAACAGGCTCCAGGCTCTGAGCCATCAGCCCAGAGCCCGACGCGGGGCTCGAACTCACGGACCGCGAGATCGTGACCTGACTGAAGTCGGACGCTTAACCGACTGCGCCACCCAGGCGCCCCAAAACACATTACAATTTTAAGAATATAAGTATCCAAACTTAAATTTTCCCTGTATTACAACCTATCATGATAGATACCAGAGGTATTAAATTGAAACAGTGTCTAACTCAATATATGATCATTCAGATACTCCACATCAATTTATTTATGAAGTAAATTTATTTCAGTAAGTACACAGTTGAATACCTTAAAATATTATAATAATATTAGAAAGTATCCTAATAGATAATTTTTCAAATGGAAAGAAATACTTACTCTGCCACTGATGGCATCTATATCTATTTCTGCCTTTTTAGCCCATTTCTGCCAGAAGTTAGGATCATCTAAGGAAATATCTGTCCGATTTCCAGATGCCACAAAACTTGCCTGAAATACATAATGGCAGTTTTTCAAAATGTTTTGAAGTTTAGAGGAAAATCTATCAAAGTATATTTACAACATTATCTCCTCACATTTATTGGGGATAGAATTTGAATTCAGCATACACACATACATTCAAAGGATACTCCAAATGCTATGGTCTGAAACAGCACAGCATCTGCTCACGGCAAAAGGCTCACTGCCAACATAGGCTGGAGTTTTTAGGAAAGGATTAAGTAAGTTATTACTGTTGTTTAACTCAAGCTTTTGATAAGTAAGGATCAAATCTCTTTGGTCAAGAAGCTACACAGGACAGAGATATGCTTTCTAGATATACTACATGAATATTAAGAAATTAGGTTAGAACAAGAATTTCAAAACTGCTTGCCCTATACAGTTCATTTTCTGGTATACTCCTACTTTATTTCCATCACATTTTTAAAGAGATAGGTCTCCTAAAGAAAATGCAATACAGGATATAAGAAATAAAAAAAAAAATCAGTCTGTCTTTACATTAAAAACGCTTTTCCTTACAACAATACTGCATAGTCATTGTAAAAATTTAAGAGATTACAGAAAAACAAAAAAAATACAGATGATTTACTTTCTTAAATATTGTAGAAATCATACAATCTTTTAGTTGGAACAAACTTTAGATATTGCAGCTCAACACTGTCACTTACAAACTAATAACTGTTATTTGAAACTTAAGTCCCTGAAAATAGATACGCCACTTCAAAGGAAGTCATCAAAGTGCTCTATAAAAATGAAGCAAACAGTAAAGATACGTGATGCTTTAAAAAAGAAAAGAGCCTGAAAAATGCATGGGAACACTTACAAGAGTTAAAGGGAAGAATGTAGTCAAATTATTTTCAAAAGAGAATATAATTGGTAAATGGCTTACAGATAATGCTTAATTATCTGGGATATAATCAAATGATAAAAATCTTCATTAAAAAACCCATCTTGATGGCATTTTAAAAGAAAATTACACATTAAAGAGATGATAAAGCAGCTATACGCAAACAAGCCATTTATGACATTCAAGGTAAGTCTGCAAGTCTGAAAGTTTGAACAGTGGAACACTAATGATACAAAGGAATCACTGTGAATTTGATTTTTGACTGTAATGGTAAGTATTGTGGGTGTGTTAAAGAAATCTTCATATATATTATACATATGCCTGTATATATACTATCTGGGATTTCCTTTAAAATAATACGAAGGATGGATAAGGTAATGATGAAGCAAGTTTGGCATGAGTTGATACTTATTGAAGCTGAGTGATAAGTATACAGGTTTTATTATACCACTGTCTATATTTGTACTTTGAATCTTTAGACTGTGTCTAACAAATGAATTAGAAACAAAATTAAAATCCTAAATGCCTCTTATGAACTTAAAAGATTCTGTTCATGACACTACTTACCAAATATTAAGTATATTCATTCCGTCAAACATTCTTTTGAGGCTGGGTTATTAAGATGCTATATAATAAGTGTTGAAATATTATAAATGTTTAAAATGTACATTTTGCTGGCATACTTATGAAAGTGATAGCAATAAATATTTTAATGAAATGAATTTAAGGGGCGCCTGGGTGGCTCAGTTGGTTAAGCGTCCAACTTCAGCCCAGGTCATGATCTCACAATTCATGAGTTTGAGCCTCGCATCGGGCTCTGTGCTGACAGCTCGGAGCCTGGAGCCTGCTTCGGATTCTGTGTCTCTCTCTCTGCCCCTCCCCTGCTTGTGCACTGTCTCTCTGTGTCTTAAAAATAAATAAAACATTAAAAAATTAAAAAAAAAAAAAGAAATGAATTTAAATTTTATGGGTTTTTTTGTTTTTTGGTTTTTTTGCTTGCTCTAAAACTATAGCTTTGTAGGCTCATGTAAGTGTAGGCTTTGTGTATAGCTTTGTAGGCTCGTGTAGCTTTGTGTAAGTGTAATCACAACTGTCCTTATAAGAGGAAAAGGCTATGTGACAATAGAAGCAGAGACTGGAATAATATGGTCACAAACAGGAAACAGTAGGTACTCAGAAAAGCTGGACAGATTCTCCTCTGGAGCCTCCAGGGAAAACCCATTCTACTGACACCTGGAGTTTTAGCCTGTAAAGACTCATTTTGGACTTCTGACGTCCAGAACTATAAGAGAATAAATGTGTGTTGTGGTGATTTGTCACAGTGGCAACAAGAAATAGTACAGCCAGACTCCTCTTCATGATAAAACACATATTATAAAAACCCATATCCAACTTAAAACAGCATAGGCTAAGCAACTTGATAAAATGAAAAGTAGTAGCCATCATCATCTGCATAGAAGTATTTGATGACAAAGTATTATGAATGAGTGTAAGGAAGAGATATCTAAATTTGCTCAAGTAATTCTTAAACTATAGGGGACTTCTACTTGTTAATTCAGAAATGAATTTCTCATAACTGAGGACATATGATATCCATACTTTCAAATCTTCATTAATTAGATTCATCAACTTCCAGGAACACTGACGTTCTTTGGGTTTTATTTTGTACTATATAGTTTCACTGATAACATGCTTCTTGAGATTTAACAAAGCTAGCAAATGAGCATCTGCTTTACATGGACATTTAATAGGAAAAGACATTAAATATGAAAAGCCATTAAAAATTAACAATTAGATTTCTGGAACATATTAGATTATGATTGCTAATCTTAAAAAAAATCCTATGTTACTGTGGATAATCACTTTTATTCTGCTACCAGGTAACTGTTGATAATTAAAATAATTTACCTGGGAGAAACTATCCTTCACTATTGCAGCTTTTGTTATATTCATTGTAAGAAAAATGATAAATTTACTTTTCAAATAAAATTAAAAAATACTTCTAAATAATTTTAGATGCTATTGTTAAATGACATATAGCCTATTTTCAAGATGACTTTCAAAATTCTGAAGGATTTTAATGAATTAATGCCTATAAAAATAAAATGCCTGTTGTAGAAGAGGTTATCAGGTATAGGTTTACCGATTAATTCCAAATGTTAAATCTTAACATTTTTATTCCTCCAAAAATATTTTTCCTTAAATGTTTTCCTCTAGTCATTAAATCCTTTTATTATTTACAAAGGAAGGTATTTTATATGCTGAAACCCATCTTTCTACATTAGAAAGTAGCAGAAAGGTAGTGGGTGCACAGAAGGGCCTTTACAAATAGGCAATCCACTGAAGCTTGATACAGACTGGTTTGTTTTTGTAAATTAAGCGATTCAAAGCCTTGTTGTATACCAGAAAAAAAAAAATCAGACTAGAACATTTCTATTTCTAGGATCCACCTTATTGCCCTTATGAAAATTATCTCAAAATAAAGTTCAGGTGATATAAGCACTTACCAAGTTACCCATAATGAGTTTTATTTGATGGATATGTACGAAGTCTAAATAAACAGTCTCATTATGCACTCTGCTCCATATATATGGATTCTTTTAAAAATTATTTGATAATGCAAAGAGATGGATTGGAATTACTTCATTTATCCAAACCACTAAGAATAACTGAGCACAGAGGAAGTCTGGAAATCCCAGGAAAAAGTATAAAATACTACTAACTTTGCACCTTTGGTGCCACTACATACTGGTGTCATATTCTAATATGCCAAATGTCCACTACATAGTGGCATTCCCACACAACTGTGGAAATGAACAAATTCTAGGACAACTACAGGCAAATTCTCTGGACTCGGTCAGCTACTTAAGCACCTCTTCAGCCAGCTCTTTTTTCAAATACAAGTTACTCCCTGGTCTGAGGATTTCAAATAGAAATTTAAATGCTTAAGTATTTCACATTCTTAGAGCACAGCTGGTTATGACTAGAGTATACTTGAGTAAAATAATACTCATCTAGCACTTTATTATAAAGTAGAAAAGGCCAAGACTATTATGCTGTCTTTTTAAAAAATATTTATTTATTTATTTTGAGACACACACACACACACACACACACACACACACACACACACACAGAATCCGAAGCAGGCTCCAGGCTCCAAGTTATCAGCACAGAGCCTGATGTGGGGCTTGAACTCACAGACCTCGAGATCATGACCTGAGCCAAAGTTGGAAGCTTAACCGACTGAGCCACCCAGATGCCCCTATGCTCTCCTCTTTAAAGACAAGAAAGACTCCTAAAGGTTAACTGTCCAAGGTCACTCAGCTTCAGAGTCAGAATTCAAACTCTGGTATTCTGACTTTCATGATGATTCTCATTAGCATGGTAAACTTGGGAATCTCCTGTGGTCATTAAACACTTTACATATGCCTACATTAACTAAAAAATAAAACAAATTTAAGGAGATTTTTCTCTAGGCATAGAATAACCAACAATGGTGATTTCTGTAGTAGCTGGACGCAGTGTGTTGACAACTTGGGTAGAGCCGAGGAACCCAGAGTAAACAAGATTTCTCAGGAAAGAAGCCAAAGCCATGGTACATCTACCCAATCGTGACCAGTTGTAGTTCTCAGCCTTATACTTCTGCACTATTCCTTTTGTTTCCACAATACTACTTTTTTCAGGTTTATTCTTTGTGAACTCTCAAATCTCTATCTGTATCCTAAACAACTCTCCCAGACACCTCCTCTTGGATCCCCTGTAAAGGCCCAGTATATTGTTTTCTCCACATAAACTTCCTTCTTTTGCATTCTCTATTTTACTTAGGGATACCATGACCCTTCTAGCTACTTAAGCCTGAGATCTTCAAGTCCTTTTTGATTCCCCCTTCCATACATTCCTAACTGGTCATCAACTCCTGTTGATTCAAGTGGCACTCCGCTACCCTAGTTCAACCATCATCGTATCCTATATAAGCCTCTAATCGGTATCCCTGCCTTTAGTTTTTCCTCCTTTCAAACTCATTCTCTACACTGCTGCTAGCATTAAATTTCTAAACTGCATTCATTTTGTCCATTTTCTGCTTGAAGGGATTTAAAAGCTTTTTAACTGCCTCAGGATCAAGTTCAAATTCCTCAAAATGGAATTTTTTCAGCCCTTCACAATTTGGATCTAACCTTCCCTAATCCTTTCATTTTCATCTCCCTGTGCATCTACACATGCCTATGCATAGTCCTTGAAATCTTCCTTATAGTTTAGCAACACAGGATTCATTTCTTGTGATGCTCTCTGTAACACAATGAAATTCACACTGCCTTCAAGACTCAGATGTTATTTTTCTGCAAAGGCTTTCCTGACTCTCTGGCTCTTCAATTTTATGTAAAATTAATCATTTTCTTCTCTACTTTTTCAGCAACTAGAACCCTTTTATTTTAGTATTCCCAGTATTTAGCAAAGTACCTGACACATGATTTCATTTTTGCTGAAGGAATATAAGAGAAAAATTTTCATTTGAAGACTGATATTATTTTGGATATAGTCTCTATACTAACTGCTGTAACACAGAGCTCTCCATAAAGATAAAGATAGACTTCCAGGTTGAAAGTGGACAGGGGGATACAGAAAGGAAGTAAAGGGAAAAGGAGAAAGCCTGTATGAATCAGTGCAGGTGACACAGAATATTGCAATAATAAACTTTTCAGATGAATATAAGATATAGGTTTATCATGTCTCTTTGTAAAAAAAAAAAAGGGGGGGGGTAGAGGTGAATACAGGAATTTAGTAAACTTTCGAAATGTTTTCCCCAAGTAAGGTAGTTATTAACACTTCCTTTCCAGACACAAATTTTCCCCTCCCCAGATTAGATTTAAATATTTAAGATGAAATTAGAAATCCTTTCTCTTCTTTAAGTACTTGAAATTACTGTCAGTTACCGTAAGACGATTTAACCTACATTCTTACATTTTGCTCTGACTTCAGCATAGATGTTCTTTAATTTCTAAATCTTATTTTAAGTGTTCTACTCTAATACATAGAACTATTCCTGGTTATTATTCTTACTCCAGTATATGTGAAATTTGATATGAGAAATCAGAAAAAAGAAATGAAGGAAAAGAACATTTTATTTACTTCGTAAACATTAAGTAGGTACTCTGCAAATGATTAGTAGAGTAAGAGTGGAATTATTTTTAGTAGTAAACATTACTGGTATATTTATAAAATATCACTCCCTGTTACCTTGGCAAATGTTGACCCACGTCCTTCTGACTCAATTGTGATAGTTTTTGTACGACGTAGTAAAATCTGATCGATATCCTCCTCACAGAATTTAGAGCCTTCATCTTCTTCCTCCATAATAGCACCATATGCACCTCTTCGAAGCAGATCTTCTATTTCCTTTTTGGAAAGCTGTTGAATCTAAAGAGAAAATAGTTTTGGTAACAATATTATTTTGAAATTCATAAAATGAGAAAGCACCCCTAAAAAATTTCAAAATACAAAGAGTCATGTTTAAACAGCATTTGGGTTTACAGTATAAATAAGAAAGAATTCTCTGAAAGAATACATTGAAATTGTTGATTTTCCTTATTATCTTTAATGTAAGATTTGCCTTGTACCTATAATAGCTTCAGTTACAACAAAGCCTATAGGGCAGGTAACCTCTCAATGTTCTTTTTAGTAGTAGGATTCTACAGTTGTTACAAGCATAAGATATGAGACAACAATCTTGAGGGAAAAAAAAAATGCCAAAAAAACCTTACTTATAACAAAACAAAGCCAATGCCAGTAGTTTGACACTGAAAAAAAGCTGAAAAACTGTTTTTAGAAATAATGCAGAAAAATTCACCAATTCTGTTTTGCTATGTCATGATACAAACAACCTAAAAGCACAGCAAAGACTTTCTACCTTGAAAAGACATTCTCCGAGTTCACAAGGCCTGTAGCAATATGACAGAAAATGATTCACAAGCATTAACTAAATATGGGTCTATTCTGAAATGTCTCCTTACATAAAAGCATCTATTTAGTGTTCAGGATGGACCAGAATAAAATGATACGCAACTTGAGGTTAAATTAAAAGCAAATAAGAACATAAAAGCTCCAAGTAAAAAGAAAATATACATACACCACCAACATTACTTTCTCTTCCGCTCATGCTCTGTAACACAGCCTTATCTAGACCCAGTTTCAGACTGGCTCGGTCAAACATCTCTCTCTCATAGGAGTTACGAGTTACTAGTCGGTAGACTTTAACTGCTTTATTCTGACCGATTCTGTGGCAACGAGCTTGGGCCTATAAAAAAATGAAAAGTTATAGATTCAATTTATTTTACAAAATAGCACAAAATGCATTATACAAAAGGCATTTAACAACAGACTATCTCAATGGAATACAAAAGTATGGAAGAATTTTTAGAAACTCTTGCTATTGAATTAGTTATATCCTTTTCTGAAATGAAGATAGTGCTTACTAAAATGAGAAAGGATTCCGCAATCAGCAATAAGTTAAAGCTTAAGCTTATATTTCAGATCATATAAATCCATGAAGAATCATTTTTTATTTTTAGTTTTTCAAATGTTTGTTTATTTTGAGGAGTGGGCAAAGAGAGGGGGAGAGAGAATTCCAAGTAGGCTCCATGCTGTCAGCACGGAGCCCCACACAGGCCTTGATTTCATGAACCATGTTGACCTGAGCCAACATCAAGAGTCAGACGCTTAACTGACTGAGCCCCCCAGGCGCCCCCAGAATTGTTTTTTAAAGAGGGTATCATCAATATAATTTTAGACAGTAACATAAGCTCTACAAACATTATTTTTAACTGCTGGCAACTCAAGCTTTAAATTTAAAATCTAACCCTAAATTTCTCAATTTTTTTTCTACTACCTTATCAATAAACTTTTCAATACACTTTAGTAAAGCTGCGGGGGGGATAAAAACTTTGGGGGGGATAAAAACTTTGGAGGGGGATAAAAACTTAAAGTGAATACCTCTGGAGACCTGAATTTTACTTAAACAAAGAAAAGATTATTTAATATGTAGATACGTTGGAAGACATCAGAGATTACATAAGAGCTTCATATTTTATCTTGAAGTCTTACTAAACTTAAAATTTATTTCTTAATGTTTGTTTATTTATTTTAATGTTTATTTATTTTTGAGAGAGGCAGAGACAGAGCTTGAGCAGGGAAGGGGCAGAGAGAGAGGGAGACACAGAATTCGAAGCAGGCTCCAGGCTCTGAACTGTAAGCACACAGCCTGATGCGGGGCTCGAACCCACGGACTGTGAGATCATGATCTGAGCCGAAGTTGGACGCCCAACCGACTGAGCCACCCAGGCGCCCCAATATTTGTTTATTTTGAGAGGGAGAGTGTGCGCATTACCAGGCAACAGGCAGAGAGAGAGAGGGAGAGAGAGAATCATAAGCAGGCTCCATGATGTCAGCACAGAGCCTGACGCAGGGCTCGATCTTATGAACTGTGAGACCATGACCTGAGCTTAAATCAAGAGTCAGATGCTTAACCCACTGAGTCTACCCAGGCGCCCCTAAACTTAAAATTTATGTAATAAATTTAGACTCTAAGGGTTCCACAGAATCAATGGTCTTTCTCCCAAATTATTAATCATCTTCCCATTATCTTCAGAAGACTAAATCATAAATTGTGGCATTACAATTTATAGGTGGCATTGATACTATACTCTTTTTGACATCTTTATTCTATCATGCTCTTTAGAACTCAGAATTCCGAGTGAACAACATTGCTCTAGGTCTAGGGAAAGTATAAGAGGCCAAATGTTTCATTAGCCTATAAAGAATAGATTTATATTAGTAGGAAAAACCAAGTGAGAGGGAGAAGTTGTCCCCAACTTCTGATAGTTTTTCCAGGTTCTATAATGTACTTATATTATTTTAGACTAACTTTTAGAACATCACATGCACTGTAATTTAAAATTTTTTTTTAATGTTTATTTTTGACAGAGAGAGAAAGAGAGACAGACAGACAGACAGACAGACAGAACATGAGTGGGGGAGGGGCAGAGAGAGAGGGAGACACAGAATCGGAAGCAGGCTCCAGGCTCTGAGCTGTGAGCACAGAGCCCGACGCTGGGCTCGAACCCACAAACTGTGAGATCATGACCTGAGCTGAAGTCTGATGCTCAACCGACTGAGCCACACAGGCGCCCCAATTTTAATATAAATATGTACCCAACAGGCAAATAATCATGATTTGGGTTTATCCTACAGATTG
The DNA here is from genome assembly GCF_018350155.1 of Leopardus geoffroyi. Classification (NCBI taxonomy): domain Eukaryota; kingdom Metazoa; phylum Chordata; class Mammalia; order Carnivora; family Felidae; genus Leopardus; species Leopardus geoffroyi. The sequence goes on along the minus strand of NC_059335.1, from coordinate 31,056,817 downwards.
GTAAACTACACCCTGTGGACCAAATCTGGCCTGCCAATTAAGAATGGCTTACACTTTAACAAAAAAAAATTTTTAATGTTTATTTATTTTTGAAAGAGAGAGACAGAATGCAAATGGGGGAGGGGCAGAAAGAGAGGGAGACAGAATATCCGAAGCAGGCTCCAGGCTTGGAGCTATCAGCACAGAGCCTGATGCAAGGCTCATACCTACAAACTGTGAGATCATGACCTGGGCCAAAGTTGGACACTCATGAGCTACCCAGGTGCTTGTACACTTTTAAGTGACTATAAAAACAAACAACAAGGAATGTGTGGCACCTTATGTCATCTACAAAAGCCCAAAATATTTACTAACTGGCCTTCTATAGAGTTTGTGTCATCTGTTAAATTTGGATCTTGGAATTTTGAACTAGAATACATATAGTTACACAAATAAGAAGTTAAAATCTTATTTTTTAGAAAGCCAGGTTTATTCTCAGTAACAATTTGGAATTATAACTACCTAAAGTAATAATAATATTAATTTCAATACAATAAAGACTACCATGAACAATAAAAGAATTTCTCTTAAACTTTATGTTTTCATATCTTTCCTCGATGCTTATCTTCTGCATACTTTGATGCTATCTGATCACTCTGTTAATATTCCTATTTCTATGAGATCCAAGTATTGTCCTAACTTACACGTATACCTTAATTTTGTATTTCATAAAAAGGCATGGTCTATTAGGTCTTAATTCTATGCGTACTACATTATATGATGACTGAGAAGGTGAAATTAGGATAAGCGCTTATTTTTCAGAAAGTAAGATTCTGGGATTTTTATTTATTGCAAAGACGTTATTCTTAAAGCTCTCTCAAATTTACATAACAGACTTCAAACAAATACTGTACTCAAGTCAGTAAACCTACTTAGAAGATATATAACCTAAACATATAATCTAAATAAGTATATTTTGTTATTAAATTAAAATTAAGATAATTTAACCTATTAGGGAAACATACATGGTAGTTTGTTCAGATAAAAATACAGGAGGTGGAGTATCAAGAATAGTTACAGGAATGAAAAAAGAAATTTAGTTAGTTAGTTTATTTTTGAGACAGAGCAAGCGTGAGCAGAGAGGGGCAGAAGGAGAGGGAGAGAGAGAATCCCAAGCAGGCTCTGCACTGTCAGCATGGACCCCGATGTTTATCTGAAACTCACAAACCGTGAGATCATTACCTGAACTGAAACCAAGAGTTGTATGCTTAACTGACTGAGCCAGCCAGGTGCCCCGCCCCCCTGCCAATAAGAAATTTAATTCTCTTAGCCAAGGAATGTATTTACCTGCAGGTCATTCTGAGGGTTCCAATCAGAATCAAAAATTATACATGTATCAGCAGCAGTTAAGTTGATGCCCAACCCACCAGCTCGGGTGCACAGAAGGAAAACAAATCGATCTGAATCAGGTTTACTAAATCGATCTATAGCAGCTTGTCGCAGGTTCCCTCTGACTCTTCCATCAATTCGCTCATATAAATATCTATCAAATGAAAAGGCATATATTTAGTTAGATGAATATAATGAAAATAAACATACATTCTATCAGATGTAAAGTCAGTTCTCCTGCAACATTATATTTACTATAAAATTAAGAAGCCATATCACCCCAACCAGTTTCTATGGTTTTTTAACTCTTGGTGTTGGTGGTAGGGAGAAAATACAAAGTAATATAAAGACACAAAATCTCTGCATTCCTGATGTATAACTAAAACACCATCATAATATCATTTTCAGAAGTTGGAATTCAAAAAAAAAAAAAAACCATGCAAAAACTACCTTGCTAATCTCATTATAATAAAAAAAATTTTTTTAAAACAAAAATCAAAGACTTTCATAAAACCTCAGGAAACTTCCCAATGTTTCTCTGTCTCAATCATGTTATTCTCTCAAGATATACTTGATCGCAAACTATGTATCTATCAAGGGCAAACTACAATGCTAATTCTTTTCTTTTTCATCTTTTTAAACAAGTCTGTTTATTAAAAGGATCTGAAAATAATAATACAGCTTTCAACATTTAACAAATTTTCAAGATGTTAACAATATGAAACATTAAGAATTTGCTTCAAAAAATCCAAAGTTTTCTGGATCATTCCAAATCATTCTGTAGAATGCAAATTCTTTTTTTAAAAAACTTTTTAATGTTCATTTATTTTTGTATGAGAGAGAGGGACAGAGCATGAGTGGGGCAGGGGCAGAGAGAGAGGGAATCCAAAGCAGGCTCCAGACTGAGCTGTCAGGACAGAGCCCAACGCAGGGCTGGAACTCATGAACTGTGAGATCACGACCTGAGCTGAAGTCAGATGCTTAACCGACTGAGCCACCCAGATGCCTTGAATGCTAATTCTTTAGAGTCATTACTATTAAGCAATTAACTTTTAACTTCTTTTATCTTTTCTCATTCACATAAAATTCAGAAACTCATAGACATCAATAAAATTAAAATATACAAAACTTTAGGAACTAGAAGGGGGATATACACATTTGCCACACCTCTTGTGGTTCAAGGCACTTCTTTATACATGTAATTACTAGAGTCTCAGCAGGAGCTCACTGTTGTCTCTAGTACCTGTGAAATGGGGGTGTGACTTCAATAACATGACTTGTAACATTAAAGAAATTTGGGGTTTTCCATGAGATTCATCTTTATCTTATAAAGTTCTTTGTGTAAGAAGATAAAGAAAATGTAAGAATAGCTATTCTTAGGAATATTGCAACTTTATCTCATATGATATAAAGTTGAGAATAATACGTATTTTGAAAATAGACTAAAGGAGTGTAACACTGAAACTAAAAATAGAACTAGAAATAAAATAAAAAATGAAAACGAACTACACACTTTCCGATAATCTCAACTAGCTAGGCCTTTACTTATGTATAAGAGTCAAAATTTGCTGAACTAAAATCTACAGCTGCATCTTCAGATTCCCTTTTATGGAAATATGTTGACATCTGACTAGACGATGAATGTTCTGAGAACATACCCTTATGATAAATATCCTTTTAATCTAAATATTGATTAGATACTATTTAAGATTTATTGTCATGAACCAAAACAAAATTCCACATTAAACAAATCAGAAAGGATTAAAGCATGAATAAATGTCATATGGTAAATGGCAAGAGTGAAAGTGCAGTGAGTTCAGGTTCTAATTAAAATGAAAGACCTGAAAAGGTGAACCATTTTCTTTTATTTTTGAAGATGGTTATAAGTCCATTTAAAGAGTCCATTTACAAATCAGGTAAAATGTACACTAAAAACCCATTCCTAGGTCAACAAGTACCCATCAATGTACAAAGTTTACTTAATCAGTCTCCTTAGCCCCTCCTACTATGTACAACATACACAGAACACCTGACACACCCTGAACATCCTAAGCAATCCTTACAAATTAAATGGATTCTTACTTAGATCAAGAGAAAGATGTGAGTAGAGCTAGGTTACAGTACACTGACGCCAAATCCTTAGCAGCATGTATTTAGTGTAATTCATAGTATAATTCAGGAGATGAATACATGCCTTACCTTTTATGAATGAGATAGTCCTCTAGGATGTCAAGGCAGCGTACCATCTGAGAGAAGATGAGCACTTTATGACCTCCAGCTTTCATTTTGGGAAGCAATTTATCAATAAGGACCAGTTTACCAGCAGACTGGATCATTGCTTGAAGATGAAAATCAGAAGCAGCTGGATTATACGTATCCCTAAATTCTCCAAGTATTTTCTCTTCAGCACCTGTCAAAGGCACGTAAGAAGACAGCCTCAGTGCACAAATGCAGGCAGCCCCCAGTTGCTCTCTTTTAAAAACAAATCAAAATTAGTGTTCCTTTGTGCTTTTGTAACACATTATACTTTTCTGATGATAGGTACACTGTTTTTATTAGTATTATTTATGTTTGTGGCTAAACACCCATCAACACTAGACTATAATTTCATTGAGGATATGGGCAATGTCTTAAAGCATCTTATTATCTGTCGAGACCCCGGGCATAATGCCTTATATAAATTTATGTTTGCTAAATGTGTTTTTTTTAACGTTTATTTATTTTTGAGACAGAGAGAGACAGAGCATGAACGGGGAGGGTCGGAGAGAGAGGGAGACACAGAATCTGAAACAGGCTCCAGGCTCTGAGCTGTCAGCACAGAGTCCGACGCAGGGCTCGAACTCACAGACCGCGAGATCATGGCCTGAGCCGAAGTCGGACGCTTAACCGACCGAGCCACCCAGGTGCCCCACGTTTGCTAAATGTTTAATGAATGCTATCAGGGAAAGAATTAATGAAAATGTGGTCTTAACCTTAGGTGAGTAAACATGTATTTTTAAACAAACATCTATTATTTAAATACCAATACGACAGTGATCATCGAGGGTGATCACAATTAACCTGGATGTGTCTATGGGTAGGTATCCTGCTGGCCATCAAAACAAGGACAATTAAGAGGGAAGTCAAGTTATAGGTCTCTGTGATGCATACTTCCTCCAGAGAGTCTAATCAGTATTAAAGGCTCTCTGCCTTCCCTCTGTCTGTGTGATCATTAAAGAATAACAGGATTGAAAGAGAGTTAATTATAGGGCTAAGAAACCATATGTCTTAGATAAAGATGGGATAATATTCCCAGAAATAAGTGAAAAGATGTACAGAGAGAATATTAGTAGAGAACTTAATAAGACCTTAAAAAGCAACATGATTACAGAACAAAAACAGACACTAACTGGAGACCTGGACTACAAAGGGACGAGGAAAAAGAAAAATGTAAACTCAGAGGCCCAAAGGTAGGCTTTGCTGTCTTTGCCCACGAGGAGGATTCTATTGGAGGAGGAAGTCCAGTCCATATTAGACTGAACCAAGTCCTGCTCCTGTAACCTAGCATGCAATCATGGGGCACCCTGATGCTGAAACACCAAGAGTGGTACATCACTGCCTTTCCTCCTAACAGCCACTGCAGCTATAATAGTGGTGGTGGTGTTGCTGTCGTTAATTCACGAGCATTCGTTCAAAGAAACAAGTATTTGTTTGCAATCCTTGTTAGCTACCTTTGATAAGATACGGATGATTGCAGCACTTCCTGAGCTCCATCATGGTATTGACCAAGTTAGGTACATTGGTCTGCCCTGCCCCTTTGGATAAAAAGGAGAAGTTCTTCTCCAAAATAGCCCGGTAGTATTTCTTTTGAATGTTAGTAAGTTCCACTTCAATGATGGTTTCTTCCTTTGGTGCCAGCTTCTTCTCCACATCTTCTTTCAATCGCCTCAACATCATGGGTTTCAGGATAGCCTGAAGTTTTTGCACCTGCATAAAAAATGATGAAAAGATATATAACGTATATGGGCATTTAGTTACAAATACATAAACACAATCACAGTGATAAGAGATTTGATGCCTTTGTTTACAAGGACCAATGAGGATACCTGTTCTTCTGTTTTCAGATCCCCAAATTCTTGCATAAATGTTGATTCGGAAGGAAACCTTAAAGGTTCTAGGAAGTGAAGAAGACTGAATAGTTCTTCAACTGTATTTTGGAGAGGTGTACCAGTCAAAAGCACCTTGTGTTCCTACATGAAGCAAGAATAATTCATGTCACATACCACAGTACTAAAATTATATGAAAGCTGACATAGGTTATCAAATGTTCAATGTTTTTCAAAAGCAAGTATCTTTCCCAACCATAATTTTCAAGAGTCAACTCACAATACATCTCTACCCAAAAATCTTCACTAATTTTTCAATTGCTTTTTTAAAAACTCTTATCATTCTTGTAACACTTCCCTTTTACAGGCCATTTTTACCTATTCATGCTTTTAAAAGAAAATTTCTAAATAATTAACAAGCATATTTTATATTTTCTCAAAGAAATAGAACTTTCAAGAACAAAGAAGCTATTTGTTTCTTTAGTACTCATTCTTGGCATGGTAATTTGTATGCAAAATGGTTCTCATTCTTTATCATTTGGCTAAACATCACTGGACTTTTCACAGAAGAACAAGCCTCAAATCATTAAGGCTACAATGCAACAATACGAAGAGCTGACTGGAATATGCTTCTAAACTAGAGTTGCATTACAAACTGAACATAATAGTAATAGGAAATAGACAAGATATTTCTGATGATAGTATGAATTATCATTTAAAATTTGACAGTATCTCTAAACCCCCAAGCTAAATATTTGTATATGTATCTGTATATCTGCATATGTATGTATACGCCAGTAAATGTTTAGTCTAGAAAGATATACACTCATCTATAAACACTGGAGTGGGGAGTGGAACTAGGGGGTGGGCATCAATGGGGCATAAAAAGGAGGACTTTGATGTGTTCCTGTATGTAGTTCCGCATACTGGAGTGACTTGTTCAAGTGTCCGTGTACTAATTATGTGATGTTAATTAAATGAAAATGTTAACAAAATGGAAAAGACTCTGATTTGAAATAAGCAAACACACTAGCAAGAAGACTTTAAAAAATGCCATTTATTAATTGTAACCAATATATGCTGAGCATGTGAAATTTTGTTCCTTAGTAATTAAACCGTAAGAGAAAACAGAAAAAACCTCAATTACCAGACAGAAATCAGATATAACCATCTTCTAAAACTTAAAAAGGAGTACATTTAGCATTAGCTCTCTGCCTTCGCATTTCACTACGTAGCTAAGAAACTGAATTAAGTCAAAATAACGGTAAGTTACTTACCAGGTTCATGAGTTTCAGACCTTCAAGAAGTTTACAATTTTTATTCTTTAACCTATGTGCTTCATCAATAATCACACATCGCCATTCAATTGCATTTAGCTCTCCACAGCCACCAAGAATCATTTCAAAAGTGGTGATGATGGCTTGGAATCTGTAAGCTCCTCGAATGATACGCCCCTAGAAATTTATTATCAAATACAATAATTTGCTAGAATGTCTTCATCACAATTTTTAATTCCTGTCAAATTGCATAAAAATACATCTAAAGACATCTGCTACATTTTCCACTGAAATTTTTACATATGCATATATTGTCTTTAAATGAGGACATTTAGCATTAAAACTATATAGTGTTTTCAAGAATAATGTAAAAAATGTATACCAACACAATTATTTAATTTATAATTATATTCAAGTAAGTATTCCCTGATAAAATGTTTTATAGTTTTTAAGAGTTATAGTAACAATTTTAGATCAAGAAAGAAATGGCCATTACAAAATCTGGCCAGTGAAATTTCAATTTTAACATTTATCATTTATATCCATGAGTTCACACATACAATGGCAAATAAGTAGTTGATATCAAAATTAACCACCTGAGTCATGTATTCAGCAAATATTTATTGCGTGTCTATGTGCCAGGCCCTGCTCCAGATGCTGGAGATATGGCAGTAAATAAAACAGAAATAATTATCCAAGTGGAACTTACATCCCAATGATTCAAATTCAGGACATAGCCATTGAGAAAAAAACAAAAATTTTTTTAAAAAGTTACAAAGTGATAAGGGCTGTGAAATAAAACAGGGATAAATAATAAGTGTAGGGTCAGAGGTGACCACTATAATGTTATGAATTGGCTGGGAGGCCATTACTAAGAAGTGACATTCGAGCAAAGTCCTGAAGATCAGGGAGAAACCCAGGTGATACCTAGAGATCTAGAGGAGAAAGCATTCTTGGAAGGAGTAGCCAAGCGTGAAGGTCCTCATGTGGGAATATCTTTGGCAGTCTTCACGTAATAGTAAGAATGCCAGAGTGGCTGAAACCTGCTGAGTGTGAAGGGGATGAAGCTGTGCTGGGACCTGAAAGTGTGCTAAGGACTTGGCTCTTTCTCTGAGCAAGAAGCTATTGCGGGTTTTGGGACAAGCGTAACATGGTTTGACATGTATTTTAAAAGAGTAATTTTGGCTTCTGTGGTAAAAATGGTCTGAAAGAGGCCAGGGACAGATCATAGAGCCCCATTAAGGGACTGCCATAGTAATCCAAGCAAGAGATCATCATGGGAAGTCATGAGAAGTATTCAGTTCTAGATGTATTTTGAAAGGAGATCCCAAAGGATTTGAAAGGAGATATACCTAATGGATAGGTATAGAGTGAGATAAAGAGGATTCAAGCTTAACTGCAGATTTTTTTTATCTTGAACAATTAGAAGGTGGTGCTGCTATTTACTACAAAGAGAAAATTCAGGATTTTAGCCATGTTATATTTGAGACGACTACTAGATATCCAAGTGGAATAGCTGAACAGGCATTTGGATAGGACTCTGGAATTCAGGAAAGAGGTTAGAGTTGGTGATAAGATTTGGGAGCTTCTAGCAGTACAGATGGTACTCAAGTTGTAGGACTGAATGGAGCCTCTGATGGAATAAGTATGGATATGAAAGAGTCTGAAGATGGAGCTCTGGGTCACCCCCAAGTTCAGATAGGGAAGATAAGAAGGAACCAGTAAAAGGGGCTTCAGAAAGAATGGGTAATGATATAGGACAGCACGACAACCTAGAAGCCAAGTCAAAGGAATGTTTAAATGGGACTGAAAACTATAAATTATTAGGGATTAGGATAAATGAAGGGTTAAGAAAGATTGTATATTCTGATTTAGGGTTTAATTCCTACTATTGATCATATACAATGGCCATTAAATTGATCCAGTAGAATATTATTAGAATAGGGGTAAAGTGTAAGTTCATGGCATTTACACAGCTCTAACAACCTAGGATAGGATGCTTTCAGTAAAACTGACATCACAATGTTTAAGAATAAGAGCTTTTGAGTCTAAGTGACCTGGGTTTATTAATCCCAGTTTTGGTGAGGTTTTGGAGGAAACTATATAACTTCTTTATACCTCAGTTTCCTCATTTGTAAATGGGGCTAATGTTATTACCTATTTACAAGGTAGGCATTACAAAGATTAAGCAAAATATTGCCTCTAAAATGTATGGCATACTGCCTGGCACATGGTAATTACTCAATAAATATTTGTGATTATTAGTATTATTATCTCTGTTACTTTTTTCAGGGTAATTCAGAAAATGTTAGCATAATTTTACTGCTACTATGATAGCAGAAGGTAAATATTCAATTAATTTATATTAAAATATACCTGAAAGAGCTCATAGTTAAATCTGTATTTATTTTTTAGATTTTTTTTTTAACATTTATTTTTGAGAAATAGAGAACGAGCAGGGGAGGTACAAAGAGAGAAGGAGACACAGAATCCGAAGCAGGCTCAGGCTCTGAGCTGTCAGCACAGAGCCTGACGCGGGGCTCAAACCCACAAATCGTGAGATCATGACCTGAGCTGAAGTCAGCTGCTTAACTGACTGAGCCACTCAGGTGCCCCTTGAATCTGTATTTAAAGCACAAATCTATTTATCTCATCTTTAAAGCAGACATTTTTACCTTTTTAAATTTTAAACCTGTCAGAAAGTATTTTTCCAGAATGTATAACATTTACTACAAAAATATAATATTTTATATATACTATTCAGTTTATAACACATCAAGAATCTTTTAGCTTTTAGGCTCTCATGTTCATACCAAGCTCACATGAGACATATATTAAAATTGCAACCCTGTTAAACATCTCTTAAGCTCCCAAAGTTTTAATTATGCCTTTTATATATACTATACATATATAGTATATATAGAACTATATACATATATAGTATATATAGAACTAAGTCAATCATAATCATTTTTATGATAGCATACAGCTCTTAAATTCTACAAATGTATGATTGGGAAGAATAAAACACTGTAGAAGGAAATCAAACTATAATCTAACTGAAATGTCATAGGCTTGAAAGGTACAAAGGTGACAGTTTCAATAAAACTGAGGAATACCTAAGGGTTAAACAGATGCTTTATTTCATAGGAGATGTAATTGTTTCAAGCATAAAAGTAAGAGGGACAATGAGGTTGAAGGAACTAAATCAATTAATACGTCCATTTTCAGCCTCCAATAGGTAGAAAATCAGTTACACTTGGTAAGAAAAGCAGTAGAAGGCTGGGCACATTACCTTACTTCAAACTGTATCATATCCCTTGACTTGGCCATGTATTATAATGAGCCTTATAAAATAAAAGAATCAGTGAAAGAAAAATAAAATGTTAAGGTGCTACTGAGGCAGAGTGTTAGGCAATAAACCTATTCCAATTAAAAAGTATAATTTGTGTGAACTATGTTTTTATTGATTTTGTTATTTCTTAATAAAATTCTTAATCTAAAAGAGTCCTATTACCTACCACTCAGAACTGCAATTAGCACTTAATGCTTTCTAGATTTAACTTTCTGCTAGAAAATTCTTTATTATGATGTCATCTCTTAATTTTATGATGTGTGTATTTAGCTGAAAAATAAGAAATCTCCTGCTAAAGAGTAAGAGGCCAAAGGAAAACAGAAAATGTGCCTTTAGGATTTAGGGGGAGAAGAAAGCCACCAAATCACCACAGTACTGGAATAACCAATCCAAACAGGAAAAAGATATAGAGGTGTGCTTGTATCTGCATACAAAACAAACAAACCAAACTTTAAAATATGTCTAAAAATCAAAATCCTTTGAACATGAAAGAGAACCGAGGTTTTATCTGAATAGGCATTTAAACCCATCGTGTTCACTGAAGATTTAAATTTTTAAAATGGAGGGGAAAAAACTGGAGGATGATCAAAGAAACAAATACTATTCTAAAAATAAATTTAATGTGCATTTAAAAGCAATCAGTAAAACAATTATTCTAGTTGAAATATTAGGGATAAAATCAAATTAGTACATTTGTATAAATTGGCACACTTTATAGTGAACTAGAACATGAACCTAATTCCTTGTTATTGTTCTCTTCAGCTACTAAAATTTATTGGAAAATAGATATGATGAATGAAGAGCCTGAACAAAGACGTTTGTAGGCAAATAATATGCATCCTTAATTTGAAAACAATGAATGTGTAGTAATTAGCTTTTTCAAACCTGACCTTTCAAACAACCAACAAAATCACCAGCAACACACCTGTGAGTCCCTGAAGTACATCTCATATTGCTGTATCATCTGTCTGCTAATCAGGCTCCCATGGTAAACCACAACATTAATATCAGTCCATGTACGGAATTCTCTCTCCCAGTTTGCAATAGTAGAAAGTGGAGCGATAATCAGGAAAGGTCCTCTTATCCCAGTCAGAAGGATTTCGTAGAGGAATGTAATTGACTGAATGGTTTTGCCAAGACCCATTTCATCAGCTAAAATGCAGTTTCGTCTGAAATAAACAAATATATTATCCATGTATACATTGGGTTTTTCTGTACACTACAATGTCTTTAAAGATAAATATTCAGAATTAATCAAAGATCAAGTTAAAATACTTGCATTTATAAAAAATAAAAGTTGCTGAAGTGCAGAATAGGCATATCATTATTTATATATATAAAGTTATAATTTTATTATAATCCTGAAGAGGGAAAACTGTAGATTTTTGTCGCTCCAAAATAAAGATATCACCCGTTAGAGGTATGATTTGTTAAAGAATGAAATGGCGAGAGTAAGGCAAACTAAATATATTATTTTTTCAGGAAGCATTTATTAAATACCTTCTATTATCTCAGGGACAGTATGAGAAGATAGGATACAAAAGAAATAGAACATGTTCTCTGCCTTCCAGGGGCTTGTATCTATTAGAAAAGCAGACATGCAAATAGATAAATAAATAAACGACCAAACAAACAAACAGTTATGCAATGTGCTATCACAGAAGCACAAATAAAGCACTGTTTTTCAACTTTGGCTGTGCATTAGAAGAACCTGAAAGCCTGAAAGAAACACAAGATACCCAGGGCTTTCCCCTACACATTATGATTCAATGTGTATGGAGTAGGATAAAAGCAGCTATAATTAAAAAAAAAAAAAAAAAAAAAAAAGTTCCACAGATGATTATAAGGCCAGTTGAGAATCATCAGAGTTAAGTTTATTAAGAAGCTCAGAGGAGTAAGTGTCCAACTCTGGCAAAAAGAGAGAGTAGAAGAGATCCCTTTCAGAGAAGAGGTTAGTAATAGGTAGGATTTTGCCAGAGAGCACAGCAAAGGAGTAGAGGTGTAAAGAACATGACCAACTGGGAGACTACAAATATGGTTTTGAGATGAGGGTAAAAGGAGGGGGTATTATTGAGATATGAAGAGGTCATAAATGAAGAAGGTTAGACATCATTCTGTTATGCAATGGGAGTCAGTGAGAAGTTTTAAAGAAACCTGATGAGATTGGGTTTGTATTTTGAAGTTTACTCGGTTTCTGCTGTGGTTATTAGAAGGTGAGGTGACTAGAAGCTGGGACACTAATTGGTGAAGTACTGTAATAATGCAGGAAACAATGATGGGGCACTTGGACTAAGGAAGGGGGGCAAAAAGGAGAGTAAGTTAATTATGACTTGGAACGATTTAGACTTAGTGACCAACCAGATATACGTGGTATCAGATGACAGCCAGATTTCAGTCTGGTTGACTAAACGAACTGTATTATTGTTAATTTAATTTATGTAGGCTCCACACCCAACATGGGGCATGAACTCACAACCCCAAGATCAAGAGTTGCATGCTCTACTGACTGAGCTAGCCAGGTACCCCTGAACTGTGTTATTCTTAACTGAAATACAAAATATGGAAGAAGAACAAGTTTGGCATGGAGGAAACAGGAAGTGATATGGTTAATTTTGAATTTTGTGTTTAAAGAATTGGTGAGATAGACTTTAAGGGTAGCAAGAGGCAAAGGGAAATATGGGCTTGGAGTGAGTTCAAGGTCTTAGAGATAAAGATACGAGACCATTAGGATGTTGTTGATAAGTGAAGGCAAAAGGGGGAGGGGTGGAGAACAAACCTGTACAAGAAGAGAGCAAAAGAGGAACTTCAGGAGGAAAAGCAATACTGAAAGGGCAGGCAGAGGAAGGAAAACCAGCAGACCTGAAAGTCACAGAGTCTGGACAGAGTCACACTATGGAAGCTGCTGGGGGCGAAAATGGGGGAAAGTTTACAGAAGGAGCAATTACTACACAAATCACAAATCAAGAATTTGCAGCAGGGACACAGCAAATTAGGGCTGAAAAATACCTCCTGGATTGGGAAACAGAGCGTTACAAAGATAGAGAATCAAATCCAAACAACAGGTTTAGAGAGAGCTGGAGATGAGGAAATGGGAAGAGACCATATGGCCTGCTCTTCCTAGAAATTACAAAGAGGGCTCGAGGCAGCCAGAAGGAGAAACAGAGCCAAGAAGAGAAGGTTTATTCTTTTCTTTCTTGTATTTTTACAACAGGTTAAACCCAGATTTGTTCTCAGAGTGAAGGGACAGCACTACTCTTGAGAGGGCTTGAAGAAGTGACAGAGGTATGAGAGTTGATCGAAGTGAGGTTCTGAGAAAACTGGATGAGCTGCATCTCAAGAACACAGGTAGCAGCTTGAGTCCTGGTCCTGGGGAGGCACCTTTTAACTTCTGGTACATGAGGATGGGGTAAGAAAAGCTAAGAATGGAGCTACGTTTGTAGGCCTGGCTCTGAAGGCAGGCAGGAATCTGAACAAGCTCACCTGTGGGCCCTGGGCTCCTCTACGGAGCAGTCACATGGGCAGTGAGAAGGGCTGGGCTGTGATAGAGGGCTGTGAGGGAACTGCTGAAAGTTTAAAACAAGCAATGGAGGCCATGGGAAGGGTACTGGTGAGGGAATACAAGTAAAACAATATTTTGTTAACTATTTTACCTGGAAGGTTCTCCTGAGAAAAATGAAAGTCAATATTTAGAAAATATAAACTAGAAGAGTGCTGTGAGAGGTAACAAGTCCCCCCAACTCCATATGACTGCATCTCATGACTCCCCATTACTCAGTGTAACAACTCAGAAGAATCAAGTGAGAAGTAAAAACACGGAAGAATGATTCTGAATAAAAGCATCATCAAATTTTGCTGTTATTACTAATAACAATGCCTTATTGTTTGCTCTTTTGTATACACCACCACACTTTCTCAATCATGGGTCTGTTTTTCACTTCTTTTGCAATTATATTTTCTTCTCAGTAAAAAAGTGAGATAATGTTCCACACAGCATTTTGAACAACATGGAAAATAATTAAAGGGGTAAATTCATTACTAGGTTCTTACATTTTGATTTCTGCTTCTGTTTTTTTTTTTTTTTTTTTTTTTAAGTAGGCTCCATGCCCAGCGTGGGGCTTGAAGTTATGGCCCTGAGACTGAGAGACTTGCATGCTCTACTGACTGAGCCAGCCAGGCACCCCTTATATTTTGATTTCTACTCCTCATCAACTGCTGACAAACTGCTTCTTGAAGACTTAAATAATAGACCTACCTAATTCTTACTGGTATAATTGCTCACACTTTACTAACCAGATTCAATTCCTGGCAGATAGCAGTCTAAGCTGATAAACTGAAAAATACTTTGTAACACAACAGATGTTTTATGATGGTAAGAAAGGTATTTCAAATTTTATTATTAATCATTTAAATTAATTAATCATCTTAATTAATCATCTGATTGGCATACCGTTAAAGGAAGGAACTGAAGTCAAAATCCTAAATTGTAATTTATATATTTTCCTGAGGTAATCTCACTTTTAATAAAAAAAACTCCATGAGGTAACAATACAGCAACATCAGTACCTATTTTACTTAACATATTTTGACACAAATAATAAAACAACACAATTTTTTTCTATTAAGATGTACTACCTACCTATTGTACCAATTGAATAAGAGCCAGTTGAGTCCTTCCAGTTGATATTCCCTGAGTTGATTGCCATTTTTATAGTCCCTGGATTGATCAATTTTTTTCCAAATATTAGCGGGAGGACGATCCTTTAGAAAAAAAAAAGAATGATGTATTTCAGAGTTTTTTAATCTTCCATACATCTCATACATGGTAAAAGCATTGCTTTTAAAGTAATTATAGAAGCATAACATTATATAGTGTTATGACAAAATTTTACAAACATCTAGAGACCAAGTTAGTTCTGCACAAACTCTTCCAGAAAATTGAAGAAGGCAGCATATGTCAACTCATTCCATGAAGCCCTGATACTAAAATCAAAGATATTACACAAACTCACTACACATCAATATCTCTAATGAATACAGATGCAAATTTCATAACACAATTTTAACAAATGGGATCCAATATTGAAAAGGGTAATACATCATGACCAAGTGAATTTTTCCCAGGAATGGAAGGTAGTTTAAATTTGAAAATTAATCAATGTTGATCAACAGACAAAAATAGATCATCTCAAAAGATGCAGAAAAAGGATTTAAAAAGTCCAATACCTGTTCCTGATAAAAATTCTCATTAAATTTTGAATAGATGGGAACTTCCTCACCTGATACGGTACATCTACGAAAAGAGCCAAAGCTTACATCATACTTAATGATTAAAGACTGAATGTTATCTCCTTAAGAATGGAAAAAGGTAAGCATGTCCACTGTCCCCACTTTTATTCAACATTGTACTGCAGGTTCTAACATGTGCAATCAATCAAGAAAAAGAAATAAAAGGCATTAAGATTAGAAATGAAGAGGTAAAACTAAATTCGAAGAAGACATGATTTGTCTATGGACAAATCCTGTGGAATCTACAACAAAGATAAACTAAACAGTGATTTTATTAGCAAGGTTGCATGACACAAGATCAATATACAGAAAACTATATTCTACATCGTAGAAACAATTACAAACACATTAAAAATTATCATAACAGCATCCAAAATATGCACTATTTAGGAATACATCTCACAAAATCATGTAAGAGTGGTATATTTAAAACTATAAAACATTGCTAAGAGAAATTAAAGAGGTAAATAAATGGACTTTCAGAGACTGAGTCTCAACATTATTGTTAATACGTTCCAACTGAAAAACAGATTCAACATAACCTAACCAAATCCCAGCAATGTTTTTGTAGAAATTGACATGCTGATTCTAAAACCATATGTAAATGCAAAAGACTAGAAAGATCCCAAACAATTTGAAAAATAATAAAGTTGGAGGATTTATAATGATTTCAAGACTTGTAAAAGTTAAAGAATCGAGACTGGGTGGAACAGTTGTAAAGATAACAAATAGGTCAGTGGAACAGGACAGAGGGTTTAAAAATACACCCACATGTATGAAATCCATTGATTTCTGACAAAGTAGGAAAGGCAATTTAGTGGACTAAAAATAATTATTTTCCCCCCAAAATGATGCTAGAACAATAGGATACCCATAAGCAAAAAATGAACTTTGATCCATACATATACTATATGCAAAAATTAACTAAAAATTCATCATTGACCTAGCAATCCCTACCAAAATAACACCAGCATTCTTCACAGAGATAGAACAAACAATTCTAAAACTTATGTGGAACAAGGAAGGATCCAGAATAGCCAAAGCAATCTTGAAAAAGAAAACCAAGCTGGAGGCATCACAATCCTGGACTTCAATCTGTATTACAAAGCTGTAATCATCAAGACAGTATGGTACTGGCACAAAAACAGACACTCAGATCAATGGAACAGAACAAAGAACCCAGAAATGGACCCACAAAAGTATGGCCAACTAATCTTTGGCAAAGCGGGAAAAAATATCCAATGGAATAAAGACAGTCTCTTCAGCAAGTGGTGCTGGGAAAACTGGACAGCGACATGCAGAAAAATGAACCTGGTCACTTTCTTGCACCATACACAAAAATAAATTCAAAATGGATAAAAGACCTAAATGTAAGTCAGAAAGCCATCAAAATCCTCAAGGAGAAAGCAGGCAAAAACCTCTTTGATATTAGCCGTAGCAACTTCTTACTCAACACGTCTCCAGAGGCAAGAGAAACAAAAGCAAAAATGAACTATTGGGACCTCATCAAAATAAAAAGCTTCTGCACAGTGAAGGAAACAAGCAGCAAAACTAAAAGTCAACTGATGGAATGGGAGAAGATATTTGCAAACGACATATCAGATAAAGGGTTAGTATCCAAAATCTATAAAGAACTTACCAAACTGAACACCCAAAAAACAAATAATCCAGTGAAGAAATGGGCAAAAGACATGAATAGACACTTCTCCAAAGTCATCCAGATGGCCAACCAACACATGAAAAAATGTTCACATCACTCATCATCAGGGAAATACAAATCAAAACCACAATGAGATACCACCTCACACCTGTCAGAATGGCTAACATAAACAACTAAGGCAAGAACAGATGTTGGTGAAGATGTCGAGAATGAGGATCTCTTTTGCACTGCTGGTGGGAATGCAAGCTGGTGCAGCCACTCTGGAAAAATAGTATGGAGGTTCCTCAAAAAATAGAAGTACCCTATGACCCAGCAATTGCACTAGGTATTTATCCAGCGAACACAGGTGTGCTGTTTCAAAGGGGCACATGCACCCCAATGTTATTTATAGCAGCACTATCGACAATAGCCAAAGTATGGAAAGAGCCCAAATGTCCATCAACAGATGAAGAAGATGTGGTGTGTATACACACACACACACACACACACACACACACACACACACACATATACATACAATGGAATATTACTCGGCAATCAAAAAGAATGAAATCTGGTCTTCTGCAACTATGTGGATGGAACTAGAGGTTATTATGCTAAGCGAAATTAGTCAGAGAAAGACAAATGTCATATGACTTCACTCATATGAGGAATTTAAGATACAAAACAGATGAACATAAGGGAAGGGAAGCAAAAATAATATAAAAACAGGGAGGAGGACAAAACATGAGAGACTCTTAAATATGAAGGACAGAGGGTGGCTGCAGGGGTTTTGGGAGGGGGGATGGGCTAAATGGGCAAGGGGCATTAAGGAATCTATTCTTGAAATCATTTTTGCAGTATATGCTAACTAACATGGATATAAATTAAAAAAATAAAGCATAAAAAAAATTCATCATAGACCTAAATGTTACCGAAAACTAAATAAAAATTTCTAGCAAAGATTTCTTATATAAAATACCAAAAGTATGATCCATAAGGAAAAGACAGATAAACTGGACTTAATCAAAATTAGGAACTTTTGCTCTTTTATAGACATTGGTAAGAAGTGAAAAGACAAGCCACAGACTAGGAGCTAAGATTTACAAATCATATATCTGATAAAGGACTTATATATAGAACACATAAATAGTTCTTAGAGCTAAATAATAAGAAAGCAAACAAGCCAATAAAAAATAGGCAAAATATTTAAATGTCACTTTGTTAAAGAAAATACACTAACGGCAAATAAACACATGAAGAGATTCTAAACATCATTAATCATTAGGAAATGCATATAAAATCACAATGTCGTACCATCAAAAACATATTAGAATGGCTAAGATTAAAAAGACTGTCAATATCAAGTGTTGACAAGGATGTGAAGCAACTAGAACTCTTATACAATTCTGTGGAGAATGTATTATGGTATCACCAGTTAGGAAAAAGTTTGGCAGTTTCTTAAAAAATTAAACAGAACACCAAACATATGACCCAGCCATTTTACTCGTGTGTATTTACTGAAGAGACATGAAAGCTCATGTCTAGACCAAGACTTGTATACTAAAGTCCATAATACCTTAGTTCTAATAGCCAACACAAGTATTCATCAACAGATGAATGGATAAACAAATTGTGGGATATTACAACAAATCCAACTCAGTAATGTAAAGGAATGAATGAACTATCAATACATGCAATAACATGAATCTCAAATGCTACATGAAAGGAGTCATACAAAAAGAACAGTATAAGAACATTTAAAACAATTCATAGTGACATAAGGAAGATCGGTAATTGCCTACAGGTGGGGAATGGGGTTAGAGGAAGGAAGATTTTGAGGGGAGGGATTACAAAGGGGCATGAGAATATGGGAGTGATGGATAGTTCATTATCTTGATAATAGTGATGGTTTCAGACATCAAAACTTACCCAACCGTATACTTCAAATATGCAATTTACTGCATGTTGCTTCAAACTCAAACTATCTTTTAGAAATATGATGTAGCTGGTCTGGTTCAAGATGATGACAGAGGAAGAACCTGAACTTACCTTTTCCCACAGACACCCTAAATCTACAACTACATATGCAACAATTTCCTCTGAAAGCAACCCCAAAACTAGCTGAGTAACTCCTACACATCAGGCAAATGAGAAAAAAATAGGTGAGACAGGCTGAGACACAATCTCGCCATAAACCCAGTGCCCTGTGTAAGTGACCCATAATCAGGAAGGAACTTACAACTCTAAGCTTCTCCCTGAGAAGCAAATGGTTTAAATGCTGTATATTGGTACCCCAACTTTTAAGATCTGAAC
Source organism: Leopardus geoffroyi (assembly GCF_018350155.1). NCBI lineage: Eukaryota > Metazoa > Chordata > Mammalia > Carnivora > Felidae > Leopardus > Leopardus geoffroyi. Next base: position 31,037,491 of record NC_059335.1, on the reverse strand, counting down.
CTGAGAGATGAGCCCCCAAAACATCTAGCTTTGAAACCCAATAGGGCTTGCATCCATGAAACCCACAAGGCTACATAGCTAACTGAGAGACTCTTCTTCAGGTGCTCACGTGGACTCACCTGGCTACACCCCAGGACTAGTGCAGAGGCAGCCGACTAAAAAGGATGATGTATATCGAATTTTCACTCATATTTTAAATCTACCATACTTCTCTATACCACTTTTGATATTCATGGTACAACGAATTTCTTTGAAAAAAAATCTAGAAGCATAACACTGTACGCAAAAAAAAAAATCATTTACATATATACTTTAGTCCCACTTTTCAATATATTTTTTCTTCCCCAGTAATAAAAAGCTCTGTCATGAATTTATTCTGGATAGCCAAGACATAAACTTTCTTTTTTTTTTTTTTTTAATTTTTTTTTTTTCAACGTTTATTTATTTTTGGGACAGAGAGAGACAGAGCATGAACGGGGGAGGGGCAGAGAGAGAGGGAGATACAGAATCAGAAACAGGCTCCAGGCTCTGAGCCGTCAGCCCAGAGCCTGACGCGGGGCTCGAACTCACGGACCGCAAGATCGTGACCTGGCTGAAGCCGGACGCTTAACTGACTGCGCCACCCAGGCGCCCCGACATAAACTTTCTTAAGACTGATGGATGGGTGGAGAGAGAACAATATTCTAGCCCCAAACTAGTAGGATCTAGGTCTCGGGAGGATAAATACATTTCTGAGAAACAAATGCAAGGTTTCCTATGGTCTCCCACTTGCAAGTGAGAGTATATTGTTACTAATCAACAAAACGACACCTCTAAAAATTACCAGGATGGTCAGGGTCAGCATATGGTAATTGTGAAAGAAAAACAAAATAGGCTATTAGTAATCTGAAAACAGCTGGCAATTAAAGCTCTGCTGGAACTAAATACAATCAGGGTTTACTAAAGAAAACATTTCTTAAATGGTATCCAGTGAATTTGAATTTCCAGAATCTCTAAAAACACTTTACATGTTTTATATGTTGTTTTATTTAATAATAGCCTAGCAAAAATCCACTTACCTCCTACAGTATTTAACTATGTTAGCTTGCACCACTGTCAAATGCATGTGGTATGTGAATTAAGGGGATTGTTTCTAATGGCTAATCTCCCTTTATCAAGGACTAAGGCAGTGCTTTTCTCAGTCATGTGTATCAAAATCATCTTTTTTAAAAACACTTTTGCCTGGGGTCTGCTCTCAGACATTCTGATTCTGAAGCCAGGAAATAGAAAACCAGGCATCTTGAATTTCTGAAAAGTTCCCAAGTGATTCTGATATGCACTTCTGACTGAGGATCACTGACTGATGAGGCTAAAAAACTAGGTTACCACTGAGGCACAGTCCCCAATTCCAAAAAGAAAATCTTTCCTTTCCATTGTATCCCTTGACCCACCCCTCCCTTAACTAGTTAACACTTTTGCTTCCCAGTACAAGGGAAGGCATTCTGTAATCAAAGGAATGGGGGTAAGGCTGCTGTTCTCTTGGTAACAGATGATGGATATTACTGAGAGATAAATTAAGAAGAACAGAAAAGAGTTATAAAAATATGATCTATTTCATGAACAATTAATTTATTTCCTACTCTTACGTCATATCTCCACATTTTTCATGGCAGCCTTCCTCACTGTGATGCTAACTGAAAAGTGATCTGCGCCTGCCTTTCCATGTATAAATTCCCTCTTCGGTGAAGTAAGAAATTTCTGTGACCAAATTACATTTGAAAGAGGACAGGACAAAATATTTAATAAAATCATAATAGGTCTCATTGTGAATTTCTTTTGGTTGGCCCCCAAAACTGGATTCACAGAATAATCTTATGTTTTAGAGTTGAAATAAACAATTTTAGGAATTAAAAGTAAAAAATTATTGAACATCACTCATCATCAGGGAAATACAAATGAAAACCACAATGAGATACCACCTCACACCTGTCAGAATGGCTAACATTAACAACTCAGGCAACAACAGATGTTGGTGAGGATGCAGAGAAAGGATCTCTCTTGCAGTATTGGTGCAAGTCCCACTACTGGTGGGAGTGCAAACTGCTACAGCCACTCTGGAAAGTAGTATGGAGGTTCCTCAAAAAATTAAAAATAGAACTACCCTATGACCCAGCAATTGCAGTACTAGGTATTTATCCAAGGGAGATAGGTATGCTGTTTCGAAGGGATACAGGTACCCCAATGGCTATAGCAGTACTATCAACAATAGCCAGAGTATGGAAAGAGCCCAAATGTCCATCAATGGATGAATGGATAAAGAAGATGTGGTATATATATACAATGGAATATTACTCGGCAGTCAATAAGAATGAAATCTTGCCATTTGCAACTACGTGGATGGAACTAGAGGGTATTTTGCCAAGCGAAATTCGTCAGTCAGAGAAAGACAAATATCATATGACTTCACTCTTATGAGGACTTTAAGACACAGAACAGATGAACATTAGGGAAGGGAAGCAAAAATAGTATAAAAACAGGGAGGGGGAAAAAACAGAAGACAGTCTTAAATATGGAGAACAAAGTGAGGGTTACTGGAGGGGTTGTGGGAGGGGGGATGGGCTAAATGGGTAAGGGGCATTAAGGAATCTACTCTTGAAATCATTGTTGCACTATATGCTAACTAATTTGGAGTAAATTAAAAAAAGAAAATTTAAAAAGAAAAAGAAAATAAATCAAAGTAAAAAATTATAGAATTATTAGCAATAACACAACTTGCCAGAGCCTTCTAGAATTCTAGTTTCTGTATTAGAAAAGTCAATAACCTGTTCAAGTTTTTTTAATTTTTTTTGACCAGGGAAGAGATTAGTACTGCCCCAGCCAAAAAAAACAAAAAAAACCCCAACAACAACAACAACAACAACAAAAAACAAACAAAAACCAATGTACTTAATTTATGTAGGCTTTTTTACCAACATTCCATATAAAAGTTTCTTTAAAAATTTTTTTAAATGTAAAAAAAAAATTTTTTTTAATGTTTATTTATTTTTGAGGGAGATGGAGACAAAATGTGAACGGGGAGGGGCAGAGAGAGAGGGAAACACAGAATCCGAAGCGGGTTCCAGGCTCTGAGTTGCCAGCACAGAGCACGATGCGGGGCTTGAATCCACAAACTGAGAGATCATGACCTGAGCCAAAGTAAGATGCTCAACCAACTGAGCCACCCAGGCGACCCTAAAAGGTTCTTTTAAAATAAAGCTATTATGGAAAGAGATGAACTATTTAGTTATAGAGAATTAACTGGTTTATAGAAAAGGAAAAGGTGAGTGTAATAAGGATTTTTTCCTTAATTTATACATACAGAGAATTAATAACTCCACCTAGAGCTGAAACGGATACATTTTTTTTCAGTTTATTTATTTTGAGAGAGAATGAGTGTGTGTGTGTGCACGCACGTGTGGGCAGAGGAGGGGCAGAGAGAGAGAAAAAGAGAGAACCGCAAGCAGGCTCTGCACCATCTGCACAGAGTCTGATGCGGGACTCCATCTTATCAACTGTGAGATCATGACCAAGCTGAAATCAAGAGTCCGACACTTAACTGACTGAGCCACCCAGGGGCCAGTGAAACTGATATTCCTGATGTATTTTTTATTGTTTATTTACTTATGTTAGAGAGAGAGGGAGAGCAAGTGGGGGAAGGAGAGAGAGAGAGAATCCCAAGCAGGCTCCACACTGCCAGTGCGAAGTCCATTACAGGGCTCCAACTCATGAACCCTGTAAGATCGTGATCTGAGCTGAAATCAAGAGTTGGACACTTAACTGATTGAGCCACCCAGGTGCCCCTGTTCTTGATATTTTTATAAATGGCCTGAGAGAAAAAGTAGTGGGACACTGTTAAATTCAGAGATAAGGTAGAAGCATTTGCAACTTTTCTGGAGGGAAATCTGAAGGAAATACTCATCAGAATTATAAATGCACATATGCTCTGACCAAGTGATTACACTTCAGATTTGTCTTACAGACACTTGTACAAGGGCTCCATGTTCAATGTTCGCATTGTTTATGACAGCCAAAAACTGGAATACCCAGTTTTTAGAGGAATAAATTAACATACATAAGATATTATGTAGCAATTTTTAAAATACAGTATTCACTGTGTGCCAAAAACGAAATTAAAAATGCAAAGACTACATAAAACCTGTTGAACAGAGAAGTGTTAAGATTTTATGAAGTTGTCTAAGACGCAGTTCTTACCAAATGTCTTGTGTCAGGCCTTGAAGCTTGTAACTGTTCAAACTCTTCTATTTTTGCAAGATCTACATCTTCTTTTAGTTCCCAAGTACTATCTTCATACGGTAATGAGCACCACTTTACTAAGTAGTAAATAACAGGCTGTAAAAAAAAATTTTTCATTTTATCATTTTGAAAAAGAGTAGCTAGAAACAGTTTCAATATACTCACCCTACATCCATAAAAACTAAGGAAACATTTTTCGGTGTTTTTAGGTCATTAATTTTTCAAGAACAGTAGGTTTTAACATGTGGCAAGTTTAGGTTTTTAATTTTTTTAACTAAATATTTACCTCACCAGTGTCTTTATCTTCACAAAAAGAGACTTCTAACACTCTGTCTACTTCAACGTAGTCTGGGTTAAATGGTTCCTCTTCCATCTATAATTAAAAAGTAACTTGATCGATATTTGACAAAGAAGTAGAAAGATAAAAGCGTTATAAACACAATTTAACTAGCTATCTTCTATACAGCAAACATAAGTTTGATTTCAATTAAATTTTCAATGAATGGGATACTTCCCTTTTAATTTCCAAAAGATACCTACGATGTTTGTCTATACTATGAATCAGCATGTTACATATAATAAAAGCAACCAAATAACACTAAAAAATAAGGTACCTTAGACGAGTAGCTTACTCTAGAAGACACGTTCCTTAAAATTTTCCATAAAGGGTCTCTGTACCTTTCTTTTGCCACTTTCCTCAGGTCTATGTGTTGGAGGCCAACCACCCCACCTGTAGGCCCATCTATCAGTTGTATCAAACATTCTTGATCTACTGATGATTCCTGGGCTCAGGACCCAATGACTTAAATGAATGAGGACTCTCTGAGTGACCTCAAATTGCACTCATTTACTCTTCAACCTATGTGCATTTCTTTCCTGCAGTTTCCTACTAGGCTAGTGATAACACAGCACTGCCCCCACCCCCTTATTCCCAGTTACACAAGTCAGACATGGAGAAGTCAGCTCAGATTCTTTCTCTTTTTTAATCTCCCACATCTAGTAAGTCATCAATTCTTATAGATTCTGCCTTTCATGACAGCTCAGATTGGTTCCTCCTTCCTCATTCTCCCTGCTTCGTCACTTCTTACGTGGACTCTGACAGCCTCCTAACTAGTCCTCGACTACCTTCTTGCTTCCCTTTAATCCATTTTCACATTGACCCTAGGGTGATCTTTCTCAAATATAAATCTTACCCATGGCTCCCCTGCTTCAAATCCTTCAGTGACCCTCCCTTGTTTGGGGATCAGGCCCATATTGGTTTGTGTGGAATAAACAGGATTGTACCTTTTCCTCCAGCCTCACCTCCTACTGCTTGGCACAGCTGTACCCCAGATTTCATGCTCCCAAAGTACAAAAACACAGCCTTTTCAAACTCCATGTTATGGCACACCTCCATGTTTTTATACTCGTTCTTCTCCCTTCTGAATGGATTGTTGTTCCTTCTCTTGTCTGCCTGGCTGTTTCCTACTCATTCCTCAACGCCTTACTTTCAATAGCCCTTCTCGACTATCTCTGCTGCCTCTCCTCCTCTGCTTAACCTTTAAATACTGTAGGGCTCCATGGTTCTGTCTTTAGTTCTCTTCACTGTCTCAAATCCTTCCTGAACAATGGTATCATCTCGGGATCTCTTGATAACAAAGACACTGCCCAACATCAGAATGGTAACGAGGTACTTTAAGACAATCTGCATAGTTCCAATTTATGTTGTACCTGAGTCAAGTGAGAAAAATTAGTCTTTGTGAAAAGTTAAAAGATTATTAAGTATTTCTAAAATCTTTAGCTCATTAGAAATTTCTGTATTAGAGTGAGGAGGTGAAAAAATTTTGACCTTCCAGCATCCATAAACTGAGGAGGTCATTAGAATCATCAAATTTTTAAAGTCGATTTTATAATTAGAAAGGAAGTCAGAGTAACTTCATGGTGCAAAAATCTGCTGGATACCACCATAATCTAGTGATTAAAGTTACCACCACCAGTAATGGGGCAAATAGGTGTTGTGCACTTCCTAATATGATTTATTGAGAAGGCTACAGTATCATTTCTGTGGTGGTTTTTTACTTTAATTCCAGTGGAGTCAATACACAGAGTTACATTAGTTTCAGGTGTACAATATAGCAATGTTCTTTTAACATGACTTGAATCCCGAGGAAGCATCAGACGCCACCAAATTTACCACCTATACTCTTTTTTTTTTTCTTTTTTTTTTTGAGAGAGAGAGATAGGAAGCGAGCGAGCAAGGCGGGGAGAGGGGCAGAGGGAAGAAAAACAAGAATCCTAACTAAGCAGGCTCCACGCTCAGTGCAGAGTCCAATGCGGGGCTGGATCCCACAATCCTGGGATCATAACCTGAGCCGAAATCAAGATTCAGATGCTTAACTGACTGAGCCACTCAGGCGCCATTACCTATACTCTTTTTTTTTTTAATTTTTTTTTTTTCAACGTTTATTTATTTTTGGGACAGAGAGAGACAGAGCATGAGCGGGGGAGGGGCAGAGAGAGAGGGAGACACAGAATCGGAAACAGGCTCCAGGCTCTGAGCCATCAGCCCAGAGCCCGACGCGGGGCTCGAACTCACGGACCGCAAGATCGTGACCTGGCTGAAGTCGGACGCTTAACCGACTGCGCCACCCAGGCGCCCCAACTATACTCTTAAAAATGTTCAAGTAATGAAAAACAAAGAAAGACCAATTAAAAGAGATATGACAACACAATTCAACATATGATGCTGGATTGGATTCTGGACCAGTTTAATAAACACGAAGACACATCTTTTGCTATAAAAATAGTGAAGCAGTTACTGAAATATGAATAAGGTTTTGCAGATGGGTTAATACGATATCAATGTTAATTATGTTATTATGTAACAGAATTCTTGAAAACTTAAATACTGATGTATTTGCAACTTGCTTTCAAATGGTTTAAGAAAAAAGGAATGTTCATGGGAGAGAGGCAGAGACTGAAGCAGAGGGAGAACGAATGTGAATGAAAAGCAAACACGGTAAAACGTTAACATTTAGGGAATCGTGTTAAAATATATGTGGGAAAATAAAATGTACAGCATAGGGAATAGAGTCAATGGTGCTGTGATTGCTGTATGGTGACAGATGGCAGTTACACTTGTGGTGAGCACAGTGTAACATACAGACTAGTGGAATCACTATGTTGTACACCTGAAAGTAATATAACATTGTATGTCAACTATACTTCAAGTATAAAGATAGATATAGATACAGATATATACGCATGTGAATTCATTGTACTATTTTTACAACTTAAGATTTTCAAAATAGAAACTCTAAAAAAATCTTCAAATTAAAAAGTTAAAAAAAAATTTAGATGAATCTAAAACGGCTCTAAAATAAGCCCATTAAAAGAAGAAAGAAAAAAAATTTAGAGCAGAAAAGGCTATCAACTAATAGGTGAGACCGTTCAAGTGAATTATTCCTATGATGTTTTTGTTCATACACACACCACCTGGCATAGAAAATATGCAACATATTTCATGTACTGAAAAATCTTAAATTTCCACTTATTTGCTACATTACCATTTCCATTACTTGAAGAACTCTGCTGATAAAATTCTTTGAGACATTAACCCACTCATATTCAACTCTTAAGTCCTGAAATACATGTGACTAAAAATACAAGAAAAAACTAAAAATAAAATAAAAATAGAAGAGTTATCTGCCCCTCTGAATTATCAGTGCTCCTGCTGCAGCTAGTTTCCAAGCTAAATTTGGGGAGAGAAAATTACTATATGAAGATGGCATTTGTATTCAAATATCAAACTTGGAAGCCTAAGAATTAAAATGAATAAGACTTAAATTGTTGATAAATAACACCAAATGTGTTCAGAGTTCAACACATAATAGTTTCATTTATTTCCTTTTCTTACGTCTGCAAAGAAATGTGCTCTTTGTGCTTGTCTCAGTTTGAATCGTTTGATTTTCTGCTGGATCCTTTTATCTTTCAAAAGCTGCTGTTCTGTGGCCCACTCACAGTGAAGATAGGAGCTGAAATGTTTATAAAAGCAATATATTAGAATGACAGAGAAAACCATGTTTTGTTTTGTTTTGTTTTTTTAGATTTATTTTTAATCATAGCATCCAATACAAAATATTCAACTTTATGAATAGGTAGCTCATCATTTCATTTAATGCCAACAGACTCCGTACAATTTCTAAAATAAAGCCACTGTGATCATTATATCCTAAGGAGACTGTGGTATAAACATGTGCAATTTGCCACACAAGACAGAATGGTAAACCAAGTCATCAGGGCAACGACATGCGATTTATCAGTTACTTCTTCACTGTATTAGTTTTGTTATGATCAGAAAGCTAACTTATTTCAAAGCCAATGTAATTTTATTTAAAACACTTTCTGTCACATAAGTATAGGAAAAAGTGGAATAAAATCTGAAAAGTTCAACAACATAACAAGTAACGTCTATAATTTGTAAAAGAATATTTTATTCTTTCATTTTGATGTTAATAATTAGTGTTTTCTGGAAGAAAATCCCCTTAAACTTTTTTTTTCTAATGTTTATTTGTTTTTGAGAGAGACACAGTGAGAGGGGAGGGGCAGAGACAGAGGGAGACACAGAATCCGAAGCAGGCTCCAGGCTCCGAGCAGTCAGGCCAGAGCCTGACATGGGTCTTGAACTTACGAACCGTGAGATCATGACCTGAGCCGAAGTTGGACGCCTAACCGACTGAGCCACCCAGGTGTCCCCAAATTCCCTTAAATTTTAACATAAAGGGTTTGCAGTCTTTTAAGTTCATGCATTAATTAAACACTTTAAAATGCAGATAAAATAAAAAGAATAATTTAACTTAATATATTTAAACGTTAATTTATATTTAAATCAGTATTTTCTATTATTTTTCTATCTCAGATACTTACTAATTCTTGTATTTTACAAAAAATTCTTCTGTATCAATCATCACTCCAGGTGATACCTAAGGAAATAAAATCAACACTTAGGAGTGTAGCACTCAGGCCACGTAAAGTGTGCAACGCAATGTGAGATTACTTACTTCCTTTTTTGTAATTCTAGAAGACAGGATTTTATCCACGATTGCAGCATCTTCTTCACTTGGATTCTCCTATGGGAGGGAAGAAAGAAAATACGACGTCACATTTTAAAAACTCCTTTAGTTGCTACTTTGTAGGTTTACGAACACACTAAAATTCAGCGGATGTTTATTTAGCATGCGTGCCGGGCGTGGTGTTAAATGTTAGGAATACAAAAATGGAAAAACATCACTGTTGTTACTGTCCTGGTCAGCACCTGCATCTTCATCACTGGACACGTACTGTGCTTAATGGGCTCAGTGTGATCATCAGCATTTCATGTATATTAACTCATTTAACCCTCACAAGTACACAACAAGGTAGGTACCATTATTGTCTCCACTGTACCGATTAGGAAGCTCAAGCACAGAGAACATAAGTGCTTGCCCAAGGTGTCAGATCACTCAGTTGGCAGGTGAGTGGCTGGGCCACAATCCAGACAAGGAAGGTAACAAGAACGCACAGAGAGGAAGATGCACACTCAGAGATATAGAGCGTGCACCCATATTCATAAGGCCAGAGGAGTCAGTGCTTGTGAAGAAGTGACATAAGGTAAGGCCTCCCTCCCACCCTCCCCCCCCCCCCCACCAAAAAAAAATCCACACAAAGGGCTCTGTGCACTGGGCTAAAAACACATCATTCTATTCTGTAAGACTTGGGGAGCTATTAGAGGAGGTTTCAGTAGAGAAGTACTATGATCAGGACTATAATTCAGAAATATTCTGCAAAAAGGATAGCATTTGGAGGAGTTTCAGAAATACATATGTAAGGGGTGAAAAACAAGGTGATAAACTGTATGAAGAAGCAAAGGAAGAAAACAGAAAGGATGAATCTCTAGGTTTCTGATCTGAATAATTAATGGTTCCTTTAACTACAATATGGAATCCAGGAGGAAAAGTTGGAGCAGATTTTAGGAGGAAAGATAATGAGAGTATTTTAAAGAATGTATGTTGACTTCAAATGATTTGTACTTATAATCCCAGATCTGTCTTACCACAAATAACTGTAAAGGCTGTTCACCAGGTAAAGGAGCTGAATTCTTTTTTATTTTCATAGAACCTTTGAGCTCTTCTTCAGATTGTTTCCCTTCTACATCTTCCGCATATTTTTTTCTTTTAATTTGACGATTTGATCTTCTTTTCTGTAATGAACCATAAGGATCATATTTATATGACAGATTTTAAAGGAAAGACTTTAAAAATAATTACTCCTAGTGTGGCAATTTTGTACATTAAATTTTTGAAATTGTCTTCAACATCCATCTTTTCTCATTTTTCCTTTTAATTAAAGGAAGATCATAATTTCCCCTTTGCCACAGGCTCAGAATCTTGTTCTACTTCCTAACATTTCAAATAACAAAGAATAGTCATACCATTATTACTTTTCTTTAGAAATTATTACAATTAAAAAAGATTTATTTAACCACTTCACACCTTGGGCAAAACATATTTTATTAGTAATACCTTTATTACCTGTCTTTAGAAACTATTGTTGAGAAGAGTAAAGACATGTTCTATTTAGCTATTTCACACTTTGGGCAACACATACTTTAAACTGTTAATACTTTTGCAGTTTTTGCTTCAAACCTAAAAAGTGCATCAGATGTATACTGGTTAAATAATTAATCGGGGACATAAAACTAGAACAAGATATTAAATAATTGTTACCACAAAACCCACAAACTTCTGTTTAAAACAGAATGAAATAATGTAAAATATTTTAAAAGAGATACACAAAATAATCAAGTAAATCTACCAAATAATTTAATGTGTATGAAAAAGGAACCTGGGGGCGCCTGGGTGGCGCAGTCGGTTAAGCGTCCGACTTCGGCCAGGTCACGATCTCGCGGTTCGTGAGTTCGAGCCCCGCGTCGGGCTCTGGGCTGATGGCTCAGAGCCTGGAGCCTGTTTCCGATTCTGTGTCTCCCTCTCTCTCTGCCCCTCCCCCGTTCATGCTCTGTCTCTCTCTGTCCCAAAAATAAATAAACGTTGAAAAAAAAAAAAATTTAAAAAAAAAAAAAAGAAAAAGGAACCTGTTTTTTACTGACTTTACTAGCTTCCCTTAAAAAATAAAAAACACTATCAAAAGCAGAAGTAAGCCTTTTGAAAAGTATTACATTTTAAAGTAATCTAAGTGATTTAAAATCAGGTATAATACACATGGCTTTACTTACCTCCCTACATATCTAATATTTGATCTTCCCCACTATAAAATCAAAATCTCAAATTGGCTTGAAAATTTCAAAGAACCTAGGTTTGCTCTTTTTTCCCACATCCCTAAAATCTCATGGGTGGAAGCACCTCAGCCAACTTTTCTATTGCTCAATATTTGGTAAATCTACCCCTTCTTCCTTCCTTTTTCTATGCCATTTTATATATTTAGTAACTCCCATGACATCCCCCCCACATTATAACCAGCAAAATGACCTATGCATTCTCCTTTTGGTTTCCGCGAATATCCTCAATTTGGTAGGCCTTTCATATTTCCATAGCCATTACAAAAATGCCTCAATCAGTGCAGCAGGCTGAGGACAAACTGCATTCAAAAAATTGCAGTGGCCTTTTACATGCCTCTGCCTCTTTCTTGACTTGTGGAATACTGAGAGAAAGAAAGGTACTAATATGGTGAGTTAGGTTAGCCAAATACAGTAGATAACCTCATGACTCATGTAGGATGGGTCACCATCTCTTGGCCATGAAGACATACACATTTTCAAAACTCAAGGTAACACTGTTGTTAATATGGGAGACAGGAAGGTGGCATATAAAAGTTGTAAAAGGAACTTCTAGAAACCCAAATTTTCCCACATCTTATTTAAAAAAAAAAATTACTATTACTTGAGGGAAAAACTCTATGGATCTCTAATCTAACACTAGGCTGAAGGAATATTTAGAGTTCTACTACAGGCATCATATAGCTCTGAATACTCAAGAATAGCTTAAATTAATAAACCAACAGTGACATTTATTATTCTAACAATAACATGTATTACCAATGTTATGTCTCATTGGGCACAAATCTTCTAGGTAGTGAAGTTTAAGAGTAATTCGATATACTTTTAGAAGATTCCATTTGATGTTTTCAGCATTAAAGTTTCCTTTCTGGTCACTTAGGTATCTATTAGTACTTTGAAATGCCTCATTTAGGTCTTTCATAAATTGTAAATGAGTGGCCTGAAAGAATCCTTTGCACTAACAAAAGTGCACATTTAGATAATTCTTCACAAGACAACATGAGAGCCACGTATCGTAAGCTGCATACTCATCCTATGAAGACTTTATCAATCTAAAAGATGAATTAAAAAGTGTGAGTTATGTGATTATTGCTGGAATATTATAAGATTATTATAGATACTATAAGATTATAGCTGGAATCATTACAGTGGAATAAATTATATTCGACTAGAGAACACAGCTACACATCAGGCCAAGCCAAATGAGGTGCCACTCTCAACAAATTATCTTTCTCTGTCATGTAATATCTCTACTACTTTAAAAATACAAAAACTAATTTGGTGTGCACATTTTTGCCTAACGTGCTTTTGTCTGGCTTTATTTCTCTATAGTGTTTTGAAAGCACAATTTAAAATGGTGACAAATTCTTTTTTTGAATATTTTTCTAGGTTTTTCTTCTTAGAGGCTTCAAAAGATCAAACTACAACACTTTACATAAGAGGTCAGAAACAGGCTTTTAAACAACTAACACATCATTCCGATAACATGTCACTTGTGTCCTATAATAATCCTAACGTAATGTACTGTATGCGCTTTTAAAAATATTAAGTCTGCAAACATAGTCAGACTACTGAAGTACTCTATATGAAGATTAAGGGTAAAAAAATTAAATATCACATTTAGATTTTTATTCCACCTGACTCTAAACCTAAAACTTAAATTAGTTTTCACGCCTTCAAATCTTGACAGTCCATTGTAAGTGAAAGCTACATGGCTCTTTCCATCATTCATATAATGGAACACTTAAATATATCAATAATATAGATTTATTATCATTTATCAGAAAATATTTCTTTCCTTCCCCATTTATATTTTTGTGTTAACGCAATGCAGCAACCTAGAGCGAAAAGCACGGAAGAAATGCGCATGTTAACCTATTCTACCATTTTGTTGTTTGGTAATAACAATAGTGGAAAAATGGCCAGCAGTATCCTAGCAAAAATTCAACTGAATTTTCTCATGTTGAATAAGTTAACTGTAAGTTTGCCTAGGTTAAGGATAACATGTGAAGAAAAAGCCAGGCCATATAATATTAGGAGCTTCAGTCACTGCCCTTACCTCAACTCTTGCAGCAGCCCAGGAGCCTTGAGCCACTACTCTCCCATTGGATAAGAAGCTGCATAAGGAAGAAGAAAGGCCATTCAGGGGCTTTCTGGCCCCATAATTCAACAACTGCCACCACCCATACGGCCTAGAGTTGTACTTTAATTATTAGAGAGCAGAGGGTGGCCTGAATTATTATGACCTTCACTACATATAGACTTTTTAACTTCACAAGGTTATTTTGAATATCCACCTATTCAAAAAAAAAAAAAAAAAAAAGGCAAAATGCACAGTATTCTTGTCCACATTAGGGGATTTTTAATAAAACTGGTTATCTTTTCTTTGACAGAAGCAGACCAATGGAATTATCTCTAGGAACGATTCAATCCACTTGCTCTATCATTCTATGTGATTCTAAAAATCAATATCTCCATCATTAAGTTCACTCAAAAGCACTCCATAAGTACAGGATAATATCACTAGATATTTCTTCATACTAAAAGCCATCAGGGACTTTGGACTGTTACTTAACCTCTCTGGGCTTTGGTTTCATTATCTGAAAAATGAAGGGTTTAGAGAGGATATGTAGGTTCCCTCCCAGATCTAACATTCTATAGCAATACTGCTAGAAGCACATTTTGCTGTCTTAAAGTTCTACCATGTAATACAATGTAGTTTTACTACTAAACTAAAGTATAAATAACCATAAAGCAGTTTTATGCTATCTAAATAATTCTACCAGTGCTTCATTTCTCAGAAAAAATGTAATACTCACTTGAGGGTCTTCCTCTTTGAGTGTGTGCCGTGGCATCTGCTCTGTATCAGATATTTCATCTGAAGACTCATTCTTTCTTTTTTGTTTCTTACCCAACGTAATAATGAGTTTGCTGTTTCAAGAGGAAAGGAACCAACAGTAAGAACCCTTTTGCCTTTTTCTATTTTTGGTCATATTAAGATTGGCATGATAAACTTTTTTCCATTTTGTATCACATGAATGTTCAACCAAAGATAACTATCATGAAATCCATAATGACATTTTCAAGACAAGAACTGTATTCTAATGGAACAAACACAAACCAATATTACAGTTAACGTACTTCTAGCCATAGAAAGGCAGCCAAGTTTTAGCACTTGTTTCTCAGGCTCAAAATCGTTTTTCATGGGAAAAACGTCAGGTGATAGAACTGTAGTTAATAATTAAAATAATCCATTTGTTATCTTGTAGATCTGGAATGAGAGTTTTTTCCCCCTTCTACCTCTTACTAAATTCAAACTCCTCACTTCTCCCCTACTTATTAAAACACTTTAACAATGAATTGTTCTTTCATTATTTCATTTATGTTAAGGCCTATCTTAGCTGTACTGTATGTTCCTAAAAAGTTAAAAACTCTTCTTTTATATTTCCACAGTTTGCCTGTCTCTCTCATATATATGTGTACATGTGTATATTAATATTTATACACACCCATTAAATACAAATGTTTAAAATGAAAATGTGTTTTCAACTTTTTTTCTTGATCAGAGGTATAGAAATTATAGAGCTCCCACATTTCCTTATTTTGGGTTCAACAGATAAGGGGGCATGATTTTAAAGCACCATACTAACCACAAATCATGCTAATTGCTTATCAGGGAAATTCTATTTTAGATATCCATATTTCAAACAGAGAAAACTTCCCAAAATATTTTGAAGTGTGATATATCAGAAACAGAATTTTCTTCAACAATTATTTACTAACGTGGGGGCAACTTGGAGGTTAAAAGCACACACTTTGAAATCATAGCATCAAAAATTTTAAAACTGATTCCACCACTTACCTATCTGTAAGACACCTGGCAAATTACCTGATCTCTTTTAGCCTTAGTTTCCTTGCCTGGAAAATAGAGATATTGTAATAGCTACCTCTACTGTTGTTGAGTATTAAGTGGGATAATGCATATGAGCTCTTGGCAAAGTGCTGATACAGTAATTTCTGAACTAACCTCTAATTATTATATGCCAGGTGCTCCTAGGTTCTAGGATTTGAAGATAAAGTGGACACAGTCCCCAACATTAAAGTGTCACTGTTAGAATATGAACACAGTTAAAAGGCAAAAGTGGAAGTTAGTGCCAGATGTAATGTGAACACCAAAGAAGAGGTGCTTATGTCTACTGAAGAATAAAGGAGGTATAGAGAAAAGGTAAAGTTTGAGATAGGAAACTAATGATAAAAGGGGGGTTAATTGCTAGTGAAAGAAAGGGGAAGGTACTTTCCAGGTAGGGGGTGATATTACAGAAGAATGAGAGAAATGTGCAGAGATAAGGGTGTGTCAGAAATACACAAAGTACTGGGGCACCTGGGTGGCTTAGCTGGGTAAGCATGGACTCTTGATTTTGGCTCAGGTCATGATTTCACATCCTTGAGTTCAAGCCCTGGTGTCTGCTGTCAGCACGGAACCCACTTTGGATCCTCTGTCCCCCTCTCTCTCTACCCCTTCCCCGCTCGCGCTCTCTCTCAAAAATAAAATAAACGCTTAAAAAAAAAAAAAGAAATATACAAAGTAGTGCAGGAGGAGGAAATGGAGAGATGGTCATCTAGACAGAGTGAACAGAAGATCCTTGTATGACATGTAAGGAGTTAATATTTTAGTTTAAGGCTAGATTTTAAGCTCCACAGGGTGGGAATTGAAACGATCTAAATCTGTCTTGTTCACCACTGACAACAAATGGCTCTGAGATACTCTGAATAAATGAAAACAACCAAATAATAAAGCAATTGGGAGATATGAGAATTTTACACCAATAAGTTCTAGGGATTTAATAATATAGCATGGTGATGCTAGTTAAATACAATACTGCGTTGTCTATTTGAAAACTGCTAAGAGAGTGAATCTTAAAAGTTCTCATCGTGAGGAAAAAAACTGTCACTAGCGAGGGGATGGGTATTAGCTACACTTAATTGTGGTAACAGTTTTGTAATGTGTACATATGCCAAATCATTATGTTGTACACCTTAAACGAATATAATGCTATATGTCAATTATATCTCAATAAAATTGGTGGCAAAAGGAATTTCCAACAAGAGAGCAATGCAACTCAAAGAAGTAAAATGCAAGGCAGGGAAAAGAGCAATCAGGCAAATGACAACTCAAGCAAGAGATGGCGAGAGCAACGGGGTCAATGACTGGCTGTCCAGATGTGAGGCAAGAAAATTCTAGGAAGAGTTATTCCCAGATTACTCTTGTATTGTACTGAATGATTACCACCTTCAACAGGAGAAGGATGACTCTGACTTGGTATGTCACCTGCACTCTTCTGACGACGTGAAGAAAGCAGACAAGAGGTACAAACACAGCTTATGTTGGAAGCAGGAAATCAGAGAAAGTCCAAAAAGATATTCTGAAACAGTAAGAAGGAACTAGCCGTGTTTGTACTTCATTCCTTCTCACTACTTTCACTGGTCATGTGTTCCCCTGTCTGGTGCTGTTTCCTTATGTTGGTTTACCTCCTAAAATACAACTCTCCCTTGAGGTCATGTCTACGATTAGATACCACATGATCCTGTTCTTCCTCCCTCTCATCCACACTTCCTAAAAAAGTTGTCTACACGGTCGGTTTCATTTTCAGTCCTCAACCGGCCATTATCTGAACTCTTGGAACTACTTTTCATTTTCAAAGCTTCCACTTATCTAGCAGAGGCAGCCTCTGCTGACTTTTGCACGCATTCTCTCATTTGATGTTTGTATGATTCCAAGAGGCAAATACCAGCATTTTATAAAAGGAAATGGAGGCTTAGCGAAGTTAAAGAACTTGTTCCAAGTCTCACCTGCAGTAAGAATAGAGATAAACATTAAGTAGGCCTCATTCCAAAGTTTGAACTCCTAATGTCTGAGGCCACAAAGGACCTTTGTAATGCCAAACCCAAAGGGAATTTTTAACGCTTTACTACCAACGCATAACGAATCAGTTTTTCCTTTTCTGTACCCTTGGCCATGGGACACAACACTCTCCTGGTTCTTGCTAAACTTCCTTGGCTCCTCTTCCTCCATCTATTCTTAGTATTGGTAGTTTTCAGCATGATTCAGTCCTCGACAACCCTTTTCTATCCATCCTGTAAACTTTGTTGTTTCTCAAATTAGGGTCTTCAGCCTTCTTTTCTATCGACAGTCCCTGAGAGATGTAATCTATTCATAAAACCAGCTGTTACTTAGACATGTCCACATGGATATCCCACTGATATCACAATCTCAAAATGCTCCAAATGCAACCCCTTTCCCCAAACTTAATAGTCTACTAATACTAAAGTTAAGTTCAGAAAAGCGCACGTATCAAAAGAGAACAGCTTCATGAATTTTCTCAAATGAACACAAATGTGTAACCAGCTTCTAGATCAAGAAACAAGACATTATTGGGGCACCTGGGTGGCTCAGTCAGTTGTGTCCAACTTTGGCTCAGGTCATGATCTCACAGTTTGTGGATCTGAGCCCCGTGTTGGGGTCTGTGCTGACAGTGTGGAGCCTGGAGCTGGCTTTGGATTCGGATTCTGTGTCTCCCTCTCTCTGTCCCTCCTCCACTCATTCTCATTCTCATTCTCATTCTCTCTCTCTCTCTCTCTCAAAAATGAATAAACATTAGGGGCGCCTGGGTGGCTCAGTCAGTTAAACATCTGACTACAGCTCAGGTCATGATCTCCTGGTTCGTGAGTTCGAGCCCCCCATCAGGCTCCGGGCCGTGGAGCCTGCTTCAGATTCTGTGTCTCCCTCTCTCTCTGCCCCTCCCCCGCTCACAGGCTGTCTCTCTTAAAAATAAATAAACATTAAAAAAAAAAAAAAGAAACAAGACATCATTAGTTTCCCAGAAGTCTCCTCTATAGTGCCTCCTCGTCCAGTAAAAATCTCCTCCAAAGGGTGAGCATGATGTTCTTTGTGTTTACACAATACAACCTAAGGCATTTGGGCAGCCCATCTTCAGTGGCAAGGTCAGGGATAACTCTAAGTAAAATCAGGTAGCAGAAATATATGTTTGATGCACTCCCCCATTTGCTATCCATCTCCAAACCTAAATGCATATTTCAGACTAGTTTGTAGATGAGACCAAAACTAGTAAAAAGGACACTTTAGCTACTTAAATAACAATTTCCTATGAAATGCAAACTAAGGCCTGTTAATACCCTTCAATGTATTGCATAAAAAGGTATTTTCTCAATGTTGGGTAAGCTAACCGAATTATGTGAAATGCATCTTCTGATACAGGTTGCTTAAAAACTCAAATCTATAAGGTTGCTTAAAAACCCAAATCCCAAAAGTAAAAAATTCAATGAAATCAAAAGCAGAGATTCTTAAATATTTTGTATTTATGAATTACTATGAAGAGGTTACACTGTTCCTTTGTGGCGGTGTAACGTAATGAAATGAAATCTCTCACAGGACAGTGTACCAGGCTGCTTAAACATTAGTTTATAGACAAGTATTGCCTAAATCTCTAGAAAAGAAATACTAATAACTGCCACCAGATCAACTTTAGACATCCACTCTTTTTGGCTGAGAAGGGTAAGTCAGATAAAAATATTTTCCATAATAACTTAGATAAGCCTTCATTATATTAATTATTTGAAAAATGTTCTTAAAAAATTTTTTTTTAACATCTATTCATTTTTGAGAGACAGAGAGGGACTGTGAGTGGGGGAGGGGCAGAGAGAGAGGGAGACACAGAATCCAAAGCAGACTCCAGGCTCTGAGCTCTCAGCACAGAGCATGACATAGGGCTCGAACCCCGAACCGTGAGATCATAACCTGAGCTGAAGTTGGACACTTAACCAACTGAGCCACTCAGGTGCCCCTACTTGAAACATATTCTTCAAAACAAAACAGTGCCTTTTAAATTTTATTTTCTGTATATTCTGTATTTTCTTCCAATGTTGTTCTATAGGCCTGGTACAGGTATCTTTTTCCACGAACTCATTAACCATTCTTAATCCAGGCAAAACTCTTTTTTAAATCCTAACTTTGTAAGAGATATTTCAAATATAGTAGTTTTCCACATAAACCTTTCAAAGTTCTAAATATCTACACATGACCTTTCTGTTCAAAAACGGTACATTTCCATGGTAGGAGACAAGTTGATTCTAAAACATTAAGTCATGTTTGACTGACGTATTTCTGAGTAAAATATAGATATATTTTAAGATTTAAAAACTAGGGTTACTTACACAGAACACTGATTCTTGGAAACAATGAAGACATATTGGTTTATTATAAAGTTCTAAAACAGTTATATAGGTGATACTACAAAGGGGAACAAAAATTGGGTTGGTATTGATGAGTAATTCCTAAATGTGTGAGGCAGCCTTCATTGGAAGGCTGTCTGTTAAAAATAAAGACCCCTAATCAGAAAACCTCAGACAAACCCAAACGGAGAGACAGTCTACAAAAATCACTGGCTAGTGAGCTTTACAACCAAAAACACCATAAAAGACAAAGGCTGAGGACTGTCCTGAATTGGAGGTGGTGTAAGGGGGGATGACAACACAGTGAAATGTAGATTCCTGGCTAAAAAAATGGAACAACTGACAAAATTTACATGAGGTCTCTAAGTTAATAGAATCGTGTCAGTGTGTGTGTGTGTGTGTGTGTGTGTGTGTGTGTGTGTGTGTTTTCTTTGACAACAGTGCTTTGGTTATATAAGATGTTAACCTTTGAGGAAGCTGGGTGAAGAGTCTAAAGGAACTCTGACCTATTTCTGCAAGTCTGAGATTAGTTCAAAATAAAAAGTTAAAAAAAAAATGACTGATTTGTTGGTCCCAACCCTATGATTCTGATCTAGTAAAGTGGGACTCCAATCGGACTTCTAAAAAATTCCTGAAGAGATTCTGATGTTCCACTAGGTTTGGGAACCACTGGTTCAGAGTTATTGCCATTGAAAACTCTATGAACAAGTATTCAGGATAATAAAACTATTTTATATTCATAGAGCACTTAAAATACCAAAGTGCTTTTGCCTACAATATCTCAGTTGATCCTCAGAAAAATTCTGACATAGATAAGGTACTGGTCTATGATACTAATAGGGAAACTTCAACACCAGAAGGTGAAATAAACTGCCCAAGTTATAAGTTTAGTAAAAGACAATAAAGGTCTCTTTATTCCTGGTCTACTTTTTAAGAACACATCTTACTGATTTTAAAATAAAATGACATTACACTTCAACCAGTCAATAGATACTTAATATCAATAAATATACATACATAGTTTAATGGATACAGAGAAATATGAAACTATTACTGTCATTTTGTAATTATGGTTAAAATTTATCTGATTTTCAAACAACCAGAAATCTCTACTGCATGTATAATAACAAATGATTCCCATAAATATTATGTGAGGGAAATCAGATGATCCAAAAGTAGAAAAAATAAAATCAGACAAGTAAAATACCCAATCATGGATCAGAGTCTACTGTATGAATTCTAAAATAAGATTTCATTATAAATGAAACTAAAATTTCATTATAGACACATTCTTCAAATAAACTGACAGTTTGCTATTCTTAGAAATATCACCAAAGTAAAGTGCCAAATACAGAATATATTAATAATAAAGGCTTTTCACAAGCTTTTTTTTAAATTTTTCATTAAAGGAATCTGTTATCAATGTTAGCAAATTGCAGCAACAGATATTCAGGCAAGTGAAAGAACTAAATATCAAAACATTGCTTGTTTCAGACAGCAAAGGGCAATTTCAAACTAAGTATAAATTTGAAATGTTAATTCATTTGATAAGTATAGGCACTACAAAACCTCAGTGTTTATACTTGACATCTATATTTGATTTTCAGATGTAATTTATGCACTCATCTGAATCCTGCCCACATGTTTATTAGTAGAGGCTGGTAACAAGTTGCATTCTACACAGTGTCAATCTGTAATTGCCCCCTGCTGATTCTCTCTTTGCAATAATTGGACAAACAATGAATCTTCCCCAATTAGTCCATTTGTTGTAATTAATGCATCCAATTCATCATAAGTGAAGGAAAGAAGCAAAAATACTATTTCACATTACAATGTTGAAAGGCAGTGTGGCTATTTTTAAAGTCATAAAATATAAACTTTTTTTTTAAGAAACACTTTTAATCTGGTGAAATTTCTCCAATTTAGGGTCAACGCAAGACTCCAGCTTAAACTCCTTTGGGAAAAATAAGTTTTAAAAGGATTCTTTATTTTAGTTAATCCTTTAATTTGTGAAAGTAACATTGTATTGTATGCTCTTGGTAACTTGGGACTATAAAAGACTTCGTGTTTAAGGACAGAAAGGATTCTTTTTTTTAATTGAATTCACTGAATTGTTTCATATACTTAGGATATAAGCATTAGCTAAATATTAATCATAGTCCACATATGTACCAGCATAGTTTCTTATTCTTAAAAAATACTTTGCTTTTAAGAAAGAAAAGGCGGGCGCCTGGGTGGCTCAGTTGGTTAAGCATCGGACTCATGATTTTGGCTCATGTCATGAGCTCATGGTTCATGAGATGAAGCCCCCCATGTCCAGCTCTGCACTGACAGCATGGAGCCTGTTTGGAATTCTCTCTCTCTCTCTCTCTCTCTCTCTCTCACTCTCTCTCTCTCTCTCCTCCCCTCCCCCACTCACATGAACTCACTCACTCTGCCTCTCAAAATAAATAAACTTAAAAAAAAAAGAAAATGGTGTTTATGCTAAAAAAACATTGACAGAGTAGGAGCATTAAATCAAAAGCTTTACTTTAGTTGTTCTAAGATACATATTAACATCTATTGATTCCTACATCTAATACATTCCCACATATTAACATCTATTGAAATCGATTCATTTAATAATCAAATATATGCCATAGTTTTAACTTGCAATATTTTTTTTCTTTCTTACACATAAATTATTGGTGTGTCTTATTAATCAATGACATCTTAGATTCAATGAAATACATACAACACATTGTTTGGTAATAACAGACCTTAGTAAGGTCTTACATTTTACATAAATGTATACTTCTTAAAAATGAACTGTAAATCTTCATTAAATTCATGGTAACAAATAATGTATACTGTATCAATTCTTTCTGCAGATGAATATGTTTCAGATTTTCACTGAGTTTAAGTTTAGATCTAAAGAGTGAAATCAACAAAACGTTTTACCTGCTTGGTGTTTAAAAACTATAGAATTTCTATAGACTACTAATGGTATATGATTAATAATTAAAAATACATAATAAATGTACACCATACATTTTTCAAAATTTCATATGCCTAGAAATAATTAATTAATACATTTATATTTTATCCAAACATATCAAATTGTTACTATTTTGAATAAATTCAATCAGGGTCTTGTCACTTTATTAATAACATGGACTATAAAGTGATAATTCTCAATTTCTGATGATTCATTGTATTTTTCCCTCGGATTTTGTTTGTTCATTTTTTCCTCTATATATTTTGTTATTTAGATATAAATATATCTCTATAGACATGCATATGGACAAACTTACATTTAGTTTTGTTTAAAAAACACATACATACATATATGTGTGTGTATATATATATATATATATATATATATATATATATATATGATATTAGGTAATTAATAAATGTTATTTTCCCCCTTCCTTCTTGGAATTTCAAACTATAGCAAAAAAAGGGCACAATATAATTTCAAAATTTAATTATGTTCATTTTCCTTTATAACATGACATCCTTAATTTCTACTTGAATATTTAGATGTTTTCTGCTTTAACTAAAGAGAAAGGCTACTTCTAGCACCTAACATCTAGCATACAGAAAGAATAACTATGGACGGCACAAAAAAGAAGACAGAAAGTTTAATCATGAAGGACTACTACTGATTAAAATTATGGGGCCACAAAACATTGTTAAGTATCAAAATCATTCTACCTATATCAGTCCAATAATCTGTAATCTGTAATATAAAGAAGTATCCTAATTGGCAACACATAAACATAATTTAAATGTCAAAACTACAAACCACAAATTTAAAAATGCTTCAATCAAATCATGTGATATTCCTTTTAAATTTTTTAAAACGTTATTTCAGAGAGAGAGAGAGTGAGCAAGCACAGTAGGGGAGCAGAACGAGAGAGAGAGAGAGAGAGAGAGAGGGAGAGAGAGACAGAATATCCTAAGCAGGCTCCATGCTCAGGGCAGAGCCTGTCATGGGGCTTGATCCTGTGACCCTGAGATCATGACCTGAGCCGAAATCAAGAGTCAGATGCTCAACTGACTGAGCCACCCAGGTGCCCCAAATCATGTGATATTCTACCACACAATCTCAAATCACAAATAGACCCGTAAGAAAATACTTGAAGTCTTAGAATGAATTTATTTTACAATTTAACTTTCTACTGTTACTAAGCCATTAGTTATATTCCTGTGGTTTCAGTGAAGGATTAGTTTGCCATTTCTGTTTTTGATTTAACAAATCAAATTCATCCATTTGGTGCCATTTGACACTTAACCTTTCACTCATTTATCCATTCGACAAAATTCATTCTATTCCATTCATGAAGCATCTATTACGCGCCTACTATTACTAAAAAAAATCTGATATTCTACATGAAAGGGAGCTTGTTAGAACCTGACTGCCAAGATCATGAACAACATTAAAATAGAAAAAGGTTGTTTCCTGCCCTACCTCACTCTTTATTTCACACCTGCCATTTCCATTTCAACTCACACTCTTCCACATAATAGTGTGGGCAACCCTTTCAAACTCCAGGCATATTTCAAACAAAATTTACCCCTCCTAAATGCTACTCTAGCTACTTGATAAGCAGAAGAAGCATGCTCATATGAAAACAGCCATTAGTAACCTATTACCCCTCTTAAAAATTAGCAACTGCTTTTGTTTGTCCATTTGATTTTTTTTTAAGTATATGTGCTACTAAAATGAGCACTCTCTGCTCGATTTTTTAACTGGTCTCATTTAACTGGTCTCAGAGTCTTAATAGAGAATCTAGGCAGGTGAGTGAAAGTTTAGGCTTGAAAGAAGGGGCGTGGCTCATGGCCACAGCCTTCTCCCTAAATAGCTACGTGCTATTTATGCTTTCAGAAAACAATAATGGCTAACATTTATTAAATTCCAGGTACTGCTCCATATGCTTTAAATGTTATTAAATTATTTCATTCTCAAAATAACACAATGAGGCAAATACTATCATCATCCCCTTTTCACACAAGAGGAAACTAAAGCTTGAGAAGTTCAGTATCTGTCCAGGGTCACACTGCTTATAGGTGACAAAACGGGAATTTGTACAAATGTTCCTGGCTCCAAAGTCAAAGAACTTAATCAAATTTGCCCACTGTGCACCAGCCTAACTCACAGAGGTGTGAAGATTAAATGAGACTCTACAAAAGTGCTCTGAAAAGGATACTTTTTTCCTTGTATTAAAAAATTCATCTACAAAAGTAGCAGAAATAATAAAAAGGTTTCAAGCACACTAGCAAGCAAGCAGAAGCAAAACAATGACACGCATGGGTTAAATAAACACCAATTCTGATTATACATCAACCATAACTTACTGTTTACAAATTTAGTTACTCCTAAAGTTTCTATTTCACACTGCTGGTGGTTAAGCTCCAGCACACATTCCCTTCAACTTCATCTGATATCTATCATTTGATATTAGCAACAGCTAATTTTCTCAAACTAATAGAAAAATAAAACTTTTTCAAGCAAATGTTTAATATATCATGAAATACTGTTAATTAAAATCATGCAACTAAGCTACTTAAATGACTTCACACAGAAATTAAAAACTTGGCAAATTCAAAATTTAAATAGCAGCTTACTGGAAAGCACAGTAGTGAAAATATTTCAGCTGACTAGAACAGGTAAGCTTCCATTTTACTTACTTGGCTGCAACTTATAAATTCCTCTATCAAAAGGATGTTCTTATATTCTCAACAAGTTTTTCTCTAGTAACTCCTCAGTGTCTTGCCACGTACTTATCTTTTCAGAACAATTCTCACCTATTTTCTCAAGAATGCTATCTCTAAAAACAATTACTAAATTGATCAATGCTGTGCAGTATTAAAATCATTTAATAATCTATTTCTAACAAAAATATAAATACCCCAGGATAAGTCAAGCATTCTACTGTAATATGTTACTACTCCCTACCATATTACATTTTCCAAAAACCCATGTTTCTCTATTAAAATTATTTCCTAATGTCCCCTTATGTACATTGCTTTTCTTGAACCAGATTTACTTCTTGTATCTTTTGCCTCTAAAAGATATTATTCCCTCCTAAATTTAAAGTTACTGTAGTAACTTTTGAAGTTTCTTTACCAGTTTCTCTTGGTTTGTGCATTATTTTTTGAATGCCCTTCCAAATAGTACACCACTTTGCCTATGTATCTGTGTAAGTTAAAACTGAAAAACTTTAATTATACTAACTCTTAATGCATTGAACGATTAAATACAGGGTTTCCTATTTAAAACTAGAGAGAATATTGGAAAAATCAGATACTTTCATGCCCAAACCATTAAATATAAAAGGAGTAGAAATTTAACTTTCAAATTTCATTTTAGCTGTCTGCAAATAAAATGCAAAATCACAAATATTAATCACTGCTCTATTACGGCAAGAGAGCCCATGTTATTTAATGTTGGGTGGAAAGGCATCAAGCCATAACAATATAATTCAGTTTGGTGACTGCATTTAAAATGCCGAGAATCAATGTCTTACAAATTTTTGTCAGTTCTCGGTATCTATACAGTGTATCAGTAATTTCTTACGCAAATGAAGATTTTCATAATAAACAAATTCTTTACCGTGTACTCTTTTGTGTGGAAAAAAAGAAAACAGGTTGAACACCTTATCTAAAATTTCACATAAAGCCTTCAAAAATGACCAAATATTTCTGCAAAAATAAGTCTAAACTGTTGGCCCTTGCATGCAAAAACTTGCATATAATTACGTATATTAACATTTATTACATTTTATTTTTGAAAATGTATTAGATAAGTCATCAGATAAAAACACTAAGCATTAATGTACCCTCCTAGAGCAATTCCTTGTCCTTATAATTCTCTTGGAGCATTAATCCTCACCTGGCCTCTTTATTACATAAAGTAAATCAGAGAGAAAGTGAGGGAGTAAACCAGGGAGAGCTGAACACTGCTCATCGTTGATTTACGTGGTCTTGGTTTTCCTGCTATTCCATTTAGTCCAAAGTTGTGGGTTTTTGGGAAAATACTGTATTTCACGTTTCCAATCTATAAGGTGCCCAAGGAAGTACAACTAAGAGGTAAAGAAACCTGATAAAAATATTTCAGTGCACTTCCTACCAAGGAAGTGAATTTGGAACTGGCACAGCAATGGGTTTGGTTTTGTTTTCCTTTTTCTGTTCTATGTATGCAATGTTCTCCTATTTTAAATTTCTTTTACTAATATTAATGTACAGAAAGCTATCTTCAGAGAAGATTAAAACGCAGTAAGTCTTAATTACTCAATTCATTCAAAAAGGAAATAAGGTACACATAGTATCTAACAACTTAAAACTTCAAAGTAGGAGTAAAATACATCACACGCAAATCAAAAGTAAAAGATGAGACAGACTTGCACTTTGACAAAAAAATTCAAAGGAATTATATTGATTTCGAAACCAACTTACCCAATTTTTGTCTTCTCTTTCAACTTTGAACAAGTTTTTGTTTTTTTGCTCTCTTTGTCCTTTGGCTTGGATTTCATCCGTCTACCTTTCTTTTCCTCTTTTCCTTCAACTGAAGCACTAGGAAAGTTCTCAGGACTCATTACTCGTGGAATATTGCGTTCCCCACGCTCCTTTGCTTTTGCTATGGCCTCTGATATTATCCGATTAGCCTTTTCTTGCTTGCTTTCTGATTCCACCTTTTTTCTCTGTTTCTTCTCAGACATGATCCTCACCTGGGTATTCTGCAACTTAGTGTATGTCCCAGAACCGTCACTCTTCTTGGAAGATGGAGGCTAGAGAAATCAGAATACTTTTTACACAACATGCCAAAGTACAGCTAAACGATTAACATAAATATTTGAACATTTAAGTTATGCTCAACGAAGTAAAATACGCGAGCCAACATGTGAGTGCTACAAACAAATGTAAAATTATAACATTTTGCTGATCTAGAAATTAGTGTTGGTATATAAAAAAGCTCAACTACTGCTTTTAAAAACGGTTAAAGAAGGATAACGTAGATTCACTGATATTTTCACAGCATTCTTGATTAGTTAGCTGATTCAAATTTTGTCCTGTAAATATTCTGTACATTTGAAATAAAAGTCTTTTCTTTCCTTTTCACTCCAGAACTGTGGAATTTATTGATAAATTTAAAATAGCAATTTTGATTTAGAATACTCCTTATAGTTTATTATTATTTTTAGAAATACAAAGCTTCTCTGCTTTACAAGAAATTAGAACTAGAACCCAAAATCATTTAAATCATTTTTTAATGTGCAATCTACGCAGCAACATAGCTAGTTAGTAAACAGACATTCCCATACTTAAAATTAGAGAAAGTTTTAGTTTTTCCGTGAAAGAGTTAAATGTGGATTTTTTTTTCCTCTCTCTGTATCAGAATTATTTTGCTCAAGCAATTCTGGAAAAAAAAAACAAGTTTTACAGTTTTACGTTAAAATTATTAATATTTTAGCAATATCACAGGAAGCAGATCAACAGCATTTAAAAAAGAATATCCTCTTCAAACACGCATTCATCCACATATACTTAGATCACAGTTTTGTTATGTTCTTACCCGTAAACATGCCTCTGACTATAGCAAAGGAAAAAACCACCAGGAATTTCCAAACACATTTTCATGCTGATTCCAGTGTGCTTCACTGGATATCTTTTCTATACCTGCCTCATCAAAGGTTTCATAGCAGTGCTGCAGCACTGGGAAAGGAAGGAGGGTTTAGAACGCTCACTAAAATGCCACCTTAAGGCCTACAGGCTATAACAAATAACCAAGACTCGAGAAAACAGCAACAAGCTCAAGATGGCGATGCAGTACGACTCCCGCAGCAGCAGCCAGTAATAAGGAAGGTTATTCAATCCCATTAGCCTTTTAGCCCAAAGAACCCCTCCTCCTCCCACTCATTCAGGCTTTCACTTACCCTTCCTCTTGGCCTCTTCACTGAAGACATTTTTGGCGTCAGACAAAGGCTTGCCCTCTGCTTTTTCACCACCCCAGGCAGTGCTCAAGAAAAAAGCATTGAAAGAAGATTCCTAAATGGCCTATTTAGCAAGCTGCAACCAAGAGATGCACAACCCTCCACAAACACACATTGTGATTTATCAACACATTTCTGCCTTGGCAAGTTTATATCCACTGTTCATCCTATTTAGATATGAAAAAGGCTATAAACCCCTCCTAAAAAGCTGGGTTTCCTCAATAGCTGTAAGCAGATAGCCAGATTCCAACAAAGCACAGAAAGAAATGAATGCACAAAGCATCAAAATGCATCAGCATGAATATTAGAGATGTCGTTAAAAATACTGACTCCTTCTGCGGAAGTAGGCCAGCAGATGGTGCTACCAGTTATTATTCCATTAGACTCTGCAATTTAACCCCCAATGGACTGTTCTTCCCTCCATGTAACACATTAACTCTCACTCTGCCATTTCCTGCAGTAAAGTTTTAGAAAATATACGTAAAAGCTGATTTTAGAAGAACATCTGAAAACTCAAACTGTGGTGAAATGGCTTTATGCAGCTATCAATATTAAAAAAAAAAAAAGAATCCAATGCAATTTTTACTGGAGAAAAATACTTTTCTCCAGGACACCATAAAATACTGGAACTAGGAGAACAGCTAAAGACCAGCAAGGGTTAAAGAGCAGGTCACACATAACAAGTGACTTCTCGTTAAGAAATTAGGTGAGTTCTCTTCGGATTCTTCTAACAAAAGCTAACACTGTGATTTTTAAAACAGACAAATGAGGCTATTTTCATTTAAATTCTAAAGAGAAGTTTAAGATTTTGAAAAGAACACACGGAGAGCTGCCTATATGCCCACAGAGAGCAAATAACAACACTTAAATTTTTTCCGTATTTAAACCTGGAAAAATATAGTAATGAATATTTCTAACATCAAAAACACATGAAATTCCTGACCTTGACTCCTCATGTTCTATTTTAAATGAACTGCTGAGTTTTTCGGATTAAATTTTGGTTTTAGTCCCTTGCTAAAAATAAATAACAAGTCTTCCTGAATTTCAGCAATACAGCTTCTCTTTCTATAAAAAACTGAGGCTGAAATAATAAGAAATGCCCTTAAGTACCTAAAACAAAATTTTCACTGCTTTAAAATTCAAGTTTACTTCTTTCATTAATACCATTTTTTTTTTCAGTCGGTCTTGGCAAGTTATCTGATATTTCTATCAAAGAACAATTTTTGGTTTTTTCCCTTTTAAACCAAAGGTCTCAACACAGAGTAATATTATGTGACTGATCACGAATTAAGACCAACTGGAAGGCAGGGGAGGAAATTAAGGTTTACAGAACCAGGAAAGGCAAGGAGAGGATCTGACTGCCCTGAGGGGTCATCTACACAAAAATCACAATGACCAACAGTAAGGGCTTATTACTTACTGAGTGCTTACTAAGTTCAAGGCACTACTCTAAGCATCTTTCGCCTAACAACTAACTTAATCCTGAACAATAGTAGGGTAATAGTGATAATGGAAAGGAGAGGAGTAGCAAATGATAGATACACTCTTAGAGCAGTATCGCAAAAAGTTAGAACGACCTGAGAGCAAGCAAGAAAAATCATAATGGTAACAGTAATGGTAAGAGCTAACACTTATTTAATCCTTACTGTGTTCCAGGCACTACTCTTCATATTACACATATAGCAACTCCATTAATCTTCAAAACAACCCTGTCAGCCATGCACTTACAGCTGAGGATACTGAGGCATGAAGAAATAATTCCCTCCAGATCACATGGCTGCTGACTGATAAAGCAGGGATCAAAAGGCAAAGAACTCACTAGGAAAACCATACTCCTAACCACTATATGGTATCATATGTGGTTCAAATATCATAATTTACACAGATTAATCTGAATACAAAGAAACTAAGTGACTTTCTCAAAATTGCAGAGACACTAGTAATAAAGCTAGAATGAAATTAATTTTTCCCAGTGCCCTTTCCAAGACGTAGAGATCAACCAGATATGGGTGGGTGAAGAGCAGGAAGGATCAATGCTTGGCTTCTAGACCAAGGCTAGGTATGAGAAGATAAAAGAAATAGGAAGTCTAGGCAAGAAAGGATGTGTAGATGTGTGTGGTTAAGTTTAAAAGCTCTAGTAACTGAAAATTTGAGACTGGATCCTCAGAGAGGGTAGGGTTGGAAAAGATGATGTCAATTCTCTCGCTGTTTTCTTTCAATATCCTTAACTCACTGACACTATCCTCAGAACCTAAGATGATTTCCAAAATATATCACTTCTCCCATTAAAGTTTTTCAACAGATTCTATTCCTTGACTCAAAATCCCAATTGTTTAACAATAAATCTTAACAGTGGACAGTAATAGAGAAGTCCATGGTCATATATTTCTTCTGCTATTAGAATGCAATATTTTAAAATGATATTCCCACAGAACATCAATTACTGAGGTGTTAAGTAACTGAACATTTTTAATGTAGGTCATTTCTCAATTCACACATATACACAAACATACAAAAGGATAGCTGATGTGCTTTTTTTAATGCCATACAGTCTTTCTCTTTTCCCTTATATAGGCACTCATCAAATTCTGTCAAGTCCAGTTAATTATATTTTGTTCTATTTTCCTCCTCATCCCAACAGCTTTGCTGTATCAATTTCCCCCTTGTTATGGTTACACTGTAGTTATACAGAAAAATATCTTCCTTATCTTTGGTGATGATGAAACATTAGGTCTGCAATCTACTCTCCAATTCTTTACAAAGTCAAAGAATTTCTTTGTATTTCACTTGTGATTCTTCTGTAAGTTTGTCATAGTTTCAAAATATTTTTTTAACACAAGTGGTTTAAAAATCAAAAACAAAGGCAAAGATCTTGCTCTCACAAAATCCATATGGTAAAGGACAAAAAAACATACAAAAAGAAGGCACATATACTAATATCATATCTAAATGTTTATAAGACAAAGAAGTCACAGCAAAACATAAAGATGATCTCATATGTGATATATTATGCTGATAGCAACTGAAAGGAATATATGGAGCATCCTGTATATCATATTTCAGTACTGGGGAAACTCAAGGATTTACGGTATGAGTGTTTTTCAAACCACAGGTCATTACCTAATATCAACTCATGGTATAAACTTAGTGGGTCCAGATGAAATAGAACAGAATGAAAAAGTATGGCATATAGCCTTTATGAATGCTACATGCTACAAAATTTAAAAGTTTTCATACCACCTATTATATCTTTTTCCTTCCTGAGAGAAAGAAGCAAAAGAATTTGTTCAGAAATTAGAGGCATTAAAATCTGAGGTGTGGGGGAGTCAGATCTTTCCTCTCTTGATGGAATGATTTTCCCAAACACTCACCCAACCCACATTCCAATGGGAATTTGTCCATTTCAAATATTTTCGTTGTATATAAATAATTTAGATTATTGAATTACCAGTGTGTAGACACGAGTGGAAATTATAAATTTCCAAAAAAGAAGGGGAGAATGGTCACATGGCTACTATGCATGTACTACAGAACACAGGCTCCTTTATTGGAGGAAATACATATATTTCTATTTCATATATTTTTAAAACAGTATGAAGGAATAAAAGGTCTCAAATAATAAAACAGATACAATTCCTTACTAAGAATAAAACACAGAACAAGGAATTTTTCAATAACACAGGCAAAACTGCATTATAGCTAAAAATCTTCCAACCTTTCTCAGAAGAGAGGATTGTTAGGCTTCAGAACTGGGGGTCAGGGTGGATGGAGGTTCCAATGGAAGACTATATAAAATAGAATAGAGATAGCAAGTATTGAGCAAAAATGAATGTTATTGCCTAGAAACACAATGTAGAAATAACAGAAGAGAGCCAGTTAGGGAAACCCCAAAACACCAAGTTCAAGGGGTTGGTGGATGAAGAGGAGCTAATGAAGGAAAACAAAAAGAAACTACAAGAATGGAAAGTATTAGCAGAAGAGTGGTGTCCTGGAAGCCAAGAGATCTCGAGTTAAAAATTTTGCAGTCAAGGGGCACTTGGGTTAAGTATATCACTCTTTTTTTTTTTTTTTTTAATGTTTTATTTTTGAGAGAGAGAGAGAGAGAGCGAGCACGGGAGGGGCAGAGAAAGAGGGAGACCCAGAATGCGAAGCAGGCCCCAGGCTCTGAGCTGTCAGCAGAGTCCAATGCAGGGCTCAAACCCACAAACTGCAAGATCATGACCTGAGCTGAGTCTGGATGCCTAACCAACTGAGCCACCCAGGTGCCCCAAGCATCCAACTCTTGATTTCAGCTCAGGTCATGATCTCATGGTTTGTGAATTCAAGCCTCATGTCAGGGTATGTGCTGACAGCACGGAGCCTGCTTGGGATTCTCTCTCTCCTCCTCTCTCTTTGCCCCTCTCCCCTCTCTTTCTGTCTCTCTCAAAATAAATAAACATTAAAAAAATTCTGCCGTCAAAGGGAAAGTATAATATAGTAATTTGATATTATAAAGAATTTGTAAGGCATTTTAGTTCTCTTGTTTATGATAAGCCAGTTTGCTAGTTATAATAATTATTTAAATATTCATATAAAACCAACATTCTAAAAATAAATTTAAAGTTAATTTTAGTATAATATGTGTCAAACATTAATGTGATGACTTATTTTGGTCTTTTTATTTATTATACACAACATTTTTTCTGCAAGCTACTGATAAAGAGTTGCTTTTAAAGAGAAATGGGGAAAAACTGACATAAAAGCAAATTATAATCTGTTAAAGTCTTTTTCTGAGTTTTACCCTTAAATCTGTTTTCAGAGTTTTTGATAGAAGCGAAGCAATTATTTTACTTTGCTTTTCCTCACATCTGTGAAGTGCCATGTTCACAAACTAAAAAAGGCCTACTCTTATCTTATGACTTGTGTTAGTACCTACGTCTCCACTTTTAGCTAACCACAACATTCTTTTTTTAGTGTCATAAATCTTGCATTTTACATTGAAAAGGTAATACTATTAAAAGTATTGCCTTTATTTTAATCATCCACATAGCAATTCAGGCAAATAGTACATATTCATAAAAGTTATTTTTTTTCTAAATAAAAATTTGTTTTGTGACTTACAGGAAACACAGAGAGAGAGGAACATGTTAGAGGCTATCACGGGGGTGCAATCAGCAAAATCCAGAATGTGGGAAACTATAGACAAATGACTCCATCTCTTCCACAAAGGAACAAAATGAAGGGGAACCACAAATTTAAAAGAGATTTAAGGGGGCGCCTGGGTGGCTGAGTCAGTTAAGCATCCGACTTCGGCTCAGGTCATGATCTTGCGGTTCATGAGCGGCTCTGTGCTGACAGCTGGGAGCCTGTAGCCTGTTTCGGCATCTGTGTCTCCCTCACTCTCTGCTCCTCCCCCACTCACACTCTGTCTCTGTCTCTCTCTCTCTCAAAAATAAATAAATTAAAAAATATTTAAAATAAATAAAAGATTCAGGCTAAATGATAAAAGAGAGAAAAAGAGACACTTAAAATACATATTAGCCAAATGTAATGAGTAGCCCTTGTTTTGATAGTGACCTATAAAAAAAATTATAAAAATAAATTTATTATAGTAGGGAATTTTAACTTTGACCAGACATTTGATTACAGTTATTTATTAGGTGTTAAACTGATTTTGCAATGGTGTTTTATTTTTGTTTTTTAAAATGTTTATCTATTGTGTACTTTGAGAGAGTGAGTGAGCAGGAGAGGGGCAGAGAGAGAGAGAGGGAGACAGAGAATCCAAAGCAGGCTCCACACTGTCAGCACAGGGCCTGATGCGGGGCTTGAACCCATGTGACAGTGATATCATGACCTGAGCTGAAAGCAAGAGTCAGACACTTACCCAACTGAGCCACTCAGGTGCCCTTGCAGTGGTGTTTTAAAGACAAAAAAAACTCTGTCTTTTAGATAATAATTTGAAATATTTACAGATGAAGTGATATGATTGAGATAGGCTTCAAAATAATCCATGCAGGAGGTGGGAATGATAATTAGAGGATCGTACAGATAAATTGCCCTATAAATTGATGGCTATTGTAGCTGGGTGATGCATAGTCTACTTTGGGGCACACTTGAAATGTTACATAATAAAGAAATTTAAAAAGTTATATTCAGGGAATAACAAGTAGTGTGGCATAACAAGAAAAGGAGGTGCGTGTAGAAGAATCATAAGCAACAAGGGCTGAAAGGTAATGGGTTAGATCATCAAAGGTGTTACAAGTTAATGCTAAAATATCTGGACTTTGTCTTTATGCTGAAGGAATGAGGTAATCAATAAATGATTACATACAGAGAAGTAAGGGGATCCAAGTTTTAGATTTAGGGTTGCTAAGTGGTTTCAATAAAAATACCTGAATACTTGATGAAAAAGCCTATTTATTTATGAAAAATTTATTTATAAAAAGGCCATTCATGATATGAAAACAAGTAATATTTAACTTTTATTTTATATTAGTGTGTACTCCTTTTTCAATGCTGTACTGCTTAAAAGTTCATCTTTTGTGGGGCACCTGGGCGGCTCCGTCAATGAGGCCTCTGACTCTTGATTTTGGCTCAGGTCATGATTTCATGGTTCACGAGACTGAATCTCCCGTTGCGCTATGAGCTGACAGCATGGAGCCTGCTTGGGATTCTCCCGTTCCCTCTCTCTCTCTGCCCTCCCCTGCTCGTGCTTTCTCTTTCTCAAAATATATAAATAAACTCAAAAAAAAAAAAGGTTCATTTTCTTCCAGATAAATCAAAAAGTATATTTTAAAAACCTCACCAAGTTTATTACTTCCTTAACATTAAATATACTAAATTCATCAGTCTATAAATTAGCCATGACACTACAAGCTATTCTCAACATAATGTTGTGATTAAGGCATTGGCTCTGAAGTCAGCCAGACCTGGGTTTTAGTCCCAGTTTCATCATTTACTTGGGCCTCTGCTTCCTCATCTGTAAAAGAGAAATATATCAGTATCTGCCTTGTGATACCAGGACTGTAGTGAGACCTAACAGATAATGTGCTTACTATGGTGCCTGGCAAACAAATACTCAGAGACTTCCAACATTACCATCGTTACTACTGTAAAGTGACACTGTGCCCACCTCAGCGTATCAATCATATCGGATATGTGATGTCAGTATATCTTATCACTTACTAGGGATGTTGCTTCGATTCCTTGGTTAAAGTGGTACCTACCATGATTCTCTACTATAAACCTGTCCTTTTAGAATTAATATGTATCTTATTACTATACAAGACTATACAAATACCTTATTTCTCATATACATTTGCCTAGTAATTTTAACAGGCATTGATGGTTCCTGCCTGTAACAATTATTATGGTATTTGCCTAATGCAAATTTTCTATTGTTATCATTCCTCCCACATTTTCAATTGGAATTCTACTGTAAATAAAAGCTGTCTCTTCCATTTACTCCTTCAATTATTTATATATAGTATACACTATATATTGTATAAACTCATGGGTATTTATTTTATTCTATGGATTATAATCTGGTACTATGATTATTTATTTGTTGTTTAAATTGTCCCAGCTTTGGCCATTTAGGGGACGTTTGGCCATTTCCAGACAACAATTCAAAATATCACATCAATAAAAAAAATTAAAATATTATATATAAATATCACTTTGGTAAATAATATTAACTTCCCATAGCACCTTTTCTAAAATGCTTCTTGGGGAGTATTTTTTCTTTTTAATGTTTATTTATTTTTGAGAGAGAGAGAGAGAGAGAAAGAGAGAGAAAGTGAGGGAAGGGCAGACAGAGAGGGAGACGCAGAATCTGAAGCAGGCTCTGAGCTGTCAGCACAGAGCCTGACATGGGGCTCGAATCCACCAACTGTGAGATCATGACCTGAGCTGAAGTCAGATGCTTAAATGACTGAGTCACCCAGGCACCACAGGAAAAAAATTTTTGAAGATGTTTAAATGTGTTAATTCACAAACCATTTTCCAGCCCAAAAGTTTCCATAATTTCTGGTATTTTCTTATTTCATTTCACAATATTCCTATGTGGTTAAAAATAAAATCAAATATTATTTCTAACTTTGCAGATGAAAGAGGTCAGGCACAGATGAGACAAGTACCTAACACAATGACACAACAGCAGAGTTCAACTCTTAAAAAACAAAATCATTTTCCTAAGTATTGCCATTGCCTACCATTCCCATACAGGTGACTATTGATCCAAAGTTCATAGAGCATTAAATTTATGATCCACTATTAGGAATCAGTAACCTCTCCAAAACAGTTTATCAAGTTGCCATCATTGGGTTTTCTTTCCCCCCAGACTTAGAGAGAAACTGGAGTGTGGCAATGGCACTCTGACAGAACCCAAAGGTGAAGTGCACTCTTACAGCCTCGACAGACAGGTCCTGATAGAGTGGGAGGGCAATAGTGTAAGCAAATTAACCGAGCAGTTGCATAATTGGCTTGATATCACTAACATCACACTCGCAATTCTCTTGGCAGTGTTTCCAAACGAACTGATAAAATAAATACCAAGGAAAAAACCTCTTTCAAGTCTTTTAAAGGAGGCATTGAGAATCAGTTATGTTGAAAGACAACTTATTTTTTCCATACAATGCACTATGAAAAACCCATTTTGATTTTCAGAATTCTGAGATAATTTCTAAAAACCTGTTAGAATACTCAAGTGATTATTAACAAACATAAATGACATTAAGAGGGGAAAATAAATACATTTGCAAGAAGACAAAATAAGGCATGTAAACTTGATATGCAGTTGTAGGCAAAAGAAATATAATTTTACTAGATAATGAAGAGTAGCCATAAAAAGTCAAAAGCATTTCAAAAATCACAAAATATATGTAATTGTCTCATATTAGAATTTCATCTTGCATAATGCAAAGACAGTAATGAAAGAAACTGCATCTCTGGATATACTTCTAACCACAAGAAAAAAATTATTTGTGGAAACAGAAGTGATGAGAACCATATACGGATGTTAAATATGCCCTTTTGGTGTTTATGACAGTCTAGGCATGGCAGTTGTGTGTCACTGACTTTATAAAGATAGAACTTTTAAAGTTAAAGGAAGAAAAAAAGTATCATCATATGACCAGAAACTAAAAAAGGATGGACAGATCAGTAAGGTAGGAAATGTAGTACCTGGAGTCAGGAGACTTGAAAACAAAATTTACAATGAGAAATTATTCTAGGGGGGAAAAAACAAAAAACAAAAAACAAAACTGTCTCTGAAAACACTGTTGCAGCCATACAGGTTTCAGAGAGGCAGAGCACAAAAGATAGAATTAGTAACAGCATGAGAGGCACTGACCTGTAAGAACAGTGCTGTGAAGGCCACAGTGATTTAAGGTTTGATAAATGACGAAGGACAATTAAAAATGCTCCCCTGACTGTTTTGAAAAACAGCTAGGATCTTGAGGGTACAGTGTGTGAGGGGTGGGATGGATGGGAAAGGAAGGGTAGGGAAGGAGGCAAAACATGACAGAGAACATCATTCAGATAGTAAAGAGTGTAACCCTGATGTTGAGTCTGAACCTGGTGGAGTCATGCTACATTTAAGAATAGAAAGAAGCAAACCTAATCCTGTCAGGTGAGACCTTCCAAAATTTATCAAACAGATTCTATTTCCTCAGCTTGCACTAAACCCCTCCAAATGAATATTTTCAGTTTAAATTTGTGAACTGGTGCCATCTGGTCAATCTCCTGGGTTCCTAACTGGCCTTTCATTTCAGCTTAATCTCTCTTCAGCCACCCTACCATTAGTTCTTAATTAGCCTCCCTCTTAACGCATACCCAAAAATACTGATTAAAAAAAAAAATCTTATGAGGCTGAATCTATAAATGGGCATGCTTGCACACATACACAAAACAACTACTTAAGTAAAAAATAAGTGGTACATGCCTTAACAGCAGCTCATGTGAAAAATACCAGGGAATTTTAGCTCACTGTAAGCTAAATAAGTGTATGGTGTAATGAGCTTGCCAAAAAAGCAAATTCAATCTTAGACTGCACAAACAAAAATGTGGTATAACGAACAAGATAATTACAGTATACTCTAGTTTCACCAAGAGAGGTGTATTCTGTCTTGGGTTTAAAAGGAACATGAGCTACATCGCTCATACAAGATACATTATTTGAGTACATACTACCTGCCAGACATTGTTATATGTGCTGGGAATAAAAGAGTAAATAAACAAGATGACAAAGTTCCTGTTCTAATATAGCTAAGATTTTAGAGAAGGAGTGAAGAAAATAGGGAAAACATCAGGTAAAGGTAAAGGCTACACAGAGAATGAAAATAGGATGATGTGATTCAAAGTGGTAGGGTAATGATTTTAGAATGGATTCAGGAAAGGTATAACTGAGGAGGCCATTTATACTGAAATCTGAATGAAAAGAAAGACTAGCCAAACTAAGATCAGAGGAAAGATGAATCAGAAATCACCTTAAGCAGGTCTGAGAAAATAGCTACAAAGCAAAATGAACAACATACTGGTTTTATGTCCTCATAAGTTTCCCTATTGAATAACATTTGTACTAGCCATACTGTACTTCCCAGTGATCATCTAGAAACTATCGCATAGAAAGGAGTACTCTTGCACCACAATTCCTCTTCAGATCTTAAGGTGATTTCCTTCTAATAACAAGCCAACACTATTCTCGATGGTCTTACTAAGACAGTGTTTTTTGAACTGTGAGCTGAAATCTCATTTTGAGCCATTAATTCAGTAGATAGTCATTAACATTCTTTATAAGTGAAGTAGACCAGAGTTTTGTAATATGTTTGTTACATCTTAAAATGCACACACTGCTACAAATATATATTCACAAACATAAACAGACACTTCTATACTGGGTCCCAGTCAAAAAAGTTTGAAAAACACTGTTAAAAGAGGTTAACAAATGCTTCAATTTCATTCCATAGGAAAATTCAACCCAGACTATTATTTTGGTCTATCCCATTTTGGAGGTGTTGACTAACTG
Organism: Leopardus geoffroyi; assembly: GCF_018350155.1. Lineage (NCBI taxonomy): Eukaryota > Metazoa > Chordata > Mammalia > Carnivora > Felidae > Leopardus > Leopardus geoffroyi. The sequence continues at coordinate 30,997,677 of NC_059335.1, read as the reverse complement.
AATCAAAGAAACAAAATCCTAAACATACACTAGTAAGTAAGCTCTATAGAACTGGGACTATGTCTATATCTACCTGGAGACGAACACACTATATATCACACAGAAAAAAAAACATCTGATGAATAAATGAATGAGCAAAGGTTGAATAAAGTTCCAAAAAGCTTATTTTTCTAACAACAGTAAGTATGCTTTTAAAGTAAAGAATTTGGCCTTGCCCAAAGAGAGGTTTGGTCTCTGCCCTCAGCTTCTGGGAGATAACTTATGTCATACCTGATAGGAATGTCTTTGTTTAAGGCCAGGAGCTGTCCATCTTAGATCATATGGTGGGGCTGGCCATACCAGAAAAACCAATCACGTGATTTAGGGTGAGGGGCTTTGAGTCATCTATTATTAGTTAACTTGGAGGCTGAGATCAACCATGTGGGCAATCAATCATGTCTACTTAATGGAGCTCCAATAAAAACTCTGACACTGACATTCAGGTGAGTTTCTCTGGGGGACAATACTCTGCCTAACATCACATATCAATGCTGGGACCTGACTCCATGGGGAAAGCTTTGTGTTCAAAATCTTCCAAGATAGCTCTATGTGTCTCTTTCTGTGGCTAATTTTAACCTGTAATCTACCCCATAATAAACCATAACCACAAGTATAATAGCTTTCTGTGAGTTCTGTAAGTACTGCTAACATATTATTAAGACTAAGGGTAGCTTTGGGAACCCCCAGAATTTGCAGTTAGTGTCAGAAGAGAGGACAGTTTGGGGATTGTATTAATTTTGCAGTGTGACTAACTCCTGAGTAATACTATTCAATGAAAAAACAAGTTTGATGAACAAGTAAAGAGATCTTGATCTGAAAAGTATCTTCAAATGTTAGCTTCAATTAAAAAGATTTTCAAAATATTTGTAAGACTCATAAAAGCATGAAAACTAAGATTGGTAAAGATTTCATTCTACCTAAGGCTTATCTATAGGAAATGTGAGCTAAGAAAAGTACTTCCCTAAATATCCCTATACAAAAGTCTAAAAAAAAGTCTGTACACAGCAAAACATACATGTAACCAGAAACTGGGTAGAGGATACCCTGGATCTCTCTGTATTATTTTTTACAACTGAATGCAAATCTGACATTATCTTAAAATAAAAAGTTTAATTTATAAAAAAGGGAGCTAGGCCTTTCCTAAGCTCAGAGACCCTCTCCTGCTGGCCTTGAAGAAATGAGCTTCATTGAGGTCTACAGCTGCAAGGAAATGAATTCTGCCAACAACCCTGTGAGCCTAGAAAAGAACCCTGAGTCACAGGTGAGATCACAGCCACAACACACATGGAGGTTACAGTTTTGTGAGACCCTGAGCAGAGCACCCACATAAGCTGTGCCCACCCACTTGATCCAAGAAACTATGAGATAATAAATGGGTGCTATTTCAAGCCACCTATGTGTGGCTAATTTGTAACTAGACAGCATAACTAATACATTCATATACCCTACGATTGAACAATTTCATTCCTAGATACATAAGAGAAATACATATAAAGTTTAATAACCAACAAAACTGATCTATGAGTTCTACATCAGAATGGTGATCACTCTTAGGGGGAGGGCAAGTAGTGACTCAAAGGAGGTCTGAGGAGGCTTCTATGATTGTGATAATATTCTATTTCTTGATCTGGATATTGGCTACGCAGAGGACGTTTACTCTCTGAAAATCTATCTAACTGTTCACTTCTAAACTGTGTACGTTTCTGTATGTATGTCATATTTCAATAAAGTTTACATTAAAAGATTATAACTCAAATTTAAGACTATTATTTAATCTTCTTATTGATCGGAGTAAACAACAATTCATTACATGCAGATATTTAAGTAAAATATAATGATATCTTAAGGGTGCCTGGGTGGATCAGTCGGTTGAGCGTCCGACTTCGGCTCAGGTCATGATCTCGCGGTCCGTGAGTTCGAGCCCCACGTCAGGCTCTGTGCTGACAGCTCAGAGCCTGGAGCCTGTTTCAGATTCTGTGTCTCCCTCTCTCTGACCCTCCCCCGTTCATGCTCTGTCTCTCTCTGTCTCAAAAATAAATAAACGTTAAAAAAAAATTAAAAAAAAAAAGATATCTTGTTACAAAAGACAAACTAATTTTCTTTGTCATATTAACATGGCATTTCAGATGGTTTTATTCAGAAAGAAAACAGTAAAAGTGAAATATAATATTACATATTTGTTCCAGTAGCTTCCACAAAATTCTACAAGAGTCCTGAGAGTTACTTTTATCAATGTTATTGGTGACAAGAATGGTGGGACTAGAGCAAAGGAAGCTCTTTAAAACCCACAATCAAGGGGTACATGGTTGGCTGTGTCAGTTAAGTGTCCCACTCTTGATTTTGGCTCAGGTCATGATCCCAGGGTTGTGGGATCACGCTCTGAATTGGGCTCCATGCTGAACATGAAGCCTGCTTAAGATATTCTTTCTCTCTCTCCCTCCCTCCTCCCCTCTCCCCTGCTTGCTGTCCTAGTCTAGTGTGCCCTTCCTCTAAAAGGTAGCCTAGGAAACGCCCATTTAAAGCTCAGTGTAGATATCACTTCCTTTTTACAATATGTGATTTTGCTGCTATATTTGCCAAAGTATACTGTAGTCACTTATAAATAAAGGTCATATTCTTTTTTTCTTAACATAAACTTTTTTTAATTAAAAAAATTTTTAATATAATTTATTGTCAAATTGGCGAACATACAATGTGTAAAGTGTGCTCTTGGTTTTGGGGATAGATACCCATGGTTCATCCCAATAAAGATCATATTCAATTTGTATTTCTTAAACCTGGCCACTGTTTGGTACAGTTCCATCATCTGTATGAGGATAATCATAGTTTCTAACCTAACAGAACTAGGTTGCTATGAATTTAAATGAGACAATTCAAATAAAGGATCTTAGAACAGTGTTTGACATATATAAAGCATTCAGTGAAGGTTACTGTTAATTATTATGATAAAGATAATGGTCTTTTTATAAAAAATTCTCAAAACTCCATTAACATGGAAACAAATATTTCTTTAAATGGACAAACGTTTTAAGCACTTGACCAAACATGACAAACAGATGGCAAGTAAACACGAGAAAAGATGCTCACATTGTCAGACACTACTAGGGAAATGCAGATTCAGCCCCAATGAGATACCACTTACACATCTATTTCGATGGTTAAAAAAATAAGAGAAGACCTAGCAATACTAAGTGGTGAAGAGAATATGGAGCAACTGAACTCTTTCCACACTGCCGGTGGGAATGCAAAATAGTACTGGCATTTTGGAAAACTGGTTGCTTTTTAAAAAGGTAAATTTAAGATTATTTAATATATGATCCCAGCAATCCCACACTGATATACTTACCCAAGAGAAAAGAAAATATTTAGTGATAAAAAACCTGTACATAAATGTTTGTAGAGCCTTTATTCATAATTGCCAAAGTCTGGAAACAACGTGAATGTCCTTCAACTGGTGAATGCATACACTATCTATGGAACATCCATATGATGATATGCTATTCAGTAACATGAAAGAACACACTACCCCTTACATGCAACAAAGAATACATTATGCTAAGTGGAAGAAACCGGACCAAAGAGGCAACGTGCCACGATTCCATTCCATACAATACTCTCAAAAATGCAAAACTACAAAGAAAAAAAATAACCACTGGTTGCCAGGGTAGGGCTTGAAGGAAAGACTGACTGCAAAGAAGCATGAGAGAATATTTTGGGCCGGGGTGGGGGGTGGGGAGGGGGAAGGATTACAAAATTCTCTTTAAAAAAATTTTTTTTATGTTTATTTATTTCTTTGAGAGAGGGGGAGACAGAGAAAGTGTGAACAGAGGAGGAGCAGAGAGAGGGAGACACAGAATATGAAGCAGGCTCTGAGCTGCCAGCACAGAGCCCGACGTGGGGCTCGAACTCACAAACTGTGAGATCATGACCTGAGCCGAAGTCGGAAGCTCAACCTACTGAGCCACCCAGGCGCCCCCAAAATTCTCTATCTTGACTGTAGTGTGGTTTTGCACGATGCACTCATTTGTCAAAACTCATAGAACTGTACACTAATAAAGATGAAATTTTACCAGATGTAAATTATATCTCAAAAAAAAAACCTGCATAAAAAAAGATTTATGTTCTTTAGGCTTCAATTTACATATTAAGAGGCTAATAGACTAGACCTCTAAATCTAGGTTAAAGTCTTAAGATTCCTTTCTCCTAATGCCAGTAGCTGTCTTTGAAGCCTTGTTCCTATGACTGTTATCTGTCTCTAAATAGTGCCTACTCTTAGATTTCTGGATGCTATTTTCTCACTCATCTGCTTTCAGGAGCCTGTGACATATGTGGCTTGACCTCCTTAATCCCACACAACTGCCTAATTAGATTTCATTCTATAAACTATTGCTGGATCTTACAATTCCTACCTCGCCCTCCTCTCCTGTCCCAAACACAACATGACATACACATGGGACACACACCTCTTTTCCAGGTCTTAACCACATTAGAGACATTCATCTTTTCCATGGCTGACTGTACAAACTTCAACAGACATTTCATTGAGACGATATGCACTTTTGGCCAATAAGCCCATGAAAAGGTGCTCAATATCATTATCCATCAGGAAAATACAAATTAAAACAATGAGATACAGTACACACCCAATCAATTGGTTAAAATTAAGAAGACTGACAATACCAAAGATTGAAGAGGAGGGAGAATTTGGACCTCCTGGTAGGGATGTAAAATGGTGTAGCTGCTTTTGAAAGCAGTTTGGTAATTTGTTATGAAGTTAAACATATGCATAACATATGACCCATTATCTTAGTATACACCCAAAAAGAAATGAAAACTTGTATGCAAGATGACTGAACCTGAATATGCACAGAGGTTTTATTCATATAGTCAAAAACTAGCAATAACTCACACGTTTATCAATAAGTAAATGGACAATAAAGTGGACTGCTAGTCAGCCATAAAAAGGACCAACTACTGACTCACACAACAATATAACTGAATCACAAATGCATTATACTGAGTAAAAGCCAGACTCAAAGGTTACATCATTTCACCATTCTCAAAGTAGCAAAAATATAAGGGTAAAAATCAGTGCGTGTCAGCAGCTGGAGACTGGGGGAAGGGTTACTACAAAATAGGATAAAGGAATTCGGGAGGGACATGGAATTATTCTATAACTTGATTAGTGGTGGTGGTTACTCCACCTACATATTTATTTGTCAGAACTATGCACTAAAAAGAATGACTTTTTTCTTTTTTAACAATTTATTCATTTTTGAGAGACAGAGAGAGATGAGTGGGGAGGCGCAGAGAGAGAGACGGAGACACAAAATCTGACGCAGGCTCCAGGCTCTGAGCTGTCAGCACAGAGCCCGACACAGGACTTGAATTCAAGGAACCACGAGATCATGACCTGAGTTGAAGTCAGCTGCTTAACTGACCGAGCCACCCAGGCACCCCAAGAATGACTTTTTTTTTAATATTTAAATTATACCTCAAAAAAAAAAAAAAACAACAAACCACTAACAAAGGTAGATCTCAAAAATATTATGCAGAGTTAAAAATGTGAGACACAAAAGGATACACACCAATATAGTTAGAGTTATATACAATCTAGAACAGGCAAAACTAATCTATAGTGACAAAGGTGAGTGCCAGGAACCAGGGATGAGAGGGTGACTGCCTGCAAAGAGGAAAAAAGGAACTTTGGGGCACTATGGAAATGTTCTTTATCTTGATTGTGGTACTGATTACAAAGGTACATACACTTGTTGAAACATATCAAATTACACTCAAAATGGGTATATTTTCTCGTACGTAAATATTATCTTAATAAAATTAATTTTAAAATGTACTTACCAAGTGAACGTAAATGAAGGATTAATTTTACCCTCATTTATCTATTTAATAATTCCTCTTCCTTTATTAGTTTTAATTAATTACTACACTACAAACTAAGATTATATTATCTTAATTTCTATAATTTATGCTAGTCTATTGGTGTGTGATAGATAACCGATTTAGAAAATAGTTGGTACATACAGGTAATATATTCAACAAGAGACTCTCTGGGAAACAGAAATAGGAGACTGAATGCCATCCACAAAAAAGTTGGTATTCTTATTGTAGAAACTACATAAATAACACTTCATATATGTGAAAAGGAAGCAAAACAATAATCAGATGTTTGGGGGAACAGCTAAAAGAATCACAAAGGAAAAGGACACTTGGGTCTGTGTTGTCTAGGAATAACTCAATTTCTTAAAATATTTATTTTTTGAGAGAGAGAGAGAGAATGAGCAGGGGAGGGGTGGGGTATGGGGGGGAAAGGAATCCAAAGAAGGCTGCATGCTGATAGCAAGAGCCTGACACAGGGCTCGATCACACAAACCATGAGATCATGACTGAGCTACCCACATGCCCCGGAATAAGTTAATTTTTATAATGAAAGATAATGAGAAGATGGTCAAAGGAGGGAGCTGAGCATGAGCAAAGGCATAACAAGTGAAATAAGATTTGCACAGAGCATCATTCCACAAGCTATATTCCAAGAAATGTAAATATTCAGACATTCATATTTATATAAGATTCTGAGATGCTGCCTTGCATTTTCCCCTTCTTGGAGCATTATAATAAAGTTTAACTTATTAAAAGCTCACTCTGAGAAGTCCACAGAAAGCCAGTAGTAATCAACCTTGAATAAATTCAGTGGGCAAAATTATGAAAAAACTTTGATTCTCAGGGTAGACAATAACAACCCTTTTATATATTTTAGAAGCTTTTTAAATTTATTTTTATTTTTTTAATATGAAACTTATTGTCAAATTGGTTTCCATACAACACCCGGTGCTCATCCCAACAGGTGCCCTCCTCAATGCCCATCACCCACTTTCCCCTCCCTCCCACTCCCCCCATCAACCCTCAGTTTATTCTCAGTTTTTAAGAGTCTCTTATGGTTTGGATCCCTCCCTAACTTTTTTTTTTTTTCCTTCTCCTCCCCCATGGTCTTAAAAGCTTTTTTTAAAGTACAAAACATTTTTAAAAGTTGAGAAGGGGGGCGCCTGGGTGGCGCAGTCGGTTAAGCGGCCGACTTCAGCCAGGTCACGATCTCGCGGTCCGGGAGTTCGAGCCCCGCGTCGGGCTCTGGGCTGATGGCTCGGAGCCTGGAGCCTGTTTCCAATTCTGTGTCTCCCTCTCTCTCTGCCCCTCCCCCGTTCATGCTCTGTCTCTCTCTGTACCAAAAATAAATAAAAACGTTGAAAAAAAAAATTAAAAAAAAAAAAAAAGTTGAGAAGGAAATTAGGTTTGCCCCACCCATCTCCACCCTCCGAGATAGAAAGCCATATTATATTATAAAATGCTATGATCTTTAGCAGCAATAAAGGGATTTCATCAGTAGTTCATCCTCCCATATTGGAAGGAAGCCTGAAGAATGAGTTTGGGGACCAATGTGTACCAGAAGTTTGCTGGTTGTATTCTGATTGTGTGTGTATGCACAGGGGAGGAGGAAATATAAACCACAGTTCAATATGGCACTTTGAGAACATGCAAGAGTGTTTTAAATAAGAGGGTGAGGGAATAAAAATTTTAAAGTATATCCCTATAATAAAAATACAAAAATAACAAAATAGAAGTCACAATACATCCTCAACATTAATTTTTAATCTATTTTATTAATCCTAAACACTTAAAGATTTATGAATTTTATGGGGCGCCTGGATGGTTCAGTCAATTAAGCGACCAATTCTTAATTTCGGCTCAGGTCATGATATCCTGGTTTGTGAGACCAAGCCCCATGAGGGCTCTGCTCTGAGAGCACAAAGCCTGCTTGTGATTCTCCCTCTCTCCCTCTCTCTCTCTGCCCCTCCCCTGCTTGTGCTCTCTCTCTCAAAATAAATAAACTTCTAAAAGTTTAAAAAAAAAAAGAAAAATGAATTTATCTTCATACCTTCCTTTCCTATTCATCATCCTGTAATACATGGAATAAAATGCAACATCTACACTTGCATTATATTCTGGCAAAAACTGTAAAAGACATTTGTTAATTGTTCAGTTTAATGCAATCTTCCAGGGTCACCTGGGTGGCTCAGTCGGTTAAGCATCTGACTTCGGCTCCAGTCATGATCTCGCAGTTTGTGAGTTCAAGCCTCGCACTGCCGCTATCTGCTATAAGCATGGAGCCTGCTTTAATCCTCTGTCTCCCTCTCTCTTTGCCCCTCCCCCTCTCCCTCCCTCTCTCTCTCTCTCTCAAAAATAAATAAACATTAAAAAAAAAACAATGCAATCTTCCAAGATGACCTATTAAAACCAAAAACATTTTTAAAAAGCAAACACTGGCATAAAGATTTCAAACTATAGATCATTATCTCTTACAATATAGACACAAACATTCTCAAAAAATAATAGCAAATATATATAAATATACACATCATAAGCAAGCGGGATTCATCCAGGAATGCAAGGTATTTGAAAATCAAGTAATATAACATGATGTATCAATGGCATAAAGAATAAAAACCACAGGATCATCTTAAGTAATGTAGAAAAACCCTTTGATGTTGAAGATAAACATCTCTTCATAATAAAAAAAACTAGCAAACTAGGAATAGAAGGGAACAGCCACACCTGGTAGCAGACATGTACGAAAAACTCACAGCCAGTATCATACTTAATGGTAAAAGACTGAATATTTTCTCTAAGATCAGGAACAAGACAATGATATCTGCTCTTCCACTTCTATTCAACATTGTACTGAATATTCTAGTTGGGCAATCAGGAAAGAAAAAGAAAAAGTACACAGACTGGAAAGCAAGAAGCAACACTATATGCAGAAGACAAGACCTTTTATAATTTAAAAAACCTAAATAAATATTTGCAAATCATATCTGATTAAGAGACTTATATCTAAAATATATAAAGAATTCTTGCAACTCAATAATAAAATGAAAAATAACCCAATTTAAAAATGGGCAAAAGATATGAACAGGCATTTCTCCAAAAGAAGAAATCGAAATGACCAATAAGCACATGAAAAGATATTCATCATTAGCCATCAAGGAAATGCAAATCAAAGCTCCGCTAAAGTACCACTTCACAACCACGAGGTGGCTATAACAAAAAAGACAGGAAGTGTTGGCAAGTATGGAGAAACTGGAACCCTCATACACTGCTTGTGGGAATGTAAAAAGGTGTAACTGCATTGGAAAATAGTCTAAAAATTACTCAAAAGGTTAAACATTGAATATGGCATGGCCCAGCAATTCTATTCCTAGACATATACCCAAGGGAAATGGAAACATATGGATGTTTGTAGTACCATTATTCATAACAGCCAAAAAGTGGAAACAACCCAACTATGCATCACAAAGGAATCGATAAACAAAATGTGGTACAGCCATACAATTGAAATTTGGCAACAACAACAACAAAAGAAGTACCAATACATCTATATTGTAGATGACCTTTGAAAACATCATGCTAAATTAAAGAAGCCTATCACAAAGGACCACATGTTGTATGACTCCATTTATTTCAAATGTCCAGAACAGGCAAATCCACAAAGTAGACTTGTGGTTGCCTAGGGCTTGGAGTGGTGGGAGAACTAGGGAGTGACTGTTAATGGGTATAGGGTTTCTTCTGGGGGTGAGGAAAATGTTCTAAAATTGATCATGTAGTAACAGTTTCACAATTCTATGACTACACTAAAAATTATTTATTTCTACACCGTAAATGGGTAGACTGTACAATACATGAATTACATGATGAGCCCTACCTCAACAGGGCTATGTTTTTTTTTTAAATAATGAATTCTCTGGAAGTAAAACAACTTTACTCTCATTACTTTCTTCAGGATTGCAAAGTTTTCACTGAATTTACATTGTTACTATTATAAAATATTGTATGGTCACTTAAATAACCATCTTTCTTTTTTCTAATGCATTCTTTTACTTAATCATTTAAATACCAAGCAAATCCTCTGTTAATGAAAAGAAACTATTTCCAGGGCCTTTCTACATAACCTTTATCTCAAATTAAAAGTTGCAACATGGGGTGCCTGGGTGGCTCAGTCGGTTAAGCATCGACTTCAGCTCAGGTCATGATCTCACCACTCGTGAGTTCAAACCCCGCCATCAGGGCTTCTGAGCTGTCAGCACAGAAGCCTGGAACCTGCTTCAGATTCTGTATCTCCCTCTCTCTCTGCCCCACTCCTGCTCACACTCTGTCTCTTTCTCTCAAAAATAAATAAACATTAAAAAAAAAAGTTGCAACTTACTCAAGTATATGGTAAAATGAAGTAAGACTGCAGAAAACACCAAGATTGATTTCTTCTGCATAAATATATCATTATGTATTTTCTCAGTTTCCCCAAACAGTAATTAGAAGCTTTCAATACTTAGTACGCTATATATCATATTCCTGGAAGTTTAGAATACATATATTAACATTTAAAATAGTCATTCTACTTTTTTCATCTTTTCAGCCTTCAAGAATACTCTCTTCTTTCTTTTCCCTTTCATACCTGAATATCTCAAGAGTGGTCTACAGATGATACCTTAATTTTCTCACCACTTATACATTCCTTTTGATTTGGTTTCTGTCCCTCCATCCTTTTTCTACAAAAAATCCTTTCTTCATATCACCAATTACTTCTTAGAGTCACTCAATAATCTTCTGTTTTTATCCTCTTCAGTATCTTAATTTTTGACATGTGGCTCATCACTTTTTCTATGGATTTAGAAACACTACAAAGTCTTAGATCTAATTAGTCTAATTCTTTGTCTCTTCTTTTTTCCTCTGTCCCACAAATGCAGGTCCCCAAGATTCTGGCGAAAACTCTTTGTCTTCTCACTCTACACTTTCTACTTCAGTTATCTTACGATATCCCACACCTTCAAACTATCACTGTGTAGTGGATACCTGCAAAATAAAGATCTTCTGAAATCTAAAGTTACATTTTTCCATCCAGTGTAGACGTCTTCACCTGAAGTAATCTAACTGCTTCTGCTGTGTTCCACTTCATACTAGGTTCATCTGGTATAGGTTTTATTGTAGTTTTTCCCTACCCAATGTCTTCACTTAGCCTGGCAGTCAAGACCTTACACATGGTACCCATATAACTTCCCAAATCATCTCTCACTGCTATAAGTACTACTCATTCATTAAAATAAAGATATGTCCCTTCCTTTTAAAATAACAATCTAACCACAAATTACTACATACACACATGCATATCTTTTTAGTTCCATACATGTTTTAGTGAGTGATAAATATAAGGTTAAATAGAATAATCTGTAAAGAGTTTAGAAAATAGGCACAAAAACATTAACTAAGTATCACACTAAGCACTGCATGGATTAGCTTATTTTAACACTGAAAACAATCTTATGTGGTTGGTACCAATATTTTCCACATCTTATAGATGAAGGTAATGAAGTCTAGAAAGATGAACAAACTTAAACTTGCCAAAGGTCACATGGCATGTAAGTTGCAGAAAGAAGTTTTAAACTCAAAGCTAACTCCAAAGTTGCTATTTTGTTTTATTGTTAACGTTGAATTACACAGTATTTCTAACATAGAGAAAATAAACTAATACCCATGAAATGAAACAGACAGGAATATTTGCCTTACTTAGTTTAAATTTCTGTCTTCCTCTCCTACCTATCCCCCTCCTTCTCCAGATGTTTATAGATATATATCTATCTCTGCAATGAAGTTACAGAAACATAGCTCGAAAAGATACATAGTAAAGTGAGAATAGTGGTTTGCTTTGGAAAGAGGGAAACAGGACTGGGAATTTCAACGGTTATCCATCATTTTTTTTTTTATTCTTAAAAAGCAAACAAACAGATTTCAAACAAATACGACATTTGTTAAACCTAGGTGGTAGGCTTATAGGCATCTGTATAATGCTTCTATACTTTTATGTTTTTGCACAGCTAAGTTGTCTAAAATGTACCAAAACATAGGATAATGCTGATTCAAGGCTTAGTCTAGAAACTGATATTTTTAAATGGTACATCACTTCGATCCTAACAGTTAAAAAAAAAAAGTATCATGTGGTAGGTGGATGGCTGTTAAATGCAGTGATGAAAGGACTTGTGTTCACAGAACAAACAGAAAGCGAGCTTATACATTCTCACACATACACTATATTAATTTAAAATAATCTTACTGGGGATTTACAATTCCACATAATAAATGTTAATGAAAAATAGGCATTTTAATGTATTTAATGCTTTATTAACAAAGGACACAAATGTATGAAATCTCATTTTAAATAATTATAAAAAATAAACTCTTTCTTCTCCCATTTAAATTAAGCCAGATTTCTTCTTCATAGCTGAAATTCCCATGTACATTTAAATAAGTATTGAAGACTGATTAATTCAGGGCTTTTCTAAAAATTAGAAATGTAAAAAAGAATTTGGCTCACCTAAACTATAAGGAGCTTTAACTTAAATATATTATGGAAATGACAACACAAATTGCATTAAACCCAAATGGAGAGTGCTTCTTAATACTCTTCTGAGACAACATCAGTTTCCATGAAAGTGTCTCCAAAATATCCTCCAGGGGAGCCTGGGTGTCTCAGCTGGTTAAGCATTCGACCCCTCATTTCCACTCAGGTCACAATCTCCAGTCCACGGGTTCAAGCCCCACGTAAAGCTTTATGCTTACAGCGTAGAGCCTGCTCTCTACCTCTCTCTCTGCTCCTCCCTCACTTGCTCTCTCTTTCTCTCTCAAAATAAACAAATAAACATTAAAAAGATATTATCTTCTGAAGTTACAATAAATCAGCTAATCCACTAGGGATAAAATGAGCAATTAAAAACAAAGCTTTATAAATCCATTAAATTTTTCACAATAGCAAGTACCTTGATATAACAAAAGTAACAAATTATAATGATGGTGCATGTGCTTAACTAATCATGCATAGTAAAATATTTGTTTCACTATTTTAAATTAGAGATACCACTCCTCAACAACTTTTTCAGGATCAACTAAAAGAATTAAACAGTGCTTTAGATGTTAACTCCTCCAATATCATGCTGAGATATTAAGCTTATTTTACATATAGGAAAAGTTTGTAAAGAAGCATTTCATTTTGCCTCCTCCATTAAGCCAATTTAATACTCAGAAATGTATCTGAGCTACTATAAAAAATTAGTTTACATAGTAACTGAGCAAAAGATATACATTCTTTTAATCTTTAAAAAAAATTTTTTTTACATTTATTTATTTTTGATAGACAAAGAGAGACAGAGCACAAGTGGGGGAGGGGCAGAGAGAGAAGGAGACACAGAATCAGAAGCAGGCTCCAGGCTCCGAGCTGTCAGCACAGAGCCTGACGCGGGGCTCGAACTCACAAATGGTGAGATCATGAACTGAGCCGAAGTCGGACGCTTAACTGACTGAGCCAGCCAGGAGCCCCATATATATTCTTTTAATCTTTTCTAATGTCTATATTGCTCTGCTTATTCCTATACCTGTCATTTCAACTTTTGCTTAAGTTTATTATAGGAGTTATTACATGACAGTAATTACTGTTTCTAAAAAAATCTACATGACAAGTATAATTTACTTATATCCACCTTCAGCCAAAAATTAAAATTCTAAAATAAGAAACTCGAGAAATTGTGGCTCTCATACTCATTAAAGATACCCATTTCATTAATATCATTATTAATAAATATTAGAATGATGCTGTTATACACTTAAGAAATCCACAGTGCTAAAAAACAAATGTTATCTCTTCTGTACATTCCAACAGCTCTAGATGCTTTCCCCCCACCAAAAGTACTGTCATCTATATTTCTCTTTAATATATCATTAAAACAGTTTTCAGATACATATCTCTCTCATTCTTCTCTCCCTTCAAGGTAAAATAAATCTAAGAGATCCTTAGCACCTCATTTGTCTTCCTCAAATTACGCAAATCCCTTTAATTTATCCCAATCTTAGCCAACATTTTCCCTGAAAGAAAAAGAAATTTAGAAAGTACATTAAAACAAAGGTAAGGAGCAGACCTCAAGAATTTCAGAGAGGAACTCAGTCATTTATAGACCATTACTGCTCAAAGGACATCCTGGCAATGAGAAAATACATAAAAATCTGTATGCCAGGCTTAGAAAATTTTTTTAAATGACAAAACAGTACGACTTGGTATATTTTTAATTCTCACTCATGATCAAAACTAGAGGGTTAAAACATTTCTTTGGGATGATATTTTAAATGAAAATTATCAAAAAATTAAGTGGCTTGTCCTGACAACTTGGGGAACTTGAACATGAATGAGATTTCAGATGATATGTGAAATTATTAATTATTAGTAATTAGGAGATGTATGAAGAAGTATGTAGAAGCAAAGTCTCATAACTACAATATACTTTCAAATCATACAGCAAAACCCAACAAAATGTATGTACTCATCTATAAATAAAAATAAAGTAAGTATGGCAAAATGTTAACAACTATTGAAGTGAAAGTCGCGTATTTACTCTTCTTTCATTCATTTACTTCATTTATTTACTTTTCTGGATAGTGAATATTTTTAATTAAAAAAAAACCCGAAAAATAACTTTCCTGATTTACTGCACATTAACAACTCAATTGACTGGAAATACACATGTTTCCACAAGACAATTTCAATTTAAAGTCTGGAATCCCAAGAACATAGATAGCTTTGTTTTTAGGGGAAAAAAATTTAAACTGTACAGTCATCTACCAACTCTTCAAAGTATCTCATAAGTCGACAATATTTTAATTGATACAGAGCCCAATGTATAGATAATGATTTCCAGAGAGAAAACAATTCTCCTGGTCATAGACAAGCTATTCACATCCCTCATTATTTACTGGCTCTCACCAACTAAGCAAATCTATCTCACTCCTCATAACGAAAATGCTTTCCTTTAGATCAGGCAAGAGGGGTCCCTTCCTTGGGCAGCCCGATGTAGAGGGTCTGGTTCCTTTGCCACATCCCTCCTCAGGGCCAAAAAGATACATTATCTCTTCCCTCTGCAAAACGTGCTCCAGGTATGCAGGAATTCTCTACCTAAAACAGCCTCACACCTACTTGCAGAGCCCACCTCCATTTATTCCCTAGGTCTGTTCTCTCAAGGAATTCCTTGTAGGGCAAGGGATATATATGGCCAATATGTGTGTGCTTAGGACAAAGAGATGTGAAGAGGGAGGTGGAGTTGTAGACGGAGGCTGTGAAGTCCACACTTGTATGTGAAGCCCCTCTGACAAGCAGGATGAAACCAGGGGTGGAAAGAGAAGTAGCATGCTTCACTTCTGCCATATTCTGGATTTGGAACTCTACAGTCCAAGCTTTCTAAATTCAAACCAGTGCTTCTGTTTGTCAAGGAAGAAGGACAGAACATATTTAACAGTTTATTGGTTCTATTTACAATTTCTAAATATTCTCACACACAATAATGAGACCTTCTATTTGTTCTTTTCCCTGGGGCCCACAAATATCAGAGGCACGCCTGCATACGAAAAAAATGGTTATATAAGAAAAACAAACAATAAAAAGGAAATAGGATCAGAGAATCTTTTTTAGATTATACCACTAGAAAGCTATGTAAACTTTACATCTGGGTCCTACAACTGCAAACTTCTAAAAAATTGATTCATGATTAAAACTACTTCTAGTTCTTGGGGTGCCTGGGTTGTTCAGCTGGTTGAGCATCCAACTCTTAATTTCAGCTCAGGTAATGATTTCACTGTTCATGGGATAGAGCCCCACTTTGGGCTCTGTGCTGACAGCCTGGAGCCTGCTTGGGATTCTCTCTCTCCCTCTCTCTGTCCCTCCCCCTCCCCTGCTTGTGCTCTCTCTCTCAAAATAAACTTAAAAAAAAAGAAAACTACTTCTAGTTCCCAAAATTTAAAAAAATCCTTAAAGCAAGGAATCATTATTAAACAACAAGCTGACTTAACAATTTATAAAAGCACTTTCAAATTCATTGTCACATTTATTAATCAGAAATTCCAAAACTCTACATTCGTATATTACAGACAAGAAAACTGCAGAGAAGGTTATTTGCCTAAGACTCCTATGCCAATTATGACAGGGTCAGGACTTGAACCCAGTCCTCCTGAGTCTAAATTCAATGCTTTCTCCACTTTATCAAAGAAACTTACATCTGAAAACTCACCTCCAAAATATTTGTTGTCTGACACCAGAACTGAGAAACAAGTGACTGATGTCAAGAACCAAGATGAAAACGATCTTATTCTTTTCCTTCATAAATAGTTTCATTTTCTGGTGACAAAACTTCATGGCTTCTACTTTCTAGTATTATGCCTCAGTTCAGTAACATACAACCACATGAGTTAACATTAAGAAAGTGCTAAAAGTACATGACATAAAGCAAAAGAGTCAGTAAGAGCATTTTTACAAAATAAAATACAGCAACACTTTGGAAATCAGATTATCTGGAAAAAAAAATAGTACTGATCCATGCAGTATTACAATATCTAATGACTTAGCTTGGAATTACATAAAATTATTCTGTAATCAATATTAATGTAAACTATTAAAACAAGTTAAGGGGCACCTGGGTGGCTCAGTCGGTTGAGTGTCCAACTTCGGCTCAGGTCATGATCTCACAGCTCGTGAGTTCGAGCCTCATGTCGGGCTCTGTGCTGACAGCTCAGAGCTGGAGCCTGCTTCAGATTCTGTGTCTCCCCCTCTCTCTGCCCCTCCCCTGCTCACATTCTGCCTCTGTCTCTCTCAAAAATAAATAAAACATTAAAAAAATTTTTTTAAACAAGTGAAAATAGATTATGTATTACAAAATCATAACCTCTTTATCTGTTCTCAATACCTACTTTTCTCAAATCTGGGTTCAACTCTTAGGTCTGTGATTTATAAACTATCCTAAGTCCAGTTCCCTCATTTATAAATTAAGATGCCGCTGTTAACATCATAAGATCATTGTGAAGATAAAATGTGATACTTATAAAAAGTACCTACTGCAATGTCTGGTATAGGACAGGGGCTTGCTGGATAATTACTGAATGAATAAAAATTGTGGGGTTTTTTTTTTGAAAATTGTTGAATTTATTTAAATCAGTTAAATATGCATTATTGGGAAATGTGAAACTGTAAATTTTGGATAGCCAACTCTAAATCACTACCTTCTAGATCACTAGATGACTCCTAGCATGAGTATCTCCTAGCAGAGAGAAAAGACTAAAGAGGAAAATAAGGATAAGATCCTCAAGCAGGCTTTTCATAACGAGAAGTCATAAAGTCATAAACTAGGTCCTTATAAAATTCATTCTTTAGGGGAGACTGAGTGGCTCAGTCAGTTAAGAATCTGACTTGGCTCAGGTCATGATCTCACAGTTCCTGAGTTTGAGCCCCACATCAGTCTCTGTGCTGACAGCTTGCAGCCTGGAGCCTGCTTCAGATTCTGTGTCTCCCTCTCTCTCTGCCCCATCCCTGGCTCATGCTTTGTCTCTCTTTCTCTCTTTCAGAAACAAAACAAAAAACCAAAAAAACATTAAATTCATTCTTTAAAGGAGTATCTTCTAATTGGCCTCATGGCTTGTGGAAGGCTGAATAATAATGACCCCCCCCCCAAAGACATCAACCTCCTAATCCCCCAAATCTGTAAATATGTTAACACTGCAAAAGAAAATTCAGACTGCAGATGAAATTAAGGTTGACCTTAAAATAGAGGGAGATTATCCTAGATTGTTCAAGGACCCAGAGTAATCACAAGAGTCCTTATAAGTGGAAGAAAGAGGTAGATGATGGTCATACAATGAATGAGAACGACTCAACCAGTCATTGCTGAAGGGGGCCACAAGCCACAGAATGTGGTTAGCCTCCATACACTGGCAAAGCAAGAAAATGGATTCTCTCCTACAGCTTCTAGGAAGGAATGCGGCCCTGACAACACCTTGATTTTAGCCCAGTGAGATCCATTTTAGTCTTCTGCCTTCCAGAACTATGAGATAATAAATTTATGTTGTTTGAAGACACCAAATTTGTGATATTTTTACAGCAACAAGAAATTGATACATGACTATATATTCCCAAACCCTAAAGCAACAGAGGGTAACGTGGGCTCGAGTCCTACTGCCTACATTTGAAAACTTGCTGTGCTGTTTACTAGCTGTATGACCCTGAGCAAGCTATTTAACAATTCTATGCTTCAAGCCCCTATCTGTAAAATGAATAGGTGGTAAGATCTACCTCACATAGTTGTTTCAAAGGTTAAATGAGAAAATATATGTAAAGTCATGAACGTGACTATAACTGCTCCGAACTTATTGGCTATTTGTGTTTTTATTATGATTCATAATTATACAAGTCTTCAAAGGAAAGTCTGTACATTTACCTTGATTTCCTAGGGCTCTGTCTAATCATGGATATATACAACAATTTATCTACAGTGATGTTCATTATACTATCCAAAAACAAACTGGTTAAAAAATTATGGCACTTCTACATTATAAATTATTATAAAGTCATTAAAATAGCAGTATAAGTCTTCCAGTTAAGGCCAAGGTGGGAGTAATAGGAACTGGATTTACACTCATGTTTGAAACAACTGAAAAGCCAGGCAAAATACATAAAACAATAGCTTTTAAACAATGGACATCAGGTAACCCATGACAGTGATCCCTGAGAGAAGGGAAACAGATGAGCTAAGATTGACTCCTGTCTTAGCTTACTTACTTCAAGGAGAGGGTTTCCACACTGCAGAACAGGGAAAGAGGCAGCCACATGGAATCTTACAGCCTCCTTGCGTTGAGACAAAGCTGGAAGTCCAGGAAAGCCAAGGCAGCTAGTTTGCTGGGGAATGTTCTGGAAATGAGAGAGCTTCACTGGGAAACACCTCTAGAGATCTTCATAAGGTTTTAAGTAAGTATGGATTAGTGCTACTAGTTTGTGGAGAAACTACCCAAGGCCCAGAACAAACTACTTGAAAACAGCTGACTTCTCACTAGGGCCAAGAATAGTTCATCTTCCCATCAGAGTCATAGTGGAAAATCTTGTATTTCACAAGGTACTGGACAGAGAAGGCTATTGTGTCAGGAGTGTGGGAAAATTAACCCTAAAGATTGCTCTAGTCCAGCCTAACAAAGCCCAAAAACAGATCTTATACAGATAAACGGATTTCAAAGTAACTGTATCTCAGAACAAAATTCAAGAATATTTATAGGAATGTAAAACTTTCCATCACTGTTAACAAGGTAAGATTCAAAATGTCTGGCATCCATTCAAAAATTATCAGGCATTCAAAGCAGGAGAAAACACAGACTATACTGAGGAGAAAAATCAATCAACAAAAGCAGACTCGGAAATGACACTGATGATAGATGTAGTAGACAAGGACAGTAGCACAGCTATTATAATTATACTCCAAATGTTCAGTACGTTAGAGGAAAGATTGAGCATGTTAGGCAGAGACGTGTAAAGCATAAAATGAATGAAAATGAGATTTAAGAAACACACTGGATGGGGAGATTACACAACAGAAGAAAAGAGTGAATACATACTAATAAAAATTATCCAAAAACAGAACAACAAAATATCCAAACAGGGGGCACCTGGGTGGCTCAGTTAAGCATCCAGCTCTTGATTTCAGCTCAGTTCATGATCTAACCATTTGTGGGTTTGAGCCCTGTGCTGGGCTCTGTGCTGAGTGTGGAGCCTGCTTGGGATTCTCTCTCTCCCTCTCCGTCTGCCCCTCCCCACCACCGCCGCTCCCCGCTTGCACTTTCCCTCTCTGTCTCAAATAAGTAAACTTAAAAAAAAAAAAACATCCAAAATGAAAGGCAAGGTTTTGGCTTAATTAGATGTAGATTTTTTTTTTTTTTTAGTCATCAGTCACACCTTTGTGCATACATAAAAAGGAAAACCAAGTGGGGCACCTGGGTGGCTCAGTCAGTTAAGTGTCCAACTTTGGCTCAGGTCATGATCTCACAGTTTGTGGGTTCGAGCCCCATGTCGGGCTCTGTGCTGACAGCTCAGAGCCTGAAGCCTGCTTGCGATTCTGTGTCTCCCTCTCTCTCTGCCCCTCCCCTGCTCGTGCTCTGTCTCACTCTATCAAAAATAAATAAATGTAAAAAGATTAAAAAAAAAAAACTTAAAAAAAAGGAAAACTAAGTGAAATAAATCAGTTAAGGTATTCCTAAAACGGCTTCAAAATTCAGAGACCTAATCTTCATCAATTTTCCACTTAGAGTCATCACTACCCAATATCCAAGTTCATCCCCATAAAAATATCCTGTGTGACATGAAAAGTGCTGGTGATGAAGCATTTCCTAATATAATCCATAATGTGAAAAGCCAAGGCTGAGAGTCTCCCAAACATGGTTTTATAATTATGCAGAGCTAATTTTCTTCAACTCTGGCTCCAGAAACATTGCCAGTACTTTGAACACAAATTGCTTTCTACCAGTTAAGAGTGCCCTCTGCTCCTGTCTTCTGGATTTCCTTCCTTCCATCTGCTGACACCCTGACACTTTGAATGCATGTGCATGTAATTCCAACCTCTTCATAATTGCTGCTTCCCTAAGAGATATTATAAAATGCCATCAATCGAAAGATGCATCCAGTTTCAGAGGTCTTAAAATATGAAAAATGTGAATCTTGTAGATGAAATAAAAATACTCTTATTCTTAAAAAAAAAAAAAAATGGGGGCGCCTGGGTGGCGCAGTCGGTTAAGCATCCAACTTCAGCCAGGTCATGATCTCGCGGTCCGGGAGTTCGAGCCCCGCGTCAGGCTCTGGGCTGATGGCTCAGAGCCTGGAGCCTGTTTCCGATTCTGTGTCTCCCTCTCTCTCTGCCCCTCCCCCATTCATGCTCTGTCTCTCTCTGTCCCAAAAATAAATAAACATTGAAAAAAAAAAAGTGTATGTCCTCATAAAGGCTGTATACTAATGTTCATAGCAATTTTATTCACGATAATCCCAAATTAGAAAGAGTATCTTCTTCCAAAAGACAAGCGGATAAACAAATTGCAGTATATCCATATAAAGGAATACTACTTCGGAATAAAAAACAAAATGAACTACTATACCTGTACTTACTGGATGAATCTCAAAACAATTACACCAAATAAAAGAAACCAGATAAAAAGAGTAAACACTATATTATTCCATGTGTATAAAATTCTAGAAAATGCAAACTAATCTATAGTGACAGAAATCAGATTAGTGGTTGCCCTTGTGGGGCGGGGGGAGTGGGAAATGGAAGAAAAGAGACACAGGAAACTTTTTAGGATGATGAGTATGTTCATTATCCTGATTGTGATGATGGTTTCACTGGTGTGTGTGTGTGTGTGTGTGTGTGTGTGTGTGTGTGTGTGTGTGTATTTAGCAAACTGTACACTTTAAATATGTTCGGTTCATTACATGTCAATTATATCTACATAAAGCTGAAAATTTGAAACAAAACAAATAGGTAAACAGATACAGAGCATAAGACTAAAAGCATACATGCATGTGAACTATACTACCATTTAAAAAAAGACTGAATACAGAGAGGGAGGGAGGCAAACCATAAGAGACTCTTAAATACTGAGAACAAACTGAGGATTGATGGGCAGTAGGGGGGAAGGGAAAGTGGGTGATGGGCATTGAGGGCACCTGTTGGGATGAGCACTGAGTGTTGTATGGAAACCAATTTGACAATAAATTATATTTAATAGAGAAAAAAAAAAGACTGAAAGCATAGATCTCCCAGATACAAAAAGGGATTGTTTCTAGTTGGTGTGATGAGGAGTGACTTTTCTTGCTTGTGCTTTCTAAACTTTTTCTGAATACTTGCAATGAACATGTTTACTTTTGTAGTTGTCAAATGTCTAGGTCTCTTCATACATTAGGCAGTCAGTAGATGCCTGAAATAAATCATTTTCATTAAGAGATCTGAAATATTACAAATCCCCAAAGGAGAAACACAACGCTACATAAACCAATATTTTAGAATCCACCACCATTTTCGATTATTTATATATCATGTCTAGGCATATACTGCTGACAATACATTATTCGGGAGACTGGTTCATGCATATTTGTTCTATGGGTCTTATCTCCCTTGTGAGTTACAAAAAAGCAGAATGCCTACCATATTGTCTTATATATGTCAGGTATTAAAAATATATTTGTTGAATTTATCAACAAATGAATATCTTACAGACAAAACCATCTAAAAATTATAACTACATTAGTGCTTAGTACATGGTATGTTCTCAAAAGTTTGTATCCAACTTTTAAAAAAACTTAAATCCCTCTCTTCAATATAAATTTAACCGAAATCAAATACCAAGCAAGGACTACTTCTTATTTCACACACAGCACAGCACCATGCAAAATCACACAGGTTGACAGAGTACTTATGAAACTGAATAAACAATTTCCAGAATTTGCTCATATAATCACAAGCATCCAACATGAAACAAAGCTCAGAAACTACACAATGGTACTGAGATGTTGTGTTATTACATAGGGTTCACAAACTAAATGAGTGCCTTAAAAACAAACAAGCAAAAAAGGCTGATTCCAGGTCTAAGGGAAATTAAAAACATCTTCTTGCACCAGAAAGTAGAGAAGTAATTAGAGATTGATGAGGACATATTAATAGGGCATGGAGTTAGCTTAAAAGGATTCCCACTAGCCAAATACTCAAAAAGAATAAAAATGATAATAACTTATAACATGTTTAATGTTTTTTTGAATCCCTGGGTCCAACTCTTGATGAAAACAATTCCACTTTTTATTTATTTATTGATTGATTGATTTTTAATTTTTTTTTTAACGTTTATTTATTTTTGAGACAGAGAGAGACAGAGCATGAACGGGGGGAGCGTCAGAGAGAGGGAGACACAGAATCCGAAACAGGCTCCAGGCTCTGAGCTGTCAGCACAGAGCCCGACGGGGGCTTGAACTCATGGACCGCGAGATCATGACCTGAGCCGAAGTCGGCCGCTTAACTGACTGAGCCACCCAGGCGCCCCTTTATTTATTAATTCCAAAGGGGAAAAGGTACTTTTACTAAGTGATAAAACTCAGTATCACCAATAATGGGACAAACTAATATCACACCTCCTATTGAAATTCAATGGAAATACACAAAATCATCTGCATCATTCTTACCAAAATAAATAAATAAATAAATAAACAAACAAACAAACAAACAAATAATGTTTAAGCTGTATTATGAAGAAACAATTGGACAAATACAGGCAACTGGCCTGGACTTTTAAAAAATGTCAACGCCAGGAAAGAACAACAAAAAGGCCTGGAAAACCTGTATTAGGTTAAAGGAGATTTAAGGAGATATAAATGCAATGCCTGGCTTTTGACAGGATCCTGGATTTTAAAACAAACATCTCTAAAGAATATTATGGGGTAACTTAAGAAATCTGAATTTGGAGGTGGGGGGGTGCTTGGCTGGCTCACTTGGTAGAGTGTGTGACTCTTGATCTCAGGGCTTTGAGTTCGAGCCTCACTTTGGGTGTAGAGATTACTTAAAAATAAAATCTTCATTAAAAAAATTGAAATTCGCATAGTATTCGTATAGGATTTTATTGGACTATACACTATATTTATTGTTACTATCTGTTAATTTCTTGATTGTGATAAAAGTATTCTTGTAGGAGGATATACCTGTTCTAAGAAGAGCCATGTTAAAATAATTGGGGGTAGGGGCAACTGGGTGGCTCAGATGGTTGAGCGTCTGACTCTTAATTTCGGCTCAGGGCATGATCCCTCGGTCGTGGGACTGAGCCCCGCACTGGGCTCCACATTCAGTGTGGATTCTCTCTCTCCCCCTCTCAGCCCCTCTCTCTGGTTCATGTGGTCTCTCTCTCTAAAAAAATAATAATAGGGGCGCCTGGGTGGCGCAGTCGGTTAAGCGTCCGACTTCAGCCAGGTCACGCTCGCGGTCCGTGAGTTCGAGCCCCGCGTCAGGCTCTGGGCTGATGGCTCAGAGCCTGGAGCCTGTTTCCGATTCTGTGTCTCCCTCTCTCTCTGCCCCTCCCCCGTTCATGCTCTGTCTCTCTCTGTCCCAAAAATAAATAAACGTTGAAAAAAATAATAATAATAATTTTATATATATATATGTGTATATATATATATATATATATATATATATATATATATATATATGCAGTGTCATGATATCCCATTACTGGTGATACTAAGTTTTAACACTTAGTAAAAGTTACCTTTTATTAAAAATAAAAATAAAACAAGAAAGCAAATGTGGCAAAAAATTAACAGATCGTGAGTCTACATCAATGGGAATATGGATGTTCATTATATAATTCTTTCATCTTTTCTGTAAATTTAAAATATTTTTCAAAATAAAGTTAGAAAAAAATAAGTGATACCTTCAAAATCTACAGTTTGAACACATTCATAATATTGACATTTCTAATATCACTTACACTGAATTGGACCCATTTTTGTTCTTGTAAAATAACAAAAACACAGGCCTAGCCTTAGAAGTATCTTCCTTTTTGTACTTTTAGTACTTAGCACAGCACCTGACAGATAAATAGCAGGTGCTCAAGGAACACGTGCTGTTTCTGCTAAGCCATTAGTGGTTGTTTGACTTTAGACAGGTTGTGTCCCTTCCTGACACTTCAAATACTTGATCTGCAAATTCTGGGAAATACTACTAACTTGCATACAACTCACAATATTACCAAAAAGACTCAAATAATGTTAAAAAAAAACACTTTTCAAAATACTGTGCAAAAGTTATTACTATTTCTATCTCTAATTATACTCTTAACGTTTACTATTTTAATTTTTTTAAAATTACTTCTAAAAGTCTTACATTCATTTGAGGTATTTAGGGGAATAAAGCCCTGGGAAATTTATCTAGCAATATCACAAGTATATCTCTCAGTAACTTTTTTTTCTTCTTTTTTCTTTTAACGTTTATTTACTTTGAGAGAGAGATAGAGAACAAGCAGAGGAGGGGCAGAGACAGAGTGGGGGACAGAATCCCAAGCAGGATTCGCACCATCAGCACGAAGCCCAACGTGGGGCCCAAACCCACAAACCGCGAGATCACGACCTGAGCCGAAATCAAGAGTTGGGTGCTTAACTGACGGAGCCACCCAGGCGCCCCACTATTTCTTTTTTGACACACAAAAAAATAGTATTTCAAATTGAGTACATAGCACAGCTTGATAAGAGTTTTGCAATAGTTTGTAATAAAGTAGATTAGAAGCTCAAAAGAAAAGGGCCTGCTTTCTTGGCTCTGCCATTCACAAAAGCAACTGGACCTTAGACAATTGTATAATATATGTTCATATATTAATAGATGTATATGAAGAAGCACATAATGGGAGATCGCTAAAAAGTCATGAAACAAAGAGACAACCTAGAAACTACAATACCTCCTTTAAACAGGATAGGTCAAAAAAATTAATTTTTTGTTTGTAAATCACTCATTCCTAATCACTCAGCTGGACAGCTAAGGAAAAGTACTGGAAACCACTGTAATCGAAACTGAATCAGAAATGAAAAGATAACAGCTCTGAAATTATAATGGGATCAAAGGGAAAGTATGATTTTTCAATTTGAGTTCTTCGAAGGCAAAGGACCAGATCCTTCATTTTTGCAACCTCACTGCCCAGCATAATCTCATATACCTGGTGGACAACTAGTAAATTTTGAATAAAAGCATTAAAAATGCAACATTTCCAAAACACAGATGTTATATAAAATTCAGTATATACAACTTATACCTACATTTGACAAATAATAAGGGTGTTTTCTTTAAAGACTAAAGATATTGTTAAAACCTTATGACACATTAAAAGCTATATACACCTAACAAACAAAACCCTCCAAAAGTTAACTTCTCTCTCAATTTGGAAACAACCAGTCATATTTGCATTTTATAACACAACACAGTAAATCTAAGTGTCTCACTATCGTATGGTATCACTTTCATTTCTGAGTTTAAACTACAAAAGGAATCTGATAACTAGTTAGCAAGCAAATTATGACTTCTCTACCACTGTTTTGTTTTGTTTTGTTTTTTTTTTTTCGTATTTGAGAATGGAGGAAAATCTTGTCCAGATCAAAAATCCTATGAAATTCCATGAAATGGTCAATGTAAACTTGTACTGCTTTCAGGTACACAAACACATATTCACGTAGGAAAAAATCTTGCTTTAAAGACTGTCCTTTCGTAATCTGTAAGGTATTACTTGCATCATAAATGTGCAAGGTATTATTTGCACAGTTGAGCATAGCAAACTACCAGATTTTATGTAACTGAAACTGCAGTCCAAACTTCCCAACTATGTGCTTACCATCCCTTTTCCTATACTACCCACACTACATTGTATTAAAATATTTCCTTAATTTAAAATAATTTCAGCCCAAATACCCAAATGAAGAAACCTGATCACCCACCCTGATGTATTCCAAAACAACTGTGTATTCATGTTAT
This sequence comes from Leopardus geoffroyi, assembly GCF_018350155.1. Classification (NCBI taxonomy): domain Eukaryota; kingdom Metazoa; phylum Chordata; class Mammalia; order Carnivora; family Felidae; genus Leopardus; species Leopardus geoffroyi. The sequence goes on along the minus strand of NC_059335.1, from coordinate 30,971,191 downwards.
CATAATAGATATAAAGTTGGATGGCTCAGTAGCCCTACCACGTTGTTTTCAATTTCAGACATTAACAACAAGTAAATGACGGAGTAGTCCTAAGCTATCTGGAAGTGCACCTCATCAATAAAATTAAACACAACAAAATTTTGTTAGACCTACTTTGAAGTTTGGCTTGGATCTCATGCTCTTCACATACTGCACTAATCCACAAATTTCTCACCAACTGCTGCCTCTTCCCCACCCCTGGAATTCACTTCCTGTTCACCTTTCACCCTTAAGTATGCATGTTAGAGGTCAACAGCCTTAAAGCTACTGTTAACGACTGGAGTTTCTGTTACTCTGATTCTTGGCAGGCTGTGCAGAGCTCAACTCTTCTACAATACAGTACAGAGTTCAGTTATTAAGATCATATTTTAGAACTAGCTAATATTCCATGAATTTCTCCGTTCAAATAGAATATTTTAATCCTGAAGACATGACAGAAATGTCAAAGCGAAAAACTAGTCCACTTTAACTGGGAAAAAAAAAAAAGGAACTAAAAGGGAAATTCCTATACCTAATTTCTATATTGTGTTCGGCTTAGACAATAGGAATTCTGAAACTTCTTATAGGCAACATACCACACCAAATGCATAAAGATTTAAGCATACTGATCAACAGAAGGATGGTATAAGATTTTTAATCACTTCAAGGAGACGATCTAAAAACTTCTTAGTTTTTTCTCTTCCTTTTGTCCAGAGTATAAGTGGAGTGATAAGTTTTTTTTAATTGTACACACACACACACACACACACACACACACATATATATATATATGTTGGTTTTTTGACTTAGGAAAAGTTACCATTAGGAGGAAAAAAAACCTAGCAAAGAGCTTGGGATCCTCTGAGTTCAATTGAGTATAACAACACATAGCAAATCCCTTTAGTTTTACATGGGTTTTTTCCCATTCTTTTTAAACATAGTTTATTAGTTTTTTTTAATGTTTATTTTTGACAGAGAGAGAGAGAGAGAGACACAGAGCATGAGCGGGGGAGGGGCAGAGAGAGAAGGAGACACAGAACCTGAAGCAGGCTCCAGGCTCTGAGCTGTCAGCACAGAGCCCGATGCAGAACTCGAACTCACAGACCCCAAGATCATGACCTGAGTTGGTTGGACGCTCAACCGACTGAGCCACCCAGGCACCCCCCTTCTTTTTTAAAAACAACTTTCCTTCTACACAAAATTAGCTATGTTTCTGTTTAAGAAATGTGTTCCAACAGATTTTTACTTAAGTGGGGATCCTTACTTAAGTGTAAAAATAACCATTACATATTTGAACATACAAGACCTCCATATAAAATTCTCTTTCTCTTCATCTTTTCCTAACCAAGCATTCTACCACCATCATCATCGCCCTCTGGGGGTGGGAGAGGGTGCCATATAATTAAAGATTTTCATGCTTAATAGAATACATTTTAACTATCTGGAAATTTACTCATGTTTAATAAGTTCCCTGACATTGTTGGATAGCAGAGAACCTGTCATATTTCTTTCTCTTTCTTCATTATTTGTAATCACCACTCACGAGCTAAACAGGCAATATGAATGATATGTCCTGCAATGAAACCCAAAATTACAACTGCAGAGTCTTAAGAGTTGAAAAGAACCTACCAATTTAGTCCATCTTACACCCACTATAGGAATTCTTTCTGTGACACATCTGAGCCATTCTATTTACCTGCTTTCATTGAAAGGAACTTCAAACTTCTTCCTTAGTATCAAATGATAATCCACTTTTCTGTGACTTTCATTTAGCAGGCCTAATTCTGACCTCTAACGTTCTTTAAACACTTGAAGATAATGATCACATTTATCTTTAGAGCATTTGTTGTTACCTTCTTATTATACAGTTTTATTTAAAATGTCTCAACACTCTTGGAAGCAATAGCTATTTTGGTTTACTTCTCTTTGTTCTGGGAGTGTTTTTCCCTTTGGTAATGGATAAACTATTTGCCAACATGGCCAGAAAACATGAGATGCATGCTCTTTTCCACTTAAAGATTCTAAAGCAAGTTTCTGCCTCATCAGTAGGGTAGATTTTTGAAAGGGGGAGGGGATGAGTAGGGAAAAATCATTTAGTATATTATTGTTACATATTACAATGTACTAACATACTTTGAAGGAAAGTAAAAGTGGGTAAGACAACAATATAATGGACTTAAACTTGGTTTGAATCCAGTCTGGCCACTGGCTATCTCCACACTAGCTGTGTGTGTCACTTGGGGTATATACTATTTAATTTCTCTGTACTTCAGTTTCTTCCCACAGAAACTCAAGGAAATAACTGTATCCAAATAAAAGGAGTGTTGTGAGGGATCCATGTATTAATGTATGCTAAAGTATTCAGAATACTGCTTAACACAAAGTAGGTACTCTACGTGTTAGTCATTATAATATTTGCTATTGCTACACATCTATTTTAAACTGAATTGTAATGGTAATATATGCAAGAAAAATATAAATATATTTTAATTAAACATGATTCAGATTTTTCCAGTGCTCAATAATAACCTTATTTTTTATGTGGTACTTTTAGCAATCTTGTAATGGTTAAACTATTCAGCCATTCAAAATCATTTTCAGAAAAACAGTTAATGACTTGAAAAATGTCTGCAACATAGTAACTGGAAGGTGAAAAGAGCCACTTGCCAAAAAGCATGAACTATAATGACCTCAACTTTATTTCTTAAAAATGCACAAATATGTAGGTGAAGGACAGGGATGAGACAAACAACAGATCTCACTGGAAACTCATACAGCAAAATGTCAACAATGGCATCTTTGGTAGTGGTATTGCAAGTAACATTAAAAAAAAAATTTTCTAATGTTTGTTTATTTTGAGGGGAGAAAGAGAGAAAGTGTGTGTGTGTGTGTGTGTGTGTGTGTGTGTGTGTGGTGTGAGGAGGGGAGGGGCAGAGAGAGAGAGGGAGACACAGAATCTGAAGCAGGTTCCAGGCTCTGAGCTGTCAGCACAGAACCCGATGGGGCCTTGAACTCACAAACTGTGAGAACACGACTTGAGCCAAAGTCAGTCGGTTAACTGCCTGAGCCACCCAGGCGCCCCACAAGTAACTTATTTTTAACTTGTTTGTTTTCTATATGGTCCAATTTTTTTAAAAACCACATATTAAATTTTTTATCACAAAAAAATTCATTGTTTTAAAATGTGTCTGACATAGGCTATTCAAACAGGTGTTTCTCTACTTTGTTTAAAAACCTATAGGTAATGTAAGTTTCCCTATCCTTGGGAAGAAAATGAAAAATTCAAGGTACTAAGTAATAAATTCATCACAGTATGAAACCAACAAGGAATTATGTACATCCTAAAATTATATTTTTTGTTTTGAATGCTATTTCAGCTATCCCACATATTTTACACGGCTATCAAACTTACATTAAATTGAATTTATAAACATTGAGAGATCACATAATGTTATTTCTACTTTACAAAGAAGACAAAAATGAAAGATTTTGTGTTACAAAATAGCAGAAGGTGTCTGTCATAAGAGAGCAATGAGAAGTTTATAGCATTTTTTTCTCAAATTCCTATGCTCTAAAAATTACACAGGAAAATAAGCTAGTATTTTCTTTATGTTTAGTGAGTACTTACATTTAGGAACACTTGCTATAGCTTCTTACCCTTTTTCTTCTCTCATGGTAAAATTTTAGAGTCAATTATATAAGAAATGTTCTCAGCAATATTCACTGTTTTTAATGACTGACACAGACTTCAGAGTACTTACTTCAAGATATTTGAAATTATATCCACAACCGCCTGACCTCAGTTGGGACATAAGAAAAAGCAAGGCTTAGAAGTATTCTTTACATATCCAACACTCTCACTGAAGCTTTCTAGAATTCTGAATAGAGTGCCATTATGAATTTTCACACATTAGGTTAAAGAATATCTTGTTTTGGCTATAATAAAATGAATCTCATTTTTTTGATTTGGATAAGCCTAAAGTTATACCGAATAAGAGATTATTTTTAATCTCTAATGTCTATATACATTCAACTATGCTAATTTAGTCTGAAATGAAATTACTGCAATTAAGAGAGACAGTTAAAAAAATCTAAAAGAAAAATATTTATTTCCAAAGAATCTGGGGAAAGGCCATAATAACGTAAGAAGAACTACTCATTAATACAGCAATTTTTCTATGTAGTAACCATAACCATCCAGAACATTCTGAAAATTACGTAGCCAAAAAAACTTGTAATCTCCACCAAAATTTATTAAAATTACACATATTAAATCAAATTTCACATATTTAGGATATGTGACCTATGATTCAGTACATATAAAACCTATATACAATTCATAAAACTCAGTCATAATCATCCTCCACCTTCTCTACCAAATCCATCCCTCGTCTTCACCCTCACAACCAACAACTCCCAAATATTATTAACACTAAGAAATAATAGGAAACTTGAGAACAGCTTTTTGATAAGTCAACAAAATATTCCAAACCAACTGCCTTTTACCTGTTTTTGAACACCTAACATAAAGAATGAGATGTTAGCAAAACAAAAACTCTGGAACAAAAAGGTGAATGGATTTAAACAAAGCCTTATGAATGTATCAGTAGAGGAAGATGGTTTATGAAAGGATGGGTCTGAATGGGTCTGAAAAAAATTTCTCTGAGACAATACTATCTACATGCTAGCAAAAGGGACTACTTTAGTTACTTACAATTACCCTTTATTCATTCCAGATCTATAACTTCTTTTAAAGCCAACAGAAATGTTTAGAAATACATGAATTAAAAAAAAATTGATGACAAGGCCCCTAGAAAAATAAAAGTAAACAGTAAATAAACTTTGGGCTTCATAACGACAAGTATACACTAGACAACATGACTAGTCCAACCAGTCAGAAATCTGCATATTAAGTGGACAGATGACCCTAGGTTCAAGCAGTAGAGGTTTTTCCCAGGGTCCTTCTAAAGAGGATGCTTGGTCCTCTTCCAGTAGAGGGAGCAAAATCATAATATTCTACTCAGGCTACAAAAGAGAAGGGAGGGTTTATGAGTGCCTTTTAAATATGTTAAAACCTATCTAAACATTTCAAAAAAATGTACTGAAAATACCACTTAAAACAAATAAAATCAAGCTAAGGGAAAAAAATAAAGATTTTATCTTCTTTAAACACTTGAAAGCTCTGAAAGGAATGAATGGTCCCCACATGTTTAATTTTAAGTACTGTGATATATTACATTGTCCACCAAATCTCACAGGTAACCAAGGAACTGAAGCATTTTAGAAATCCTTAATTTAACGTGATTTCAGACAAATGATAAAATATTACATTAAATACCTTTTTATTATAAAAGCAACATGGTAGCATGACAAAAACTATAGAAAACAAAGGAAAGTATAATTGTACTACCCTGACTGAAAGAATCTATTTCAATATATTTTTCATATGCATATTTTCATACTGCTATGAGAAAAAGCATAATTATAAAAATGTTTATTAAGTGCTTACTACATACTAAGCATAGTTCTAAGTACTTTTACATATTATAACTTTTTAAATCCTTACCAAAGCTCTACTACATAGATCCTGTTATTATTCCACATTTGAAAGGTAAAGCAAATGAAGCACATAGAAATTCTATAATTAGCTAAAAGTCACACAGCTAGTATGTAACAGTAGCTAAGATTCTAACCCAGGTAGTTTGGTACCTGAGCCTGTACTCTTAACCACTTTACTGTGATCTTAATTTTGAATTATACTTTTCCCACATCATTAACATGGTATTCGCTATTAGTCTTCAAAGTCTTTTTAATGTTTGTGATAGTCCACCTAATACACTATGATAATAAACTATGATCCTTCCAACTGTCCTGTATAGATAGCAGAAGATAAATATCTTTGGGTATATTACTTTTGCCACGTTTGGGGTATTGTAATAAAGTATTTTTATATTCAAATATACAACCTAGTTGTTTTCCAAAATATCTGTATCAGTTGACAAAGGTCTATAAGTTCCAATTTCACCATAAATTCACCAGCATTAAGCATTAACATTTTTTTCTAATACATAAAAATGAAACCACACTGCAAACTGAATTATTAAAGTTGTATATTATTCTGAATGTTTTATTAGCTCAACTTACCTTTTTATGAAATTTCAGCTCCTATGCTTTATCCAGTTATCAACTGAGGTCTTAAAAGTTTGCTTATAAATTTATATGAGCTCTTTATAAGAGTATTAACATGATAAACATTGTGATAAAACGTTCCCAGTCTACTGTTTTCCTTCTAATTATGGTTAAGTTTTCCTTTTTGATAATAAATTGTTTCATTAAAGGCAATTATAATTGAAAGTTACCAAAAGGTCTTAAAACCTGACTATTTTCTAAATATAGAAGTTAACGTATTGCTCTGAGCACATCAATGAATAATTTCCAAATATAAGACCGTTAAAGCAACAAAACCTATGTCAAAATATGCATATTCACCTAACAGAATGACTGAGTTTGAGCAACCTTGGATAGGTCTCACATAAAATTAACTCAATGAGTAAAAGTCCATCCTACCCCAAATCATCAAAATAAAAGAGCTACAAACCTGTCGCTGTAAATATAGGCGATTTCTGTCATGTAAATGCTGATGATTCGAAAGTGATGAATGCCAACTGCGAGCTGGACTGTGCAACTGAGTTTGAGCCATCTCTGAAGGCCGAGTTACCAGATGTGAAGTAAACTGCCGTTCAAGGTCATGATCTAAAACATGACTTGAATGATCCTGTCCAAATGTTGCCTCATCAAACTGGGGAAGGAGACCCTCCTGCAGGAGGTCTTCTGGGTCAAGTCCCGTGAATGGCTCGGTTTGAGACTCTACTTGATGAAGTAAATTCTCTTCTAAAGATGAAAAGCCATTAGTTTCTACGTGATCATTGAAATGGCCCATTTGAGTTCCTGAGTCAACAGGATCTGGGAAGTTCATGTGCACAGGAGATAATTTTGAATTGCTATAATTACCCTGAGGATGTGATGAATGCAACATTTGGAAATTACTTGAATTCAACGATGTATTGGGATTTAGCATATGCTGAGTGGAGTCTTGCTTGATTCCCCTATGAGGTGAAAAGGAGTTACTTCCAGTAAAATCTGATAAAGCCTGATTTGTATGATTAGGTGCAAGAACAGCAGAGGACTGCAGAAGACTGTTGGGTGAGACGTGATTACTGGAAAAGGAATAATGTGAAGAAAACTGCTGTGAATTACTGACAGAACAAGAAGTCATATTTGGAGAAGGTCCATTAAAATTCCCTTCTTGGTGATTGCTACACTTGAGGAAGTGTACTGAAGGATTTGATGTTTGAGAAAATTGCTGCATTGAAAGAGACTGTTGCGACGTAGATGCATTCGTAATTTGTGATGGGTGGCTAACACTGACTCTGTGTGGACCAGAAACATTAACATCCATAAAATTTTTAGACTGGCTAAGAGAATTTTGCCCTGGGTTAAGACTGTTTCTGTTTTGCTGTGAGCGTAAGGAAGTGCACTGTGTTTGTTGTTCACTGGCCTGAAATAAGGCAAAGTCATGGTGTACCACAAAGCTTTTATTTGGATGCATAGGGTGAGAATGTCCTTGTTGGTGGAAAGGAGACCCATTTTGATTTGAAATGCTGGTAGCTGTCTGATGGCCCCACATTGGACTGCCATCTGCTACATCTGGAAACAAACCATTGGGTTGGTTTGGGGGATGGATTGGAGAACAATTAAACTGAGAGTGTGGAGATAACACGTGTTCAGCTGGGCTACCAAAAGGCTGATTGACCTGGTGAAATTTCATTGAATCAAACTGATTTAACTGCTCATAATCAGTTATCTTCTGATGTGTTGGAGTACCTTGAACATGGTTGAGTGAGTCTATGTGCAAAGGTTCAAATTCTGCACCCAGGTTCAATTCATCGACTAGTGAAACAGGTCCTGGCTGTACAAATGCATCATCTGACAAACCTTCTAAGGTCTCACCAAAAAGATTGGCATCATCAAAAAAGTCCATCATTGGATCTGTCATCTTGAAAAATCCAGTGACGATCTGAGCTGTTCACTCCAAATGAAGTATATTCAGCTTCTCTGTAGTAGATACTATTGGATCATTTCCAAAGGTCATCAACTAATCCGAAACAGGTCAATGTTCATTATTGCTCTAGATAATGACATGTCATGAAGTGTCAGAATCCTAGGAAAATAAGAAAAAGCAATCAAAGTTTAATGATGAGTATTCATTAAAGTTCTACAAAGTTTATACATAATTTTAAAAACCTACAATCTCAGTGTACAGTATTTTTTATAGAATAATTCATTGCAAAAAGCTCATTAATATTCCTTACAAGGAAAAAAATGCTGGTGCATGGAACATGACTATATGCATTTAAAAGTAATAATGCATATTACTTTCATTTTGAAGTTCATATATTTTGATAGAATGTAAACTTGAGAATGGTATGTCAGACTTTCACTTAGACCATGAAATGGCCATCACTCCTTAGCATCACTCCCTAGCAGCTTTGGCATGCATAAAAAATGTATGTATTACACTTGAAAGTAATGTTAAGATAGCTGACATCAGACCTTCTCAGATTGGCCCAAATGAGATGAGTTAGCTATCTGGTCAGTTGACAGACCATGCAGACAGGTGATAGGTTGGGGATGTTCCCACATATTGCTACCATGGTCCCCTTGCCCACCCCTGTGGAAGATGAGCCTTCCTAAGAACCAACTGATTTAGATATCCATGTAGCAAAAGCAAGCACCTTCCTGTTAATAGTCATATTCATTACTCTGTCCGTAAGTCTCCCCCCTTGTCCCAGTAGATCATTTGGAATACAAATATTGCTTACTTACTAAACTGTGCAAATAAATGTGTGGTGACAATCAAACTAAGACAAAAATAAACAGTAGCAGCTTGAGCTAAGCAATAAATTAGTCTTACGATAGTCTTAAGAGAAAAAATGATTACATTTATGTAAATATATGTATATATACACACACACATACACGTTACTTCTGTGTGGAAAGGATCTAATGGGTTACTCATTAACATGAAATGGCTAGCTAATTTTCTTCTAGGCCTGTATTATTCCAAACGCTTTTTCATAAAGGCAATTTATGGCTCTGCCCTACTGTCTTGCACAGAGAACCACAAATGGAGGTTCCTGCTCCTCTACATATTAGTTTATTTAAAAATTAGTAAAGGCCAGAGGCGCCTGAGCGGTTCAGTTGGTTAAGTGTCCAACTCTTGCTCTCGGCTCAGATCATGATCGCATGGCTTCATGGGTTCAAGCCCCACTGGCAGTGCGGAGGCCGCTTGGGATTCTCTCTCTCACCTCTCTCTCTCTCTGCCCCTCCCTTACTTGCGCTATCTCGGTCTCTGTCAAAAAAAAAGAAAGAAACTTAAAAAAAAAAATTAGCAAAGGCCTAAGAAACTTTTCCAGACTTCTGTTTTGGGAGGTCCATATTAGGAAATACAAATTTCCTAAACAAAATGTTCACTATTTTAATGTAGAAATACCTTTGAAAAATTCTGAAAAGCAAAACCTACCGAAGTCTATATTAATTGTAATTAGAAATTGACTCATTGTTAAGCACAATGGTACCCAAGTGCTTTAACAAATATATGATTTTAGAAGTGAAATACAGAAAAAATTATTTTTCTAGATTTTATAATTGTGAGATGGAACAGATGAAGGGCTATGTGGTCTGCAATGAACAAAGCCATTAGAAAAATACAAGGTAGGTTAAATCACTTCTCTGGAGCATATCTTATTTTCAGCTTCAGACTCCAGACTAGGGAACTTTTATGTATACCTAAGTCATTAATCAGGAAATCTGTGTCTTGTGCTTTTATATGGATGTATGATTATCAAGAGGAACATAAAATGAGATACAATGAAAGTTACCAAATCCAATACATCATCAAATATGAGATACATCATTACCTGATATAACATGAAGAAAAAAAAATGCCGTCAATTAAACTATGGCACTATACCACTTCACATTTTTATTTTATAATGAACGAAATGACTTTTTAAAGGTTTTTAGACTTAATCTTATTCCAAAGGATCTGACAATTTCTTCTGCCTTGAGGTACTCTGCTTGGTCCATAAAGCACTTGATTGTTGCTCTGTAAGTAAATGTGGAATTGCTGTCATTTCTTCAACAAATATTTGCTTCACTAATATTAAATTTATGCTTTGCTACTGTTTCTGTGCCTCTCTACGTAATCAATGCCTTTGTGGTTAAATACTGAAAAACAGACTATATTTGTAAAGATATTTTAAATAACAAACACACGTGGTACTATTGTACGTAGCCCAACTGAGGCGATGGCAAGATAAAGAACCATGACTAACTTTGTGTACACACAGACAACGACTCCATGACAGCCACCTGGGAAATACTGACTGAGACACATCCCAATTTCAGAGATATTAAAGGGGGAAAAAAATATGCATCTTAGGATTAACTTCTTAAATAATGAGAATGTATTACTTCAAGAGTTCAGAACCCAGAACTATAAAAATCTACTGCCCAACTGAATGTTGACAGATATGACATTAGTTCATATAGTTCTATTTACTGTGGTAACAGTGAACTTAAATATAAATAAATATAAAACATTATTAATTTATACAGATTTACTATATGCTTATACATTTGTTCTTAAAAAAACAGTTAAAGAATTTTTAGGAAACTGCTCTGGAAATAAATATGTATCAGAGCAGTAACAAAACAGTCCATACAGGAAAGAACTGGTACAGTCTTTGCAATTTTGTACATGATGGTAAATTATGCTAAAGCAGAGTGTTTTCTACATTTATATAACCTGAAGCTTAACAAAAATATGGGAGAAGTAGACATTTTAATTAAGAAACCAAGTTTGGGGGCAGCTGGGTGCTCAGTCAGTTAAGCATCCGACCCCGGCTCAGGTCATGATCTCATGGTTCATGGGTTCGAGCCCCACATCAGGCTCTACGGTGACAGCTCAGAGCCTGGAGCCTGCTTTGGATTCTGTTTCTCCCTCTCTCTCTACCCCTCCCCTGCTCACACTCTATCTCTCTCTCAAAAACAAATAAAACAGGGGCGCCTGGGTGGCTCAGTCGGTTGAGCGTCCAACTTCAGCTCAGGTCATATCTCACGGTCTGTGAGTTCGAGCCCCGTGTCGGGCTCTGTGCTGACAGCTCAGAGCCTGGATCCTGCTTCGGATTCTGTGTCTCCCTCTCTCTCTGCCCCTCCCCTGCCCATGCTCTGTCTCTCTCTCTGTCAAAAATAAACATTAAAAAAAAAAAATTAAAAAAAATAAATAAAACATTAAAAAAAAAAAGAACAAGTTTGCCATTTTCTCATCCAATAAACATTTATGGATAAACAACAACCTACACAAACTCGATGATAAGTAGTAATTGATACCTCAGGGAATTTAGACATGTAAATAGAACATTATCAGCACGTTACTTGTGCTTTGCTAAAAGTAAGTACATAAGAGGAACATCTAATAATGTAAACACCAATACTATACTAAGAAGATACAGATTCCATATGTGATAAGATATATGTAAGTAGTCGACCTTAGTTATAAAAACTGAGACTGAAGGTGAACTATGAAAAAATGCACAAAAAATCTAATAAAGCCATCTTTTCTGATTTGAACAGTTTATTCTACAGTTGACACAAGGCTCATTTAAGTTCTTAAGATCTAGTGTTGTAATTTATTCTGTAAATGTACCATTTTCCAACTTTATGAAAATATCACATCAAGCTTGTTTTAACTTGTTGTTTAATTAGGCAAATATTTATGGACTATTACATCCAAAGCAACTCTGTAGAAACTGCAAAAGTTTCTGCCCTCAGGAAGTTCAGAATTTAAATGGAGGAAAAAGGGGGGAATGGCATGAGAAAAACACAGTACATATTGAATAAAATATGGTAACTGTGTCCTAAGAGAGGCACAGGTTCATCGAGAAGATAATTTATAAAAATAACATTTTGGCAAGTTATTCAGGAAAAACTTCTTGGAACAGTTAGCATTTGAAGAAGTCTTATTAGAAAAGGACTGGAAGGAAAGGTCAAAGAATTCAGGAATAAAGAAATAGCATGAAGGAAGTAAGTACAGTATGACCATTGCAGAGGGTATATAACAAAGGAAGAAAAGTAGAAAATAAAGGCAGAAACGTAAGTTGGGAGTACTGCTGTAGGGGGCCTTATCGATTAAGTACATTAAAAGAATACATTTGGGGGACAGAATTCTTCTAAGGTTGAGACAAGTATTTAGAATCAAAATAAAATTACTTCTCTATCTTCATTTCTATATTTACTGGATGCCAATGACCTGAGGATCAAACAAAACGGATTCAAACATCAAAAGGACAGAATCCCTGCCTTCACAAAGTTCATAATCCAGAGGGGAAGAAAACAAATAAACACATAGTGATATATGCCTTAGCAGAGATGTATACACAGCACTATGTTATGGTGGCACAGATTAGATCGCAGTTAATTATTTCTGGAGAAGATCGGCAAAGGCATAGAGATGAGCTAACACTTGAACTGGGCCTTAAGAGTAAAAAAATCATTGAATATGTGTTCTGAAACAGGATTTATGTATATAAACATACTTCAATTGTAAATTGACTTCCTCAATATCTAACAGTTGCTTTCTTTCCAAGACATCTCTGTATTCTCCAAATAAATCTCTCAATATTTTTCTACTAAATGAATTAGTCTTCCCAGTAAATTCTACACATTAAGAGTCTCATCCCATTTAATACGAAGAGCACTGATCCCTACCAAATTATTCGTTTTCTATTAGTCATCTCTTCAGCATTTCTATACATTAAATTTGTGCTACATTAATTTTTACTTTGTTTATGAGCTACTCATAGCTATTTCAAATTTATATTTGGAGAAAATTCAGCTTCAGAATCACCTGATTCAACTGTCTAGTAACCTGTGCATACTACAAATAACACTCCATTATAAATCTGTATTATATTTCTTTTTATTTTCTCTCCACTAGACTATATACCCTCGGGAAAAAAAAAAAGGAACACCTTTATCATCCTCGTATCCTTAGTATGTTGCCTAGCTTAGTAGGCACACAATAAATTTTTGCTGAATCAGTGGATGACTGCATAAGAATTAGGAAGAACATGATACCTAAAACGAAACATATACCAGAGTCCTGCCTCTTCCACTTCCTAGCTGTATGATTTTGAGAAGATCACATACTATTTGTTTTCATCTGTAAAAAAACAAACAATCAAAAAAAAAAAACCCAAAAAACAGAAAACAAATAACATAACACCACAAACTATTAACTACAGTCCTGTCTGCCTCAAAGGTGAATTATAAAGTACTGTATTAAATAAAGGAAGCGGTAACCCCTATTAAAATAGGAAACAGGTGTTTTACAATCCTTTCACTCTCTTGCATTATTCCTAAAACTGGCAAGGACACAGTGGAAACACTACAAGAAATGCCCAGAGGTAAAGGAGGACTTAGCATTTAGAGAACTACTCAATAGTGTAGTGTGGCCAGAGCATACTACTAGCCAAAACAGAGATGTTGAGAGGCAAGCAGAGGTCAGATATCTAAGGCTTTAAATTAGCCATGTTAAGAAATCTGGACTTTATCCTAGAGGCAATAGGGAGCTATTTCACTGTTCAAAATTTCTCTGGCCTAACACTTAATTAACTATTTTACTGTGGTAAAATTTGAAGTTATTTTTGGATAGCAAATAGCAACTCTCTCAATAACAGTGACCAAAACACTTAAGTTGTACCTAGAAATATTTATCTGTCATTTTAAAGAATATCTTTACTTGGCAAAATAAAAAGCTGGCAAACTTCAATTTACCATTTCTTTGTTTAAAAAAAAAAAAAAAAAAGGTCTATGAACTTCTAGAACAGTTCCTGTTAAGGAAACTACTTGAATATCTGTTAAAAATTTCTTTAGAAGTTCAATTTTCCTCCTGCCTTCCTAGGCATGTACTTTAAGATTGTTTAAAACAAACCTAATTATGACAACCTTCAAATTCTTGAAGACTTATGTCTCCCCTACAGCTTCTCTTTTCAAAGCTATCAGCAAAAATTTTTCCAGCTTATTGAAATGTGAAAAATCCTATATAAAAAATAAAGAGATACTAGAAAATACCCTCAGATGAATAAAAATGAAAACACAAGCAAAAGTTATGATGCAGCAAAAGCAATGGTCTAAGGGAAATTTATACTTGTAAACAACCACATTAAAAAAAATCTCAAATTGATAACCTAACTGTACACCTTAAAAAAATAAGCAAACTTGGGACACCTCGGTGGCTCAGTAGGTTGAGCACCTGACTTTGGCTCAGGTCATGATCTCAAGGTTCGTGGGTTTGAGCCCCGCCTCGGGATCTCTGCTAACACCTAGGAGGCTGGAGCCTGCTTTGGATTCGATGTCTCCCTCTCTCTCTGCCTCTCCCCCGCTCACACTCTGTCTCTCAAAAATAGGCATTAAAAAAAAAATTTTTTTTAAAGCAATAAGCAAACTAAACGCAAAGGAAGCAGAAAGAAATAATAGAGCGGAGATAAATGAAATAAAGAAGAGAAAAACAAAAGAGGAAAATCAATTAAATTTAACATTAGTTCTCTGAAAAGATCAACAAAATTGACAAGAAGATCCCAATTACTAAAAACAGAAACGAGAGGATATTACATATCTTATAAGACTATAGAAAGACTGTATAAGTCCTTTTTATATAATAAGTCCTTTTTAAATAAGAATAATATGAACAGTACATACCAATAAATTGGATAAACTTAGATGAAATGAACAAATTACATGTCATGTAAACTACAAAAATTGACTCAAAAAGAAACTGAAAATCTAAATAGACCTATAACAAATAAGATTGAATCTGTAATCAAAAACTTCCCAAACTTCCCTGGACAAAAGTCCAGGACCAGATGGCTTTAATAGTGAACTCTACCAAATACTTAAAGAATTGACACCACCAATTCTTCTCAACTTGTTCTACAAAAATAAAAAGGTAGAAGTACTTTCTAACTCATTTTGTGAGGCCAACATTATGCCTGATAATGAAGCCAAAGACATCACAAGGCAAAAAACTCAAAACCAAAAAACAAGACACTAAAGACTAATATCTCTTATAAACATAGATGGAGAAATTGTCAACAAAATATTAGCAGACCAAATCCCACAGCATTTTATACATATATGCACATATACGTTGTATTATATGAAAAAGTGAGAATTATCCTACACATGTAAAGGTAATTAAGATACAAAAGTCAATCGATATAATACATTGCATGAATAGAAAGAAGGTAAAAGAACATCATCATATCAATTGATGCAAAAAAAGCATATGACAAAATCTACTACCCTTCCAGCACCCTTTCATGATAAAAACACTTAATAAAATAGGAATAGAAAGGAATTTCCTCAATATGATAAAGGCCCTATATAAACAACTTAACACCTAACATCAAACTCAACAGTAACAGAATGAAAGCTTTTGTCCCCAAATCAGGAACAAGACAAGGATGCCCACTTTCACTACTTGTATTCAACATAGACTGAAGGATCTAGCCAGAGAAAACAGGCAAAAAAGTAAAAGAAAAGCCATCTGAATTAGAAAGGAAAAGGTACAGTTATCTCTATTCACAGATTACATGATCTTGTATGTGTGTAGAAAACATACACACAAACTGTTAGAGCTAATAAACAAATTCAGCAAAATTGTAGGATACAAATCTATGCAGAAAAACCAGTTGTATTTCTGTGAGACAGTAATCAACACTATGTAAAGGAAATAAAGAAAACAATTCCATTGGGGGACCTGTCTGGATCAGTTGGTAGAGTGTGTGACTCTTGACCTAAGGGTTGTGAGCCTAAGTCCCACATTGGGTGTAAATAAAATGAAAGAAAGAAGGAAGGAAGGAAGGAAGGAAGGAAGGAAGGAAGGAAGGAAGGAAGGAAGGAAGGAAGGAAGAAAGGAAGGAAAGAAAGAAGAAATTACTTAAACATAGAGATTACTTAAAATAGAAAGGGAAAGAAAGGAAGAACGAAAACAATTCCATTTACAATAGCATTAGAAAATAAGATACATAGGAATAAATTTAATGAAAGACATGTAAGATGTGTACACTGAAGACTATACATTGTTTTGAAGACAAAACATTGCTGAAAGGAATTAAGGTAGATCTAAATAAATGGAAAAACATCCTGTGTACATGGACTGGAAGACTTAATATTGTTGAGATGACATTAATACCCAAAGCAATCTACACATTCAATGCAATGTCTATCAAAATTCCAATGATTTTTTGCATATACAAAAAAACTCATCCTAAAATTCATATGGAATTTCAAGGGACCCAGAAGAGCCAAAACAATATGGAAAAAGAACAAAGTTGGAAGACCCACACTTCCCACTTACAAAACTTACCACAAAACTACAGTAATCAAAACATGTGGTATTGGCATAAGGATAGACAATATAGACTGATGGAATAGTAGGGAAAGTCCAAAAATAAACCTTCACATGGTCAACTGATTTTTGACAAGAGTGCCAAGAACATTCAATGGGGAAAAAATAGTCTCTTCTACAACTGATGTTGGGAAAACTGGAGAGCCATGTGCAAAGGAATAAAGCTGAACTCTTACCTTATACCATAAAAAAAAAATAACTGAAATATATCAAAGATCTAAATTTAAGAACTAAAACTGTAACACTATTAGAAGAAACCATAGGGGCAAATCTTCATGACTTTGGATTAGCAATGGTTTCTTAAATATAATATCAAAAGCACAGGTAATAAAAGAAGAAAAAAAAGATAAATTGAACTTCATAAAAATTAAAAACTTGTGCACCAAAGAATACTATCAACAGAGTAAAAGACAACCACAGAATGGGAGAAAATATTTGCAAATCCTATATCTGATAAAAGTTTAATATCTAGAATTTATTTCTAAAAAAATTTTTTTAACATTTATTTTTATTTTTGAGACAGAGAGAGAGCATGAACAGGGGAGGGTCAGAGAGAGGGAGACACAGAATCTGAAACAGGCTCCAGGCTCTGAGCTGTCAGCACAGAGCCCGACACGGGGCTCGAACTCACGGACCGCAAGATCATGACCTGAGCCAAAGTCGGCCGCTTAACCGACTGAGCCACCCAGGCGCCCCAATATCTAGAATTTATAAAGAATTCCCAAAAACTCACTACTATACTCAACCCAATTTTAAAATGGACAAAGGACTTCAATAAACATTTATCCAAAGAAGATATAGGAATGCCCAATTAACAGAGATACTCAACATCAGTCATTAGGAGAACGCAAATCAAAATCACAATAAGATTTCACTTCACAACTACTAGGAATATTATTTTAAAAATGAAAAGTAACAAGTGTTTGAAAAGATGTGGGAAAGTTGGAATACTCCTACATTGCCAATAGTAATGTAAAATGGCACAGCCACTATGAAAAAGTGTGGTTGTTCCTTAAAAAGTTAAAGAATTACCATATAACCCAGGAATTCTACTTCTAGATATAAACTATACACCCCAAAGAATTAGAAACAGAGACCCAAATATTTATATGCAAACGTTCATAGCGGCATTATTCACAACAGCCAAAAGTTGAAAACAGTCCAAGTATCCATCAACAGACGAATGAACAAAATCTGGTAGATACCTAAAATGGAATGTTATCCAACCATAAAAAGGGGATAGAGTTCTGATACCTGCTACAATGTGGATGAACCTAGAAAACATTATGCTAAGTATAATAAGTAGACACAAAAGGGAAAATATTATATGATTCCACTATACAAAATATTTAGAATATGTGGAATAGGCAAATTCATAAAGATAAAAGCATTAGAGATTACCAGAGGCTAGGGAGAGGGAAAAATAAGGAGTTATCCCTTAATGAGTAGTTTCTGTTTAGGGAGGTAGGGAAGAAACGGAAGACAGTAGTGAAGGTTACACAATATTGTCAGTGGAAATAATGCCACTGAATTTTACACATAACACATTAAAAATTTAATTTAAATTTAGAAATATTTTTTATTAAAGGGTACCTGGGTGGCTCAGTTGGTTAAAGGACCAACTCTTGATTTCAGGGCATGGTTGTGAGATAGAGCCCTGCGTCAGGGTCTGCACTGACGGCGAAGAGCCTGCTTGAGATTCTCTCTCTCCCTCTTCATGCACATCCTCTGCTCACTCATTCTTGCAAAATAAACTTTTAAAAATATTAAAAACAATTTTATTACGTTTCTTTATTTTTGAGAGGCAGGGAGAGACAGAGCGCAAGTGGGGGAGGGGCAGAGAGAGAGGGAGACACAGAACCGGAAGCAGGCTCCAGGCCCTGAGCTGTCAGCACAGAGCCCGATGCAGGACTCATGAACCTGAGCCGAAGAAGGACGCTCAACCGACTAAGCCACCCAGGCACCCCTTAAAAAATATTTTTAATTAAAAAAGGCAGACATGTTTTTTCCTCAAGGCCTTTGCACTTGCTATGTACAGTCTTCTTTCATTTCATCCAGTTCTTTCCTCAAAAGTAACTTTCTCACTGAGGCCCTTCTTGACCACCCTATCTAAAATGTCACCATTTCCAGGGCACCTGGGTGGCTCAGTTGGTTAAGCGCTGACTCTTGATTTTGGCTCAGGTCCCGATCTCACAGCTGGTGGGTTTGAGCCCTGTATTAGGCTCCATGCTGACGGTGCAAAGCCTGCTTTGGATTCTCTGTCTCCCTCTCTTTCTGCCCCCCCCCCCCCCCACCGCTCACTCTCTATCTCTCAAAATAAATAAACATTAAAAATAAATAAATGAAATGTCCCCATTTCCTGTCCAATACGGGATATTCCCCTTCCCTGCTTTATTTTTCTACCTTAGCACTGGCTAACATTCTATATATTTTATATATTTATCATGTTTAAAGCTTATGCTTCCCATAAAATGTAAGTTCTACGTCGAAAATTTTTATATGATGTATCCCTAGTACTTATTATATAAGTATATAATAAGTATATAAAATATAGTAAGTAGTCAATAAATACTCATGGAATGGACCAACTTTTCTTTTTGGTTGCGGAGAGGGAATGCTACATAAGGCAGAAATTGTTTTTGTTCTTTTAAAAAATCTTACATGAAAGTTTTTTTTAAAAAATGGCAACACTGGTTACCTGGACATTGGAGTTTATGGTCCATATAAAAAATATTTTTTATTTTTAATTACGGTAAAACATATATAAGCAAAAAACTTACAACCTTAATTAACCATTTTTTAGGGGTACAATTCAGAACCTTTTAACATATATTCACATTGTGCACACACTCTCTTTTTCATCTTGCAAATTTTTTTTTTTTAATTTTTTTTTTCAACGTTTATTTATTTTTGGGACAGAGAGAGACAGAGCATGAACGGGGAGGGGCAGAGAGAGAGGGAGACACAGAATCGGAAACAGGCTCCAGGCTCTGAGCCATCAGCCCAGAGCCCGACGCGGGGCTCGAACTCACGGACCGCGAGATCGTGACCTGGCTGAAGTCGGACGCTTAACCGACTGCGCCACCCAGGCGCCCCTCATCTTGCAAATTTGAAACCATGCATCCATTAAACAATTCCTCATTTCTCCCTCCCCACATCCCTGGCAACCACCATTCTACTTTCTCTTTCTAGGAATTTGACTATTCTAGGTACCTGACATAAGTGGAACCATACAGTGTTTGCATGTGACTGGGTTATTTCACTTAGCCTAATCTCCTCAAGATTCATCCATTTTGTAGTATGTGTCAGAATTGCCCTTCTTTTAAAGGCTGAATAGTATTCCAGTGCATGTGTATTATGGCCCATTGTTTATTGCTCCCCTCCCCCCCCAAGTATTTCTCAAGTTCTTTTTGAATAAGAAGCATGACATGCTGTAGAATCTACCCTTTGGTAGTATGTTCAGCTTTTTTTACATGGGAAGTGCAGTAATAAAAGACATCTGGATAGCAAATCACAAACTGTGACCCAATTTTCAGCCCTCAAATGGTTAGAAAACTTCTACCCAAGGAGCACCTGGGGGTGGCTCAGTCGGTTGAGTGTCTGACTTTGGCTCAGGTCATGATCTCACAGTTCTTGGGTTTGAGCCGAGTCGGGCTCTGTGCTGACAGCCTAGAGCCTGCTGTAGATTCTGTCTCTCTGTCTCTGTCTCTCAAAAATAAATAAAATTTTAAAAATAAAAGAAAATAAAAAAAGAAAACTTCTACCCAAAGTACTCTGAAAGTAATTCTTTAATATGGATATTAAGTATGTCTCTTCTTAATTTACCTAACAGCTACTTATAAGCCTACACAGACATTTTCAAAGTAGGCTAACAGGATCCAAAAGAAAAAATTCATTACCCCGAACTATAGACTAAAACCTATTAGTATTATTTGTTTTTCCCTTATCAGGAGACCAAAATTCTAATCTCTGACAGTAACTGAATGTGTGACAACAGTTAGCCCTCTGGACTTCAGTTTCCTCATCAATGACAGGTTTCGATAAGATGCCTGTGAAGGTATCTTATAACTCAAGATTGTATACTGTAGTTTACTTTCCATTCACATATTCAAAAGTTATAAAAATTCTATAGACTTCCAAGAAAGAAATTTTTAAAAAATTACCCCAACCAAACTAGAGATGTAAGCTCCATCAGGAAAAAAAGCTTAAAATTCTCATCAAGGAAAAAAAGCAAGGAAGACTTAAAGTGGTGGGGCCCCATATTCTAAAATAAAAACTTACTGAAATTAAATTTTTAAAAGTTTTTAATTTTAAAAAGACCATGCTTTTTCCTCCTCTTGAAGACATCAATTATTACCTTCTATATGTAAAATTCCTTTAAAAATTTATGTGAAAGACAGTCATTCTATTAAGTTGTAGAAATATCCTCATCTTTTAATTTTTCAGGCTAATATGACCTTAACATATAACAACATGAGTATTAGCAAAAATTAGAACCCAACAAAAATATACACCAACTTGAAAGTTATCCAGAAGGACATCCTTCTAAATTATTTTCAACAGCTAACTAACAATTAAATCCTGAGGTTGTTCTATTAATGTACAATACACAAAATCATGAAAGAAGCCCATAGAATAAAAAGACTTTAATGTCTTATATGCCAATCTCTGTATTTGTTTATACTGTTCTATTAAATCCCATCCTTAACTCTGCTGTATGTATCATCAACATGTTTTGGATTAATCTCACTGCAATATATCTAACTTCAACTGTTTAATAATAAAATAGATTCACTAGTCAATTAGGACCATATGTGGCAAAGGTAAGTCAGCAGCAAATGTAGAGCTGAAGGACCCCAAGGTTTCCAACTGCCATCTCTCTACACTGCATAACCTTGAGCAGTTCTTGGAACCTCTCAGTCTGTTTCCCTTAGGTGATCATCTACTTGACAGGGTTATTCCAGAGTTCAGAAGAACAGATCCAAAGTCCCAAAACATGGTAAATGCTCGACAGGTATGTATTTCCCTCTCACTGACCTGCAGAACTAAGAACTGATGACGCTACATTAATTTGCTCAAAAACTGCTAAGATCCAAGCCTGTTATATCTGATTGTACTTAGTTTCCAAATGATTTAAAAAATATTTATACAAATCAACAGTATCATCATATGCCTATATCTGCCTTCGCCCTCCTAACATATATACTTGTTCTTTTTATTCTCTTCCTAAAGATATCAATGCTCCTTCACCCTTATTTGCTTCTCTTCTCCCATAGGTAATCCATGCTCAACCATGTTGAAATGTTGGCCTGAATTCAAACTTTCTCCTATCTCCACTAATATGTACAAGAAGTTCTCTACGCCTACAACACTGACCCCCCACCTCCCACCTCCTCCACTTGATAAGTAATGTCTTTTAGATTAAACTCAAGTTCTACTATTTCTAGGAAGCCTGTATGTAAATGTACGTGTACACACACACAGACACTCTCTCTTTCTCTCTCTCCTCGAACTGGTAAGCATTCATTTTCCCATAACTTACACACCGTATTACTGTTCTGGGTCTAGTAGTACACCTAGAATGTCTACTTTAGAAGGTCTAATTTAGTAAGTCTGTCTTGTCTACTAAAGATGAATGCAGAGATTAGTTCTTATTCATCTTTATATCCCTAGCATCTACCAGCACAATTCCTGGCACACAGTAAATACTCATATGCTTTCAAGAATTCAATAATGTCATAACATAAAAGAAAACTCACCAACCCTTAATAGTTACCCCAAAGCTGAGATTCAAAACCATTCTTTTAAGCAACAATATATCATTTTTTATGGCTTTAAGAAGCTCCCACTGAACTGTCCACTTAAAAATGTTTAAAATAGTATATTTTATGTTATGTATATTTTACCATAAAAAATGCCTCAGTGATCCAATTTAAAGTTTAATTCTCGGGGCGCCTGGGTGGCTCAGTCGGTTAAGTGGCCAACTTTGGCTCAGGTCATGATCTCATGGTTCCTGAGTTCGAGCCCCGCGTCAGGCTCTGTGCTGACAGCTCAGAACGTGGAGCCTGCTTTGATTCTGTGTCTCCTTCTCTCTCTGCCCTTCTGCCTCTGGAGCTCTGTCTCTGTCTCTCTCTCTCAAAAATAAATAAACATTAAAAAAAATTAAAAAAAAAATAAAGTTTAATTCCCAATTATCCCTCAAAGAGTCCTATTTTCATTGAGAAGTGATTCTACAAAGGGTTCTGTATAGCAGAGCAGTTAAAGTACTGGCTCTGAAAATAAGACTAGTGAAAGCATGGAATCTTGGCTTTATCACTTCCTAGCTGTGTAATCTTAGGCAAGTCACATAATCATTTTGAAGCTCAGTTTCTTCACCTGTAAAATGGGGATACTAATAGTACTATCTCATAGAACTATTGTATAATAATCCACATAAAACACTGTAAACAGTTTGCAATCTGTGCTCTTTAGGGCACTGGGTAATCTTTAGTCACTGAAAGTAAGGGATTGGACCTCCCCCTCCCCCACTACCCCACCAATAAAAGATTTCACCCTGAGTATTCTGTTTTTATGTATCTTACAGATTGAGCTTTCTAGTAGGATTTTTAAAAAAACAAGGGACTCAGGGGCACCTGACTGGCTCCGTTGGTAAAGCATGGAGTCTTGATCTCAGGGTTGTAAATTTGAGCCCCACATTGGGTGTAGAGATTACTTAAAAATAAAATCTTTAAAAAAAAGGGGGGGGGACACTCCTTGCTTTAAAAGACCTGAAAATCAGTAATGTAGATAGCATTCATTTTAATGTTTATGTTAACATCTCCGTCTGCAGATAATGATTTACTAAATTCAATTACTTACTTTATTGGCATTCACACTTAATTTAGTCTTGCTTTGCATCTTACAGAAAGGGAAATCTTTGAAACATAATCTCATCTCTACTCTTGGTAAAAGGTGACTGAGGATAATTCAGGGCTGATACTGAAAACAGATTATAAATTTCCCGGTTGCCACGGAGTCAAGTCGTTTAACTGAAGTAGTCCTAAACATCAATCATATCCCTAATCAAATTAAGCGTAAATATGTATTATAAAGCCAAATAAATTTCATTTAATATCAAAAACAGGAAATGGACTTAAACGCACAACTTTCTAAAGTCTAAAATACACTAAAAATTGAGACCCAAGTTGATTATTATCACCTAATTTGCAGGGTTGTTGCATGGTTTAGAAATACATTCAAAGTTCCTAAAATATAGTAGGCACATAGTAAATGCAGCTTTCCCTCATACCTGTCAACTCGTTTCTGATTTCCCAAGAGTCAAACTCTCCCATGACCATTAAGCTTCTCCACACCTACTCAGATTCTTCGCTAATAATCTCTCATGCTGTCCCCCTCATCTTCAATATTCTCATGACCATTTGCTCAACCCACCATACTATATTAACACCACTGTAATTTGACCTCTAGATCTCAGTCCAATTCAATCCAATTAATATTTTGCATATTTATAGTATTTATTATATGCCTGGTACAGTTCTAATACCAACCTGTACCTTCAGTATGGTCCATGCTTTCTTTTGCTCAGAAATGTCTAGATTCATTTCCCTATGCTCTAGGCCATCTCTATGTTTTCTCTCCCCAAGCCTTCAACTGGAACTTCCCCAATCTCACCCAAGGATAATTTTGCCTCTTCCTTAGTCTTCTGAGGTTTTCCAGTTGAAACTCACCAATCATCTTTTCGGAAGCATGTATCTCTCTTTGCATCTGGTCTTTTTCTTCTAGTGATTCTCAGAAGAGGAAGTATGACTGACTCTTTTCCAAAGAGTCAGTAAACCTTTCACCTCTTATTACCATTCCATCTAGCTTTTAAGCAACTTATATACCCACATACATTTCAACTCTGTTTAGGATCTTTAATCATCCCCTTGCAATTACCTGCTTCCTTTTTAACTCAGCAGTGGGTCTCCAGACCTACCTTAACAAAAAGGTACAAACAAAATCATCTCATGTCTATCCTTCCTTCTGTTCAGTGACAAATATTGAGAATAAGTGATCCACTGCCTCCATTTTCCAAATACCCACCTACCTGTTAATCTCTTGTATTTTAGTCTCTGCTCCCATAAAAATACTATACTTTGAAGGGCGACTAATAAGTTCCTAGACAAATCCAAATGTTCTCTCAATCCCTCTGACCACTAGGAAACACTTGCCACCACTAACCAAGTGACAGAAGCTAACCTCAAAAACGCAACCTTCTATAAGCAGCGTCCAATCATCCATGCGTCCGCATCTATCATATACTATTTAGGCACCAAATGCTCAAAGAACAAGGCCCGTGACTTATTCATCCATGGTACCAGCTATGACCCTGGTTGGCCCATAACAAAAGCTGTTTAAATGTTTTCTGAACTCAGTTCAAGTAACCCCTCTGCCTTCTGGAAATTATTTCAGCTTCTATGACACACACTATCTTGGATTTCCTTTCTTATAGCTTCCCTTGCCTTTCTGATTCATTTAAGGTAGTGTAATAGACTTAAGTTTCTATGCAGTCACTTTATTTCTATCAAATCCACTTAGCATTTCGAATTTAGTCAAATGTTGACACATCTTCGTCAACATGTCTTCTAAAATGCGATTTCACATTCAAATCCTTCAGAAAGTCAATTCCATTTTTTTTTTGGAATACTATAAATTATTTAAAATGTTTTTCTTGGGGCGCCTGGGTGGCGCAGTCGGTAAGGCGTCCGACTTCAGCCAGGTCACGATCTCGCGGTCCGTGAGTTCGAGCTCCGCGTCGGGCTCTGGGCTGATGGCTCAGAGCCTGGAGCCTGTTTCCGATTCTGTGTCTCCCTCTCTCTCTGCCCCTCCCCCGTTCATGCTCTGTCTCTCTCTGTCCCAAAAATAAATAAACGTTGAAAAAAAAAAATTTAATAAAATGTTTTTCTTACTACTGATATAAAGATATAAAACTCAATTTCCCACTACTTTAATGAGACCATATAGCATCTCATTGCCTTCCTTGAAGTATCTGACCACAAGCATACCAAGGAAGCAATCGCTGGGGTCCCTATTTACCTAATGATGCATGTCCCTGTTAGTAGCACTTTGAGCTTTGGTCATTCCTGACACAACACCCACCATTCGTCTCAGGAATAATACACAACCTTATAATACTTTCCCTCCTCCTTCCCCAGGGCCTTCTTTCAAAGTATCACGTACATTTCACCTAATAGTTACCAAATTCACTTTGACCAAAAGTTCTTTCCCATTTCCTTCAAGATTTCTTTAAGTTATAGACACATGTTATTTTTTCATTCTTTCCAAACGATATCCCCTAAAATGCTGTGCTATTCACTGTATTCCACAACCAAATATTTTTAAGGATCAAGAAAAGACACTGTCTAAGATAAAACAAAATTTGGGGTACTTGGGTGGCTCAGTCGGTTGAGCGTCCAACTTCAGCTCAGGTCACGATCTCGCGGTCCGTGAGTTCGAGCCCCGCGTCAGGCTCTGGGCTGATGGCTCAGAGCCTGGAGCCTGCTTCCGATTCTGTGTCTCCCTCTCTCTCTGCCCCTCCCCAGCTCACACTCTGTCGTCTCTCCCTCTCTCAAAAATAAATAAACATTTAAAAAATTTTTGGAAAAAAAAATTTATGCAAAAAATATGAAACTTAATCATTATCCTAACACTTTTTCCCTCTTCTCATAAAAGAATAAGATATATTAGAAGTTATCTTTCAGAAGTTATTTGACTATAACTTTGAAAACAAAAAACTATGTTTTGTTTGAATATGCTGTAATCCAACAGGCACACCATAGGTACTCATTTGTGGACTGAAAATCTTTAGATTTGCTATTTCATATTTCTTTATACTGTGTCTCATTTAGGTAGAAATAGCTATTCATCACCAAATATCCACCATTGGAGATTTTTTAAAAATAGCACAAGATTTTTCAAATACCGTGTAATAGTATTTTAATCAAACCACATAACTGAATATAAAGTAACTGGCATTCCCATACACTGCTAAAAGGAGCATAAACTGGAACAACAAATCTGGAAAATGGTATGGCTTCATTGGTAGAGTTGAATATATGCATACCCATGACCAGCTTTTCCACTTCTAGAAATATATATGCCACAGAAATGTGTGCATATGTGTGCCCACCAAAAGGCATATACAGAAATGTTCGTATCAGTATTATTCATAACAGTTGCAAACTGAAAACATGTCCATCATCCATTAGAATCAATAGCAATGAGAATGAATGAACTACTTCTGCACAGAAAAACACAAATTAGTTTCAGACATAATATTAAGCAAAAAACCACATACCATGTGATTTCACTTACATAAAGCTCAAAAACAGCCAAAACTACTCTTTGGTTTTAGAAGTCAGCATGGCAGTTACCTCTGGGAGGCTGAAAGAGGGTGACAACTGGAAGGGAGGAAGAGAGGAGCTTCTGGAGTGCCCGTAACATTCTATTCCTTGACCTGGGTAGTGGTCACAGAGATGTGTTTACTTTGTAATAAATCATAAAGCTATAAACTTATGATGTATACAGTTTTCTGAATGTCATAACTTATCAAAAAATAAAAATAAAAAACCTAACGGAAACAAGATGAATCATAAATAAGTATTTATGTCATTATTTAGAATACATGTCATTCAAAACAATATTGGTAAGCAAATATAGGATGGTCTCTGCAAGGACTCAAGTAAACTTTGTATACTACTGATTTTAACATGTGCTCACCAGATTAGAACTAAGTGTAGTCAGTGAATTCACTAACTTAAGCAACCTCTGAAATAAAATATTCCTTAATACTAGAAACCTCAGGCAACTCAGTTTCTCTGGAGCTCAATTTCTTCATCGATAAAACAGACTGAATCAGTACACCAAATCTATAATCTTTAATTCCTAGGTTTGTTTTAGGTAAAGCTGTCCAGCTCCTTGACTGGAAGAAAAAATGTTAATGAATAAATATTTAATCGCCTAAAGATAAACACTACAAAGATAACTACAAAATACATAAATAAATGGAATTCCAGTTAATTCCATGAAAAAGTACCTTTTATTCAGTGTGTAAAAAGCACAAAATTTTAAGATAAAACAAAATTTATGTAAAATATATGAAACCTAACCATTATCTGAACCATTTTTTCCTTCTTCTTATATAAGAATAAGATATATTAGCAGTTATCTTTCAGAAGCATAGCCATTGATTTCTAAGAGAATAAAATTCAATATACTTTATACTGCTGCTGCTTAGTCAAGTAAACTAAACTGAAATAACCACTGAACAAGAAAAATGATCTTTATTTTTCCCTTCAGATTTCAAACTGTCCCTTTGAGGCAATAACAATATTTAAAATTGCTGGTTAAAAAAAGTTTTAAGGGCGCCTGGGTGGCTCAGTCAGTTAAGCGCCTGACTTCGGCTCATGTCATGATCTCATGGTTTGCAGGTTCAAGCTCCACATAGGGCTCTGTGCCAACAGCTCAGAGCCTGGAGCCTGCTTTGGATTCTGTGTCTCCCTCTCTCTCCCTGCCCCTCCCCACCTCACGCTCTGTCTCTCTCTCAAAAATAAACATTAAAAAAAAAATCCTTTTTAAGTTTTAAAGTTTTTTTTTTTAAAAACTTACTATTTGCTTAGTTAGTAATGACAAATTATAAGAAATATCACCATCTACAGTTATTTGATAAATAATAGCTCCTAATGGCCTGCACTTAGGATTTTTACTCATAAGCACCAGAAGCCTCATTAAAAATGATAAATTTAATATCAGGCTGCCTACAAGCTAATAACTTTAAAGAGTGCCACTTTCTTGAGAACATCAAGATTACAAGAATTGTAATCTGTGCCATCACCCAAATAATATCGAAACCCATCTGATACTACATTCAGGTTAATTTTTTTTCTCAAACCTTCTTATCTAATATAGTCTGTATTATTATATTTTACAAAGAACTGTATTAATCTTTTTTCACAAATCAACTTTCAAAAACTGAAGTGTATTGTTAAAAATTAAGATCATTTCAAGTTCCTAATTCTTCTAACATAAATATGAAGCTTGCTTTTTCTTCTCAACATACACGCTAAGAGTACGGTGATGGTGTGGTGTTGCGTATACAGCTAAACCTACTGTAGCAGAGGCATGGATCGGCCAGATAAAGGTAGTCCCCCTCCCCTCACTCTGCCTTCTAAAGCTCTTGCCTGGAATGGTGTTCAAAACTTAATTTCTTGCCAAACTTCTTTTTGCCCTCATGTTCAACTCAGAAAATCTCACCACCATCTTTCTAGGTCCTCAAGCCAGGAACCTGGAGGTCACTCTGACACCTTTCCTTTAACCTCCAATCTGTCATGAAGTTGTCAACTCCCCTGCGACTCTCAGCTCTATCAAACTAGATGATATTGCTACCCTAGGGCCAGCTCCCATCATCTTACCTCAACGACCGTACGTAGTAGTCTTTGCTTCCATTTCGCCCTTCTCCAATCCATTCTTAACTAGTATTAGTCTTAAAATCTAAGGCATTCAAAATCTTTGCTTCAAAATCTTCAATGACTCACTGTAACATCCTCAGTAAAACCCAAGTCTTTAATGTGCCCTGCAAGGCCCTGTATGATCTGCACTCTGCCTATCTCTCATCTTACATGGTTTTCCTTATTATACTCCTGCCACTTTGAATTTCTTTCATTTCTTCCAACATAATTAAGTTCTTTCTTGCCTTCATATTCTTTTCTCTTCCAAAGAAACCCTTTCCCTATCTAGCTTCTTAATCTTTGTCTTGACTTAAAAAATATCACTACCTAAAAGAGGCCTTCTCTGACCAATCTCAAACCCTCCCCATTTTTCTCTCATAGCATTCTTTTCCTTTACTGAATTCATCATAAACAGTAACTTTACATTTGTTATTTACATGCCCATTATTAGACTGTTCCCACTATTAGACTGTAAATTCTACAAAGGCAGGGATAAATAAATTTATTATGCAATATAATAAATAACTAAATAAAGGAATCTCTTAATAAATAAATCTTTTTAATGAATCAATTCATGTGAGTGACCTGGAGTTCAGAGAATAAATTATAGCTTAAAGTGGCTTCCGCTTCTCTGGGTTTCCCCTTAATCACTTGATCAGCTTTCCAACTGTTTCTACAAGACCAGTGCTCTAACTCCTGAGCTATGGAGCCAAGTGCACCCAACTGTTTCTAAAAGGGAAGAGCCAAAGGTGTTCCCGCAAAATTAAAACCAATACAGTAGGGGAATGTCAGGAAGTTGTATGTGATACGTCAAATAAGTGAGACAAATTATAATGCTATGGTCATGGGAAGGAGAAATCCCTAAGGGCCACAATGACAAAAGATGATCTTATTCACAGGGTGGAATCTGACCTGAATATTCAGACTGGTAAAATTCAGGGGCATAATGTAGGGGAGCAAAGCCCAAACAAGTAAACAGAAACACAGTGTCAGAAGACAGTTATAAAACTGGAATGTGGCAACTTATATTCACAAAGTAAATTAGTGTAAAAAAGCTAAATCTTCTATCATGTAAGAAATCTGAATATGGTTAAGACATGTTAACCATCTTAACACCAAGACAGCTACAAAACTTTTAAAAGGTTACAGTAAAATCGGTCTATCTCCTCAGTGTTCATAAATCTCTTCTGATTCCAATTTTTGGCTTTCAAAGTTTTTCAAACACTTATGACAACAAGCTTTCATTATTAGTTTCATAATTCATTTTCAGTCTAACCAAATGCCTTAAGTTTCCATATTCTTACCAATGGTCTTTATTTCCCCAGCGTATATATTATTTCAGTCATATTTATTTTTCCTTCATACTTTGACTTCTCTAGGATTTCGTTTTTGTCTTCTCTGTCAAAGTACTTGGTTGACTTTTACTTCTACTACATTTGTATCAGTGACAAACACATCTAACCCTTCATAATATCTAAAATGTTCATATGTACCAAAATTTTTATTTTACTATTGAAACTTCAATAGATTTCACTTGTCATTCTTCTTCAGTTTCTGACTCTTAATTTTATACATTAAGCCCCTCCTTGACTTCTACCTTGTTTCCATAGGTAAAGTGCCAACGTCTAGTTCAATGTCTTATAGAAGGCATTCGGTTACATCAGAAAATGGGTTTGGAGTTAAAAGTTTCTAAAGATACTTCCAAGTTGAAAATTCTATGATTTTATTAATCTTATATCATGGGATTTTTTTTTTTTTTTTAACAACACTGCTTTCTTATCTTTATTCATGCCTGCCACGTGACCTTATTCTTTTAAAAATGTTCTTTTCAGGTAAGGCCAACTATACCACTATTTGTTTCAAAACCTCTGCCTTTCCATACACTTCAACCCAGGCGTAAGTTTTATATTTCAGAGGACATATCTCTTGGGACACTCAGAATCACAGAACTGTAAAACTCAAGAAAACTTAGGTTCACAGAAGTTACGAAACTTGAGTACAGCTACACAGCTAGTAAAGTGACAAAACCTGATTCTCTCCAATCAGAACTCCTTCTAAATCAAGAAGGCTTAACAATTTATTTTCCTAATGCTATTTCTTATGTCCTTAGGATATTTTCTCCTAGTTATTCAATCACAAGGTTTTTGTTTTTTAATTCTGCAACAACCACTCTCCTAAAACCGTCCAGAATGACAAAGACACCTGAATCAAATCTGGGAGGCAATTTTTTTAAATTTTTCTCCCAAAGCACTTCATGTCTGTATTATATGATCTGTGGTTTACAGGAAACTCACTAAGAGCTGAGACCTGCCAATACCTTGTAGTACACTGTAACTACTTAATGTGAAGTGTCTAAGCAATACAAGCAAAGGCGAAGTCCTGGAAGATACAAAATGCATCTTTAACTTGCTTAGAGCAATAGATGTTTTTCAGTTAACACATATTTATCCAGTATGTATCCTACGGGAGACTCTGCACTATTAGCAAAAAGTCCCACTTAATTTCAAGTTGTGTAAATCTAACAGAAATGAAGAAACGCTATGTTCATCGTTTTGCACTGAAACCCCCTCCCCCAAAAGACCAAAACACACACACTCGTGCCCACCCACACACTGCTCCCTCTGCAATGTGGAGTCCCCCACCCCCACCCACCCCAGGTAAGTTCACCTTCTGTACATTAAAGTGTTTGTGGACCTAGCCATTCTTTTGAAAAGTACCTGTGCAATTATGCACAGTTTAGGTAGAGTAATATTACACAAGAGAAGCCCTTTTTCCCCCCTTCAAGGTGGTAGTTGGTTAAGTAGAAATGGAGTTTGAAATCAGAGAAAGGGAAAAGGTGAAAAGTAGCATGCAAAACTGAGAAACTAAAATGTGATAGTGATTTTATTAATGAAAATAAACTTTATTTAATACGGGATAATTCTGAGGCAGTTCTGAGCATTTCACACAATGGGTAAAAGTCACAGTAGTGTCAACCCCAGACTCCCAGGAAAAGTTAACTATGGAACACTGTTAATACCACAATTTAAGAAATTTTTGGTCTACTTTGTTCTGAAAAGTTTTATTTTTCTGAAAAATAAAAAAAATAAATAAATAAATAAAGGCAAAACAGAACTAAAAAAGGAACAAACAGAAACCACTCTGAGCTGGCGACTGCGACGACAGGCCAGTAAGACACCCAGGCTTTCCGGGTCGTGCTTGGCTTCGGGATGGATGTCCGCGAAGACAGCCCTGGAACCACCCATCACGTCCCACACCCAGAGCCCAAGAAAGCGGCGGCGGGCTCCGGGCCCCGCTGCAGACGTGGAGCGGCCCTCGAGGCTGCCGCTCGGGGCGAGGGATCCCAGCGGGGTGGGGGTGGGGGCAGTGCGGTCGGAACCCGGCAGACAGGGCCCGGGAAAGCGCCGGGGGCGTCCCGGGCTCGGGGGCACCCAGCTCGCGCGGGACGCCCTGTCATGAGTCACGGAGGCGAGAGGGCGGGCGGGTGGGGGAAGAGGCTGCAGGATGGAGGGAAGCCCGACCCTCGGGAGGGGAAGCGGGCGGGCCGGGAGGCCCCGACCTCGCGCGGGGCGGGGACGCCGGGCCCTGCCCACCCTGCCCTCACCTCCGCCCGACGCAACAGGCGCGGCGGCCGGGTCCCGACCCCGGGGTCTGCGGGCAGCGGGGAGGGGAGGGGGGGGGGGCGGGGGCAGCAGCCCGCAGCCATGACAGGCGCGGGGCGGGCCGCGGGCGGGCTGGGCCGCACGTGCGGGCAGCGCCCCCTCCCCGGCCTCCCCGCGCGCCCCGCCGTCCCCGGGCGCGGGCCCCTCACCTCCAGCGGCGGCGGTGCGGCCCGGCCTGCTCCGACCACCCCCCCCGCCCCCCCCCACCACCTCCCTACCCCCGGCCGAGCGGCGGCGGTGGCGGCGGCGGCACGTACTCACCGCCGCTCGCTGGCTCTCGGGCTTCGCCATGACTGAGGCGCCCCCGCCGCCCCCCGCCTCGACCGAGACTGACACGCGCGGCTGGCCGGGCGGGGGCGGCCTCAGGCGACCACCCGGCTGACAGAACCCGCCCCCGCCTCTCCCCACCAGTTGAACAGCGACCGCTGCCCCGCGGGGCCCCCGGGCTTCCTCCCCACGCCTGGGGCGGCGGGTGGCAACGGCGGGCGGCGGCGGCACTTACCGGCGGCGCGGCCAGGCCCCCCTGTCAGCGCGGGGCCGGGAGGGAGAGGAGGGAGGAGTGAAGGGGCACCGCCTCCCCCGCGCCGCCACGCACCCGCCTGATTGGCCCAGTTCACTCCCCCAGCGCGACCCCACCAGCCCCTGCGAGCGGCACTCCGGCAGCACCGGCGCGCCATTTGCATATTTGTGCCCGCGCCGCTGATTGGCCGGGGCTCGGAGGGGCGGCCGTGACCGCGGCCGCTCCCGCCGTCGCTCCCGCCGCGTCGGGCGACCCGGGAGGGAGGATCCCTCTCGCCGCTCCGCTTCCCCCCGCGGCCCGGCCCGACCCGGGGCGGAGGACGGCGGGAGGCGGGGTCGCCGCCCCGCTCCAACATGGCCTCGCCGCGCCGCCGACCCAATCGCCGGTGCGGTTACTCCCGGAGCCCCGGGCGGCCTCGGGGCGGGGAAGTGTTGGCGCCGGGCGCCCTCTGGCCGGAGCGCGGGGCAGTGCAGTGGCCCGGGCTCCCCTCGCCGCCCCGCCGCGGCCGCCACGTCAGGCCGCGCCCTCGCGACGGCCTCTCCCCTCCCCGCGGCCCCGCCGCCACGTCAGGCCCGGCGGGCACGCCCCGGCCGCGAGCTGACCAGTGGCGGGGTCGGCGCCGAGGTCACTCACGCGCTGGGCATCTCTCCGCCAGCCCGGGGCCAGCCCGGGGCCAGCCGGGAACCGAGAGGGTTTCCTGAGCCTCCCTTTTCAAACGGCGTGGGTTCGGACCCGCGTCCTTCTCCTGCTCGGCCACCGCCGTGACACACGCCCGTGCTGTAAAATCGGGAGCAGGGAGAGGGTCGCCGCGATGATGCAGCGATTCTGCCCAGGTGCTAAGCACCTGCCATGGAGAGAAGAGACCCAGCCCCAAGTCCTGATGCAGAGAGAGAGCGAGCGAGCGAGCGAGCGCGCACCTCAAGTGGTGGAGAGCTGGGGCTGACACCTAGTCTTCCCGGTGTTCAGGCCCACGTTCTGATTTGCACCGCGATGAAGGGAAAGAAAGAACAAACAGGGGGGAAAAGGGGAAGAAAGAAAGGAGGGAGACAGGGACATCGGTCTAGGAGTAGGTGGCCTACTAGAAAACCACTGACCGAAGGAGTTGTGGGGACACCTTGGGTTCCCTCTCGCTCTGTCACTAATTAACTGTGTGACCTACATTAAATCATAACATGTCCCAGAGCCTCGGTTTTCCCTTCTGTAAAATGAAGAGGCTGGGCCAAATTTTCCAAAAGCCTTCCAGCTCTAACTAAAATTCTAACGGGTCTCTTTCAGGCTCTGTGCTGGCTCCCATGCCTAATTAAAGCTTTAAAATCCACATTAGAACGGGTGGTAGACAAAATAATGGGATGTTAGAACTTCAGTCTGTCTACCTTATGTTTGTTCGAAACTGTTTACCGGTTCAAATCCAGTGTGGGCGATATTCAGCATTCACCTTCCAGTTGACAGAAATCTCTTGAGCTGCAGACTCCACAAAAGAAGCATAGAGCAATGTCACTGTGCTTGTTTATGCCTGACCGGAACGGAATGGCTGCGGTATACAGAGTGCTAGTTGCCAGGTAATTTCATTCTTCATATTCCCCATGCAGGCCCTCCAGAGTGGATCAACACAAGTCTATTTAGCTCAGATATTGAAGGGGCTCGGAGGAAACCCTGCTGAGGGAGAAGTTACAATTACAGCTTTGATTCCCCTCAAGGATACTTAATAACAACCACATACTAGGCTGAGAATGCACAGAAACAGTTCAACCCCAAGCTCCCTACACTCCTTATTTGAATACTCCTTTAGTTTGCAAATTCAACCTGTTGAATAGAATTTAAGGCCAGTAACATTTATCTGCGATCAAACAAGAGAATAAGATATCCCATATCTTGCCTAAAACTTTAGCTCCCTTTTACAGAATGTTTCTCCCCAAGAAAACTCAGGTTTTCTTGAATCTTTGAAAAAGTACTTACACTCAGTGATTAAAAAGCATTATCATTATCAACATCAATGTATTCTATTATGATCAGTGGATGCCTTCAAAAGTATGTAGAGGGGTGTCTTGATGTCGGCTCAGGTCATGATCTCAAGGTTTGTGGGTCTGAGCCCCACGTTGGGCTCTGTGCTGACAGCACAGAGTTTGCTTAGCATTCTCTCTCTCCTTCTCTCTCTGCCCCTGTCCTGCTCCCACGCTCTCTCTTTGTCTCAAAATAAATAAAATAAGTTAAAAAAAAAAAAAAAAGATGCAGAGCTATTTGTCCTAATGAAAAATGGCCTCTAGAAAGCTGTTACTTTAAACTTACATCTGTCTTTTTGTATGTCTCATTCCTCACTACCAGACTGACATTTCTCTATTTTTCTAGCTGACAACCTTCTTTCCTTTTTTTTTTTTTTTTTTATTCTTCAATTTACTATGAACTTAGACACTGATAAACTTTCATTAGTTTAGACTCTTGGGTTTTGAGTAAAGATCTTCTGTGGGATTCTCTTAAGCGCATGAGTTTTTGCGACATTTATTTTGACTTTTCAATGAGTGGTTTTTCACTTATTTAAAAAAAAATTTTTAATGTTTATTTTTGACAGAGACAGAGAGCACACGCGCAAGCAGGGGAGGGGCAGAGAGAGAGGGAGACACAGAATCCAGAGCAGGCTCCAGGCTCTGAGCTGCTAGCACAGAGCTCAACGTGGGGCTCGAACTCAAGGACCAAGAGATCATGACCTGAGCTGAAGTCGGACGCTTAACCAACTGAACCACCCAGGCACCCGTTTTCACTTCTTTCTTTTTTTTTATTTTTCCTTTTTTCTCTTCTCTTAATGTGTATTTTTTAGAGAAAGAGAGGGAGAGACAGAGTGCAAATGGGGGAGGGGCAGAGAGAGAAGGAGATGCAGAATCTGAAGCAGTCTCCAGGCCCTGAGTTGTCAGTACAGATCCCCACACGTGGCTCAAACCCACAAACTGTGAGATCATGACCTGAGCCAAGATGAAGAGTCAGACACTCACCCAACTAAGCCACCCAGATGCCCCTGTTTTCATTTATTTCTTAAATCTTAGTGGTATTCTTGGTAACTGAGGTTTCTGAATATACAGACTCTGAAAAAGCCATTGCAAAGGAAGGCTCTAAATCCCAGATTTAAAGGGCTAGATCGGTAAATAGTACCCTCTGCAATTTAATTAATTAATTTTTAAAAGTTTTATTTATTTAAGTAATCTCTACACCCCACGTGGTGCTCAAACTCATGACCCTGAGATCAAGAGTCGCATGCTCTTCTGACTGAGCCAGCCAGGTGCTCCTACCCTCTGCAATTTAAATGACCAAAAATCAGTATCATCAACAACACTGAAATCTAACGCCACTGGCCTACCATTTCCATCAGGCAATGCAATGTCCAGAGGCAGGTGGTGACAATGCTCTCCAGGTCCCTCTATCCCACTCTAGAGTATAAATGGCTCCAGTCTTGGCCAATGATTTTCAAACCAAAAAGGTCCATCCCCCTATTTGCAGACACAATGACTCAAGTCACCAGAAAGTCTGTGCTATGACAAAGACCAGTTCTTCACATTCTGAAGGAAACATTCTACAAGTGCATCCAATAGGTACCATGTACTTAAGTTTAATTAGTCATAGGCAGTGTTAAGGGTTTACATTCCCTGTTTCATTTTACCTTCACAGCCAGTGTATGAGGAAAGGACTCTTCTTCCCCCTGTACAAATGAATAGGGTCCAAAGTCTTGCCCTGGTTATACAATCATTGAGTGGCAGAGACAGGATTCAAACTTAGAGCTGTCTGGTCCTAAAGCCTGTAACTCTTAACCATTACATTGTATCCCTCCTCTCTGTCTAGTTTCCAATTCCATGTTTAGCAAGCAACCTCTTGGCAACTAATCTGGCATTTTAGAAGGGGGAATTTCCCTACTGGCATTTTGGGTCAGGGCGCCAAACAGGAAATATCACAAAATGTAGCCATCAGATGACATTTTCTTGCAAGTTTGAGGAATATGAACTCCTGCTCTGTCACCTGTTCACTTTTGGGGGAAACTGATATACTCAAGATCCCAAAACTCACCCCATAACTGTTAGAATGGCTATTATCAAAAAGACAAGAAATAAGTGTTGAGAGGATATGGAGAAAAGGGAACCCTTGTGTACTGTCGATGGAAATGTAAATTGGTACAGCTGCTATAGAAAACAGTATGGAGGTTCCTCAAAAATTAAAAATAGAACTACCAAATTATCCAGCAACTCTTCTGGGTTTTTATCTGAAGAAAACAAAACACTAATTTGAGAAGATACATGCCCCCCCCCCCCCCCCCCCCCTTGTTCACTGCAGCATTATTTACAATAGCCAAGACATGGCAACAACCTATTTTTTAAAAGTCTGTTTGTTTATTTAAGTACTCTTAACACTCAAAATGGGGCTCGAACTCATGACACCAAGATCGAGAGCCACAGGCTCTTGACAGGTGCCCTACCCTAAGTGTCTATCAATGGAGAAACAGATAAAGGCAATGTGGTATGTATCTACAATGGAATATTATTCAACCATAAAAAGAAATGAAATCTTGCCCTTGTAACAACAGTGATGCACCTTGAAGGTATTAGACTAAGTAAAGTCAGTCAGACCAAGAAAGACAAATACCACATGATCTCATCTATGTATGAAATATTAAAAAAAAAAAAAAAAACCCACCAACCTCACAGATACAGAAAACAGATTAGTGGTTGTCCGAGGAGAGGGTAGTGGGTGGGAAAAATGGGTGAAAGGGGCCAAAAGATACAAACCTCCAGTTACAAAATAAGCCATGGGGATGTAATATACAGCATCGTGACTATAGTTAATGATACTGTATTGCATATTTGAAAGTTGCTGAGAGAATCTTAGAAGTTTGCATCCCAAGGGGGAAAAATTT
This sequence comes from Leopardus geoffroyi, assembly GCF_018350155.1. Taxonomy (NCBI): domain Eukaryota; kingdom Metazoa; phylum Chordata; class Mammalia; order Carnivora; family Felidae; genus Leopardus; species Leopardus geoffroyi. Next base: position 30,933,081 of record NC_059335.1, on the reverse strand, counting down.
GTAATTACATATGGTGATGGATGTTAACTAGACTTATTGTGGGGATCATTCCCCAGTATATACAAATATCAAATCATTATGTTGTAGACTTGAAACCAGCCCATGTCAGTTATACCTCGAGAATTTTTTTAAAGGCCTACAACTGCAAAACTAAGGATTAGACCCTATCTCAGTGAGACCTGCAAAAGGGATGCCCACAGAATAGTCAAAAGATCCTTGGGGGGGGGGGGGGGGGGGGAAGAAGAAGACTGAAATAAATATAACACTGCATGTTAACTACACTAGATTGAAAATTTAAAAAAAAAAAAAAAAAAAGATTCCTTTAGGGCACCTGGCTGGGTTAGTCAGTAGAGCATGCGACTCTTGATCTCAGAGTTGTGAGTTCAAGCCCCATGTCGAGGACAGAGTTACTTAAATAATAATAATAATAATAATAATAATAAATAATAATAATAGGGGTGCCTGGGTGGCTCAGTCGGTTAAGTGTCTGACTTCAGCTCAGGTCATGATCTCACAGTTTGTAAGTTCAAGTCCTTGCATTGGGCTCTGTGCTGACAGCTGGGAGCCTGGAGCCTGCTTCAGATTCTGTGTCTCACTCTCTCTCTGCCCCTCTCCTGCTCATGCTCTCTCTCTCTCTCTCTCAAAAATAAATAAACATCAAAAAAATTTTTTTAAATAATAATAATTTAATTTAAGAAATTCCTTCAAAACAAGAAAGTTGAAGGACTCACACTTCTGGATTTCAAAACTTACTACAATGCTACAGTATTCCAGACAGGGTTGTACCGCCAGGCACAAGGACAGATCTATATAGATAATGGACTAGAATTGAGAGTCCAGAAATAAACTTTTACATTTATAGTCAATTTATTTTCAATAAGAGGGCTAAGACATATAAATTGAGAAAGACCACTGGATATACAAATGCTAGATAATGACCTGGACCCCTACCTTATACCATACAGAAAAAATAAATCAAAAGGGATCACAGACTTAAATGTAAGAGGTAAAACTATAAAACATTAAGAAGAAAACATAGGAGTAAATCTTCAGGCAATGGTTTTGGGTTCAGCCAATAGTTTCTTATATAGTGTATGACACCTTAACATAGCAACAAAAGGAAATAGAGATAAATTGGGCCTCATTAAAATTAAAAAGTTTTGTACAAGCAACCAAAGAAAAAATAAATTGGTCATCAAACTAGGAAAACTTTCCTGAGTCAAAGGACACCATTAAGAAAGTGCAAAGACACCCACTCACTCACAGGACGAGAGAAAATATTTGCAAATCATACATCTGATAGGGGTCAAGTATCCAGAACATATGAAGACTTCTTACAACTCAACAATAAAAAAATACATAACCCAGATGAAAAACAGTCAGCGTAGTTTTGAATACTTTGAACAGACATTTCTCCAAGAAAGACAAACAAATAGCCAATATGCACATGAAAAGATGCACAGCATCATTAGTTATTACGGAAGTGCAACTCAAAAATCACAATGAGATACTAGTTGACATCCATTAAATGGCTCTAAGAAGAAAGACAGGCAACAAGTGTTGATGAGAATGCGGAGAAACTGGAACCTTCACACATTGCTAGTGAAAATGTAAAATGGTGCAGTCATTTTGGAAAACAGTTTTTAAAAACGTTAAACAGTTATTAAATGACCCAGCAACCCCCCCCAAATGAAATCATATGTTCACGCAAAAACTTGCACACAAATGTTCACAGCAGCATTATTCATCATAGCCCCCAAGTGAAAACAAACCATATGTCCATCAACTGATGGATAAACAAAAATGGTTTATCCACACACTGGAATATTTTTCAGCCGTAAAAAGGATTAAGTACTGATACATGCTACAAGATGATTGAACCCTGAAAACACGCAGAGTGATAAAAGCTAAATACGAAAGATCATATATTGTACAATTCCATTTATGTAAAATGTCCACAATGAGCAAATCCATAGTGACAGAAAGGAGATTAGTGGTTGCCCAGAGCTGAGTTGGGGGAAAGGGGATGAAGAGTGGAGAATGGCTGCTAACAGTAGTTTTGGGAGGTGGGGAAAATGCTCTAAAATTAGTTTCTGGCGATGGCTGCACAAGTCTGTGGAAGTGTGAACTTTATGCTAAGTGAATACTATCTCAATAAAGCTGTTTAAGAAAGTGATGTCTAGCCAGCAACTTCCAACTTTGCATTTTAGTATTATATGCATGAAATCCAACATATATATCCAACAGATACATTTTAATTTTATTTACCAAATTATCGGCGGCAAATAATTTATTTTTATTTTTTTAATTTTATTTTTTAAATTTATTTATTTTTGAGAGAGAGAGAGAGTGCAAGCAGGGGAGGGGCAGAGAGAGAAGGAGGGAGAGACTCCCAAGCAGGCTGCACACTGTTGGTACAGAGCTGACAGGGGCTTCAATCCCACAAACCGTGAGATCATGACCTGAGCTGAGATCAAGAGTCAGACGCTTAATTGACTGAGCCACCCAGGTGCCCCAGCGAATAATTTTTTAAAATCCGAAGACTGAGGGGCGCCTGGGTGTCTCGGTCGGTTAAGTGTCCGACTTCGGCTCAGGTCACGATCTCACGGTTCATGAACGCGAGCCCCGAGTCGGGCTCTGTGCTGACAGCTGGGAACCTGGAGCCTGCTTCCGATTCTGTGTCTCCCTCTCTCTCTCCTCCTCCCCCACTCACGCTCTGTCTTTCTCAAAAATAAACATGAAAAAAAATTTTTTTAATCTGAAGACTGCTGTTCTCATATTGGGCTTGTCAGTTTTGTGACTCTGCTATAATTTACTTAATTTACATGCATTTAAATAGCTACACCAGGACTGGGTGCAGCGTCAATTATGGAAGAGATTACTATCTCCATATAAATATAAATTATTATTAATAAATACCTTGTATAATAAATATGGAAAAATATGTGTATAAAATATCTTCCCACTCATCTTTATTGACATTCACTTACAGGTTGAGGCACTAAGAAAATGTCCTTTCACAGACCAGTGATAAGTACTTATAAATGTTAAGGTATGCTTTTTTTTAACCTTTTACACATTTTATGAAGCTTCATGATTTAAACGTTTTATGCCCCATTATAGTATAGAATATAACATAATCTCCATCTTTCTGCAATAACGAATACTAGCTTGAAGAGCTCAGACACTTTTCCGGTCTAGGAAAAGAATTTGAAAGGAACTTTAGTTGGTTCAGCAGTGAGTGAAAACTAACTTCACATTATCCTCTGGGAGTTGTGAAATCCCCTTAACTCAGTAAAGAATAGAGGTTCTTTTTAGGACAGGAGTGAAGGACATCACTAGAGAGCTCTTTAACCTTCTTTTTCAGGCTCTTGTTCAAGCAAATAGAAAAGAAGGCGAGGTAAGCTTTCAGCTGTAGCTTAAAGTACCTCAAAGATCATTTGAAAGCGTGTTCAGCACTGTTTTCAAATCTAGAGGCTGCTGATGATAACAATATCCAAAGGATGTGTTCAGCCAGGCAGCCGTTCTTTAGACTCTTACTCTTAGGCCTAGTTAATCAGGGACAGATCTCAGGGCTTCTACGTTTTATCCAGTTTATCTCCTGCTTTTAGCCAGGAATATACTTGAAAGCATGATCCTGCTTGGCAGTTCAAATCTTCCTGCTGTTCTGCTTTTACCAACAGTTGCTTGTCCTAATGGTGAAAGGTCTTCAGGAAAAAAGAGGTTTTGCTGTTTTCCTTGATAAGACATCACCGCTCATCCTTGAGCATCTCATTTGCTCTCTTTGTGCATCTGCTGTCTTTGGGTAACATAAGCTCTCCTGGAGAAGTTACTTCTAATCAAGTTTGGAGGGATCAAATGCATGTAGTGCGGCTGCTACTTGAAAAATGAATTCATTCAACAAATATTTGAAGAGTATCCATGAAGTGCTAGGTGCAGGGAATACAATGAACAAGGCAGACATGGTCCTTTGGCCTCATGGCCAATTATTTTGCCATGTAAATACCCACTAATTAATTATTTTTACTAACTCTGGTAATACTTAACCTTCACTTCCAGGTGCCATAATTGTGGTGCTTCAAAAACCATGTATGATCTATACCACATAACATAAGAATTGATGGAAACCATAGACATGTATATTTCTAACCAACTGGCTTGTTTTATAGGCATTATGGGCATTTTATTTCAAGAAGAAACCCATCCTGATGCAATTTAAATCCATCTTGTCTTGTTTAAGCCTCAAAAAAAGAGAAAACTGTCCCAGGTTTCCTCTTGACTTGTTTTTCCTCATTAGTAGTAGCCATGACTATAATTCAGTCACCCTCTTTCCATGATCCCATCGGCTAAGTTTCACACTCCTACTTACGGCATGGGAAGAGCTTATAAAACCCCCATATTATTGTTAGAAATAAAAGAAATCCTTTAACAATTGCCACAGCCTTTTTTTTTCCTTTCAATAATTGGGTAAGTTTTTCCTTGCCTCATAAGAATTTAAGAAGGGCTATCTTTCTCATTAAAATCATCTTTTAAAGCACTCCTATTTTACCCGGGCATCATTATGATCTCTTATGCAAAAGCATTTGGAAATTATTGGAATTCTTGGATGTTCTGGTTGAGGATATATATTAATTACAGTTGTTTTCTTTGCATTGAACCCCATGGTTTGTTTTATAGAGTATGAGTAACAACATGCCAACCAGAAAAATTAATTCCAGGTTACGTGATTGAAAAAAACCATTTAAATTTAATAGGAGAGGGACCTCAGAAAGTTTGGCTAAAAATAAGTGTCGGGGCACCTGGGCTGGGTCAGTCGGAGGAGCATGCAACTCTTGATCTCAGGGTTGTGTGTTTGAGCCCCATGATGGGTGTAGAGATTCCAAAAAAAAAAAAAAAAAAAAAAAAAGAAAAGAAAAAGAACCTTTAAAAATAAATCAGTGTAGCTTTTTTTCTTTGGTTGCCATGAGATGTTAAGCAGTTGGTGAGCCTCCACAATTTAAGTAGAAGTCTTGTGTGAAAACAAGGAAGGGAGCTGGGTCTGTGTTTCTCAAAAACAAGAGATTCACAGAAATATTTAGGGTCTCCTACAGGCATAGAGCCGATGGCTCTGACCTTATTTATACATATCTGACAAACATTCCCCCGTCCAGAAAGTTTGGTTGGGGGGAGGCCTCAAAAGCAGCGTGTCAGAGAATTGAATGAGTTCTCAAATGAGGCCAGTTCTGCCCCACTGATAGGCTGCATTCAAAGTGATGGTGAGCAACAAGATAAAAGACTAAAGAATGAGGCCAAATCGTCTGGATATCAAATGTATAATTGCATTTTTTTTTCCTTTTCATAGCTTATCTCGGTGCCACGTAGGACTGCCGAATTTTTTTCTCATCGTCAGCAATTTTTGGCTAATACCGCGGAGACTTCTTTGTCCAGCACCCAGTACCCTGGCTCCGGCAGGATACTTCCCTTTGTGCTTCCTTGGCAGAGTGTGTCCTATTTGGCAAGAGCATACTGAGTGATCTGTGTGAACTGCAAGAAATGTCAGGCTGGCACTTGCTCACTATCTGCCACTCCTCTTTCGAGATAAAGGAAAGTGACTGCAGGCTTTTCTGCTCCTCAAACACACCACCCTCCTTGTCTCGGGACTTTTTCACCCTCTAGTCCCTCTGCCTTATTGTTGGCTCCAGGTACCCCTGCTGCTTCAGGTCCTGCAAAAATAGCTTCTCAGGGAGGCTTTCCCTGACCCCTAATCTCTCGGCTTGTTTCCTTCTTGACACTCCTCGCAGTCCTGTCGGTGTGTTTATTATTTGTCTCCGCCCACTAGAAAGAAAGCATCTGTTGACACAGGCTGTCTTGTTCCTGGAAGTATTCCCAGCACCCAGAACAGAGGTGCTCAATACATGTGTGTTTTACACTGAAGGAACTGTTCACCCAACATACCTGTAACGTCCTGGCAGGACAAGCTGCTGTCACTTGGGATTATCCCACCTGGTTTTCAACAAGACACTGGAAGCCGCCATCAGAGATTCTCACACCTCAGTGCATGTGTAGAACCACCTGGGAAGCTTAAAAATTACCTTTGCTTAGACCCTGCCCTGACCGAGGGGCGATGAGTCTCAGGCATTAGTATGTTTGAAAAGCTCTCTGTATAATTCACTCGTGTAGCCAAGGTCGCAAAGCACGGCTCTCAGTGACAGGAAACGGAATGATTACCTGACTACCAAGTTCTCATCCTCGTGAGCCCTTCCTGTGTCCCCTCTGTCTAGGGCGACCCAAAGCATTCTTCAGACTTCTCCTGCGGCTTCTAAATACCTGCCTCATTATCACAGAGGGGCAGAATTGGGCACAAACCATTTGAAGAATTAACCTCTAAGGAAAGAGAAAAGGCATCCAGGTAACCTAGGTTCATCTGTTAGTATGGGCTCTGAAAAGCTCCAAGCAAAGGGAGCGAGTTCCAGCACTCTTCTCTTTTCCTTCGTAAAAGAAAGCCATACATACACAAACCTCTTCACTTAGCTGTAGAAGTCAGAGGCAGCCAATCAATCAATGAATCATTCAAGCATCTGAGCTGCAAAGCAAACAAAAAACAACGCTCCCAGAAGTGGGCAGTATCCAAATTCCATTCTCGTCTCTGCAGGAAACAGAGGCCAGGTAGGAGTGGGCCCAGAAACACTTGCCCATATTTGGGGGGCAGCTGGGTGGCTTAGTTGGTTGAGCGTCTGACTCTTGATTTCACTCAGGTCAGGACCTCACAATTTGTGGGATGGAACCCCCACATCAGCACAGAGCCTGCTTGGGATTCTCTCTCCCTCTCTCTCTCTCTCTCTCTCTCTCTCTCTGCCCCTGCCCTGCTCATGGCCTCTCTCTCTCTCTCAAAATAAATAAACATCAAAAAATGTTTTAAAGAAAAAAAAAAAAGAAAAGAAACACTTGCCCATATTTTTTATCATGGCAAACTCTAAACTTTCAGGCCTTATTTATAATTGGGACCTCTACTTTTTTTTTTTAATGGAAAAACAATGGTTATTTGTGTTTTTCTCAAGCCATGCGATTAATAAACTGGCTTTTTTTTCTTTATTTTTCAAAATCACCATCAGAGATGTTAACAAAAACTAGGCTGATCCTGAAAGTCCACTGGTTTCCCCTCCAGTCAGAAAAGCCAACGACTCTAATAAAATGGAGAGGACACAGGATTTATGGTAGAAATATCCGAGTTACCGTGCAGGCGCTTCCACTTGCCAACTGAATGAATGATCAGAAACTTTTCTTGCCTGTGCAAAGAGAATCATAACACTTGCGCTGCCTGTTTCACATTGTTGTTGTTGTTGTTGTTGTTTTTACAATGTTCACAAACATTCTCTGAAAATGTTACAGTGTTACCGTCTTGAAGGTGAGCTTTTAAGAAAAAAAAAAAATCCTGTGGTTACGGCAATTAGAAACACTGATCTAGGATATACTATGTGCCCAGCAAAGTGCTTAACAACAACAACAAAAACACAACTGTCCACAGTCAATGCTTGCCTTGTGCCACACGCTTGGCTCACACCCGCCACTAGGGTAACTGAATCCTTTGGACCAGAACTTGAGGCAGATCAACAAACAGGGAAAGCAATTTCCTTTGCAGGAGAAACTCAGCTCAGCCAAGTGCAGAAATAACACTGAAAATCCACTTATTCATCCCCAAAAGTCTATTTCCACCCCCAGACCTAAAGTTCTCTCATTTCCCAATAACGATGTCCAGACCATGGAAGAGACTATTCAAATTGAGAGACCCTTCTATCAGTCAAGATTAGGGCAACAAACTTGAATAGCTGTGAGTTCAACAAGCTTCCATTCAAGGTTTGTAGGTAGATGACGGGTTCCGGAAAGTTGAAAATTGACAGCAGTTTTGCATTTGACTGTAGGGCAGCTTAAGACAGCAGAACTCCTGCCTCCTAACTTCTCAAAGCTAGAAACAACCTTAGAGAGATTGTCTGGTTGAGAATATGCTGGGACAGGTATGGGCTGAAAACCTATGTGATCCAGGTAAGCCTTTAACCTCACCCAGCCTTAGTTTCCTTATTTGTCAGTACAACAGACACAAAAATACCTCCTCTGCAGGGTTAATAATCTGAAGCTTGGGGCGCCTGGGTGGCGCAGTCGGTTAAGCGTCCGACTTCAGCCAGGTTACGATCTCGCGGTCCGGGAGTTCGAGCCCTGCGTCAGGCTCTGGGCTGATGGCTCAGAGCCTGGAGCCGGTTTCCGATTCTGTGTCTCCCTCTCTCTCTGCCCCTCCCCCGTTCATGCTCTGTCTCTCTCTGTCCCAAAAATAAATAAACGTTGGAAAAAAAAAAATTAAAAAAAAAAAAAAGTCAGTTGAATGATTTTCTAGGGCGACTGGGTGGCTCAGTTGGTTAAGCATCTGACTTTGGCTCAGGTCATGATCTCACGGTTCGCAAGTTCAAGCCCCATGTCGAGCTCTGTGCTAACAGCTCAGAGCCTGCTTCAAGATTCTGTGCCTGCCCTTGAAAGGGCGGGCCTACGCAGGCCAACTCCATCTTGTTCTGTGTCCTTCACCTTGACCACGCCTCCTCCCCTTGAGTAACCTCCCGCTCACCTGCCTAACAGGACTCGGACCCTTCCCCAGCCAATCGGCTGAGGCCACAGCCATTACCTCACCAACTGCCCCTAGGCCCCAATAAAACCTTTGTCCTTTTGAAACTCGCTCTCTCTCCCTGGTATCTCACCTCTGCGTCGGTGCAGGTAGGGGATTGAGCTCGAGCTAGCTTGAATAAAGGCTCTTTTGCTTTTACATCGGACTCGGCTCCCTGGCGGTCTTTGGGGATCACGAATTCTGGGCATAACACCCTCTCTCTCTCTCTCTCTCTCTCTCTCTCTCTCTGGCCCTCCCCTGCTCACAGTTTGTCTGTGTGTGTCTCTCTCTCAAAGACAAATAAACATTAAAAAAAATTTTTTTAATTAAAAAATAAAAGTCAGTTGAGTGCTTTTCAAACTTATGAAATGTCGGTAGAATTAATCAAATCCTGTAAGCCAGGAAAAGTTTTTTAGCAGCAAATATGATCAAGACAATATCACAAAAAGGACACATGTGTTCACCAAAACACAGAAAGAAAATCCCCCTGAAACAAGCTATGAGACTGGATAATGTGTCAGAATCCCTCCGATATTTGTCGGCTGCTTGTTGATTTGATCGACGCCTGAGGTTGGAGCGGAAGCAATTGTAACCAGACAGACAGTGGACAGGACAGCAGCAAATGGAGGAAAAGACCTAGTGTTCGTTCATTCAGATCAGCTGCAGACCTCTGCTAATAACTCTCATACCAGGGCTGATAAGCTCATTTGGTGATTTTGAAGCTTTTTTGAAAGTGGGAAAACTGTCTCTTCAAGAAATTTAATTTTTTTTTTTTTTTTTTTTTTTTGGCAGAATTTCAAGATGTAAAACACAGAAAAGCAGAAGCCCCAAAGAGAAAACAGAACAAAGGCTGAGCTGTCTTACTGCAAGCCCCGGGATACTCCACCCTTCCCCACCCCTCAAAGGCATCTCTGAAGTCTCCCTAGGCTGGGAGGGGCCCATTTTGAAAACCCTTAAATCCAGCTTCTCATTCTGCTGCTGAAGAAATTAAACCTGGAGGGGCTGGGACCTGCCTAGGGCTGCACAGTGAGTTTGTGAGAGAACCAGTACTAGGACCTGGGCCTGTGGCTTGTCTGTCAGCTCAGCATTTTCTCCCCCTCTACCAACACTACTCAGATGTTACAAGTCTTCCCCAAATAATGCAGTGGTTAAATAGATGAGGCGGAACCTTGATAAAGCCGTCAATTTGGCAGAGGTCGACTCCCTAAAACAATTTACCTTCTCGCCCTTGTCAGGTTGGTCAGATATCCCTCCTTTGCCCACCTTTCCTATCATGTTCCACGATGTACCAAAGTTATCTGTTTACATCAGAGATCATAAATTGGCCTGCACAGTGTATCCAACTACCTTGAATTGGTTGTCAACATTTAAAACTCAGAAGGTCTTGTCTAAAACTTTGGATTTCCACCTTCTGTCGAGAATGAGAAGTTCTAGCAACATTGAGCCCTCCAAATCCATTGGTAACAACCCCACGAGCTCAGCAGAGGGAGGCATGCCTTCTCCCACTTGTCCTGGTCTGCCGCTGGTCCACACCTACTTGTGGCCACTGGTGTCTGCTCTGTATAGGCATCTGAGTTTGTGACCCAGGGTCTAAAGCTTATGTCTACAGAAGCATTTTTGAGAATTGACCTTTTAGGAACCACGGTGAACCTAGAATACAGATACAGGGGGTCATCTAATTTCAAAAGATGAGGCGGATGTCATCATAAATAATGCTGCTTTCCTGCACCGATTAAAGAGGAAACTTTCACAGTTTTCCTGACTCATTTATTTCCTGAGACCTGTTAAATTAACCAAGAGACTAATAGTGTTACAAGTCCCTGCACTGCTTTCCTGTGTGTCCCGAGTTACATCTATCTATAGCACAACCCCAAACACTCCAAGCACCTCAGGAGATGCAGTATTTTTTTTTTAAATGTTTATTTGGCAGGGGGAGGGGCAGAGAGTGAGAGACAGAGACAGAGCGTGAACAGGGGAGGGACAGAGAGAGAGAGAGGGAGGGAGAGGGAGACATGGAATTTGAAGCAGGCTCCAGGCTCTAAGCTATCAGCACACAGCCAGATGTGGGGCTCAAACACACGAACCGTGAGATCATGACCTGAGCCAAATTGGCCTGTTCCTGCATCCCAGGGCACCTCACTCAGCACTATGGTGAGAAGGAGCTGGCTCAATCCTGGCCTCCAGCCTGGCAATCCAGACTCTCCCAGCAGGCTCTTCTTTTCTATTTCCCCACATCTGTTTACCTCCACACACACCTCCTCTTGTCCTACCATCTTACTCTCTTTCCTCCTTAGAATTTATAAAAGCATCGGATAAACAAATTCACAGGGAGCTTTCAATAGTTGATAACTGTGTATTTTTATTTTAGCATTTTAATATAAAAGTACGTATGACCAATAAAAGAATTCTAGGGATTGTGATTAGTAGGTGAAAAGAACATCTGGAGATGTAAAAGGCCTTACCCTCAAATCACTGCCAAAAGGTTTATTTACTTTACCCAAAGGGCCACCACTATCTCATTCCCCTCCTCCAGGACTTTGTTCAAATGGTACTTTCTCCATGAGGCTTTCCCTAACCACCTTAAATTAAAATTGTGACCCTCCAGGGGCGCCTGGGTGGGTCAGTCAGTTAAGCATCTGATTCTTGATTTCGGCTCAGGTCACGATCTCATGGTTTGTGAGATCGAGCATTGAGTGTGGAGCCTGCTTGGGATTCTGTCTGTCCCTCTCCCTCTGCCTCTCCTTAGCTCACACTCTCTCCCTCAAAAAAAAAAAAAAAAAAAAAAAAAAATTGAAATTAAATAAAATAAAAATTGCTACCTTCTTTCCTCTACGCCACACTCCCTAGTGCATTCATTCCCTGCTTTATTCTCCTCCATATCACACAGCACAATATGATAGGCTTACTATGTTTTACTTACTTTTTCCTCTACCTTCACTAAAACATAAGCTCCATGGGATAAGGATTTCTGTCTGTCCCCTACATCTTCCGTGCTGTGGCCATGCCTGGTCCATAGCAGATGTTCACTGAAGGTCTGTTAAATAACTGAATCTGTTGGGCCCAAGCCCCCAGGATGACAATTACTTCAACAGTTAATGGACATGAAGTAGCATTTCTTAATGATGAGACTGACTACAGATTTAAAAGCTGGAAGGGATCTATCTCAAAAGTTGTGATGCTGCCTTTCCTTTATGTACATATATTTTGCAACGGACATATATATTTCCTTTCCTCAATATTTTAAAATGTGAAATACATTCTTTAAAAAAAAAAAAAATCTAGAATAGATGTCGAGTGGCCCATCTGGGAAGCAGGACACTGAATGAGATGATCTCCCCCCCCCCCCAAAAATGCTACAGTGTAGCCACACCATATGCAAGGTGTAGGGTGTGGGGTGGTGGTGGTGTGTGTATGTAGTAAAGCAGGTGCATCTTTAACTGGATTCTGAGCCTTTCTTCTTTTCCTCTGAGCTAACAATGATGGAGTTCAGTCCTTTATCTGAAACGTGTCCTAGTGAATACATGCAATAAGACGTCATTTGGAAAGGAAGTAGAAGATGTTCCTGGCTACTTAACTCTGCAGCCCCGCCTTCTTGCTGTCCTTGGAGAAAGAGCCCTGCATTGTGTTTTTTGGTTGGTGTTTATACCGTTTTGCTATGCTTCTTGGGATTCCTCAAACAGCACATGTGGGAAACGTGGGTTTATTTCCCAAATGCAAACATTATGAAACCTGAACTTCTTGTTCAAGTGTTCTAACCCAGCACCAAGGTCAGAACGCAAATGGACTGATGGATCCTGGACCAGGTCAGATTGACAGTGGCAAAGTGTATGTGCTACCTGGACTGAACTAACAGGCCGATGTGCTGGCCAAAAGTGGGCTCAGGAGAACAGTGAGAAACAGGCCATTTCAGCACCAGAAAATAACCTATTGAGAAAAGTTTTTATCACCTTTGTGACCAGAGGTATCACCAGTGAAGATGTTAGGGTCAAGAGCATGTAAGATTGGGTTTCCAGTCCCCCAGATCAAAGGAGTGTAGCACAGAGATGAGGAAGTGATCTACCTTCTAAGCACCTGAACTGATGAAACTCCCCAGACATAATCGCATAGCATTTCAATTCTGGTCTTTACTCAAAGTTGCAAACTATTCTCAAGAATAACAAAGGTCATTCGGTGTACTACTGGGCAGCAATAACAAATGTTTGAAAACAACCTCAGTGGCCAGCTTGGAGGCCAGGCCTGGTTAACCAAATTAAGGGAACACCCACACAATGGGAACACAATAAAATTATTATTTTTTTTTTAATGAGAACACTGTTTCTGATCTGAATTAGAGTTATTTCAAATGAGAAATCCAAGGTGTAAAATAATAAAGTATGGGGTGGGTGGGGTGTGGAAAGGCAAAACAAGAATACATACATACAACTATATTTTCTTTAAATTAAAAAAAAAATTTTTAAGTAGGTGCCACACCCTATGTGGGGCTTGAACTCACGACCCTGAGACCAAGAGTTGCATGCTCTAAGGCCCGAGCCAGCCAGGCGCCCCACAACTATATTTCCTTGTGTACATATGACATCTCTTTGGACAGGTACATAAGACACTGAAGCATTGGCTTCTTCTAGAAAAAGGCTCTGAGTAATGGGGAACAAGGTTTAGGGAAGATTCCTCACTGTATAATCCTTTGGAATTTTGAGTCAAACAGATGTAATTCCTTCTCAAAAGTGATAAAATCAGTATTTTAAAAGAAAATTTCATTAATGAGATTTTAAAAATTAAGCTCTGCTTAATCTAGGGGCTATAGAAAAGAGAGCTCATTGTAACATTCCTGTACCATTTCTGTAGGTTTGAAAGTTTTTCGAAATAAAATTACAAAAAAAAAACAAACAAACCCAAAACAAACAAACAAAACCACCAACCCCGGCACCCTCCCTCCCCTCCCCGCACCCCCCTCCCCCCCCTCCCCCTGGGCCCCAGACAAAAATAAATAAACCACCATGACCCTCTGCTCTGGGGTAATAAGTTGGGTGGCTCTGGGTAGAGGCTGTCAAGTAATGGGAAGTGCCAAAGATAATTTGCTTGCTTCAGAGGTATAGTTACATTGGCCTGAGAGTCAAGGGCAGAGTGGAAATCCTTTCTTTGCTGCCATCATGAAGTGGGCTTCCAACGTTGGCAATGCAGCCTCTGACTGTCATCAGAATCAAACACAACCTGGTGCACCTGGGCACCTCACTCAATTAAGCGTCCAACTTTGGCTCAGGTCATGGTCTCGTGGTTCGTCAGTTCAAGCCCCACATCGGGCTCTCTGCTGTCCCTCTCCCTCTCTGACTCTCCCCAGCTTGAGTGTGCGTTCTCTCTGTCTCAAAAATAAATAAAAACATTTAGTAATTAAAAAAAGAAAAGACACAGCCTTTTTCACTGAAAATGGCCAACTCCCCCTTGTGTTGGTTAAATACATGGGGGAAAAAAAGAAAATGTCACAGTCAACCCATTACTTCCATGCTTTGGCAACAGATCAGGTAAAATGCCAAACTTGTACAAAAGGACTTACATGCAGTCAAAGGTTAGAGTTTGGAAAAACTCTCTTGACAGACCCCTGGGAAGAGGGGCAACCCCTTGAGGGCTCATATCCAACAAGGAAGGTATTTCCTCTGTGAGGGCTTAGCATGAGTTGATGTATAATGAAGTGCTTTAATTTTTTTTTTTTCAACGTTTATTTATTTTTGGGACAGAGAGAGACAGAGCATGAACGGGGGAGGGGCAGAGAGAGAGGGAGACACAGAATCGGAAACAGGCTCCAGGCTCCGAGCCATCAGCCCAGAGCCCGACGCGGGGCTCGAACTCCCGGACCGCGAGATCGTGACCTGGCTGAAGTCGGACGCTTAACCGACTGCGCCACCAGGCGCCCCATGAAGTGCTTTATAATGGAGGAAAGCTTGAGTGAGAAGGAAGGACCATGGATTAAGAGTCAATATATTTGTGTTTCATTCCTGATCCTACCTCAACACTTATCATATGACCTTATAGTTTCCTTTATAAAACGGAATCGTGATCACTGCCTCACCTACCTTCCTGGGCAGTAGAGAGGACCAAAAGCACCCCCCCCCCTCAAAAAAAAGGATACAAAGTATTTTTAAAACTGCAAGGTACTAGAAACAAGTGTTAGGTTAATAAATATGAGACAAAATATCTTTTGATGATGATTATGAAGTTTTCACAGGGGCAAATGTGGTCTTTAGGGTCAGACATATCAGAATGTTCTAGTCCTAACCCTTCATCTGCTGTGTGACCTAGCGCAAGCCCCTGAACCTCTCTGGGCCTTAGTGTTTTCATGGCAAAATAGGGTGAATGCTACCCACTTAACAATGAAAATTAAGTGAGCAACCTGTACGAAATGCTGGGCATGTACCTACCTATGTCCTCTGGGTGATGAATCACGGTCTCAATCAAGGGACTCTTCATTCATTGACTGACTTCATTCATCAAACTGTGTTTACCTCCTCAATTTTTCTCTAAACCTAAAACCTTTCTAAAAAGTAAAGTCTATTAGTTATTTATTGAGCATACAGCAGAGTGATTGGGAATGGGGGACTATGGGGCCAGACTGCTTGGGTTTGAATCACAGCTCTGACACTTACTAGTCAGCTGACCTGGGGCAGCACATGCAACAGCTTGGCACTTCAGGTTTCCCATCTATAAGCACTATGTAAACTCTTGCGATTAATATAAAACAACAATTATTAGACACTGTACTCATGGGAATACAGGTGGACAAGGCAGTTTAAGTGAGGTGCTCTGAAATCACCTACCACAATCTTTAAAAAAAATTTTTTTTTAATGTTTGTTTATTTTTGAGGCAGAGGAAGACAGAGCATGGGCAGGGGAGGGTCAGAGAGAGAGGGAAACACAGAATCTGAGGCAGGCTCTAGGCTCTGAGCTGTCAGCATGGGGCCTGATGTGGGGCTTGAACTCACGGATGGTGAGAACATGACCTGAGCCTAAGTCGGACGCTTGACTGACTGAGCGACCCAGGCGCCCCTCACCTGCCACAATCTTAAATGTAGAGAGATTTAGGCCCAAAGAGATTCAGCTGGTTAGTGAGGAGGGCGAGGGAAGACTAGTCAGGACTGGGGAGAGAATTCCAGATTGCAAGCCACCATTTCTGCACTGCCCCATGTTGTGCAACCAGATTCAAGGCCTGGGAACTGAGGAGCCCAGGAAGCACCAGAGTAGATTCTGGAAGTTGGAATTGATCCTATAATTCTGCCCAGTCCTGACCTCCACCCTCTTTCTCCATGTCATTCCTTATGGTGTTCCTCTTGCCTGGCTATATGGGGATCGTCCTGCAAATTCCAGATTTGGGGTTCATGGTGGAGACAACCTGAAGGTGCACATCCCCTACACCACCTGTGTTTCTTTTGTGTTATGAATCTTTCTTTTTTTCATTTTGTTTCTATTTATTTATTTTTGAGAGCAAGAGAGACAGAGTGCGATGGGGAGGGGCAGAGAGAGACAGAGACACAGAATCCAAAGCAGGCTCCAGGCTCCAAGCTGTCAGCACAGAACCTGATGCAGGGCTTGAACCCATGAACTGTGAGATCATGACCTGCGCTGAAGTCAGATGCTTCACCAACTGAGCCCCTAGGTGCCCCTCTTTTGTGCTTATGAATCTTAAACATGAACAAGGGGTGGGTCTCTCAGAGACCTTCTGTAAAGGGGCAGATCCAGGTTTGGTGGGGCCTGAAGAGAATACAGTACAAAGGGCTCTCTTTAGGAAAGGAATACATGAATGAAAAATTAGGTACCAGGCCTTGGAAGGGACACATGTAAGTGAAGCGTCCTGAAGTTCAAGCATAATTAGCATCTTGGTAAATCCAGCTCTCCTCCTATATCTTTATCTAACTTCTTTCCTCCCTCTACCCCTTCCCCCCTTCTGCCCCTCTTTCCTTCCATCCATCTCATTGGCACCTACCCTGATATCTAGCATCCACTGTGCACCAGGCAGTAACTTTATATGTTTATAGTCTGGTTTAAAAATAGGACTTTACTCCACTGTACAGATGCATAGCTTTTCTTGATATAAAAGAATAAAACCATGTATAACCAACCTGTGGGTGAGGCGTAAACACGCTATGTGGGGCTGTTAGACTCAAGCAGACCACACGAGGAAGCCAGGAGCCAGGGTTTGCTATTTACATTTGTAAACATACCCAGAAGCAGACTCTTTTATGTTTGGGACAGTCAACAAATAAAATAATCCTCTCAGATGGGAGTGGGAAGGGGCTTAACAATCTAGAGAAAAGAATATCACATAGCTACGCACAATTACATATAATTGATATAATATGTTTACACACATCATCTGAGCGAATGCTCATAACCATCTGATCTAATGCGGTTTTATCAAAACCCCCATAAGACAGATTGAAGACTGAGGCCTAGAGTGCCTTGCCAAGGTCACAGAGCTACGAATCGAGAAGGTCAGGCTTTGAAGAAAGGCTCCAAGTTCAGCGCCCATTCTAATTCCACAGAACTGCAATCTTCAGTTAATACCGCTTTGTACAGGCTTGATGCCCAAGGATGAGGCTTAATGTTTGACTCTGAACACTTCCCTTTTAATTCCTTTCCTACAGCTCCCCCACTCCCTCCCCATTACCCTCACATCCAAAGGACACAAAGACTGCCCAGGCAACCACGGCACAAAGAACCCATAGACAACATCAGTAGAGGCCACTTTGTGGCTAATTTTGGGGCAAGAACTCGCTCCCTGTCTGGGGGAGCTTTTTCTCGGCTGGGACGATCTGGATGAGTCATCTAGGTTTATGCCTCGATTTGCATGGTTTCTCACCTCTCCCCTTTCCCTGGGCGCAACATCCCCCAGCCCCGGAGGGGGACTGCATCTGTCCCTCACCACTGGTCCCCAGCAGTCTGCTCAGTCAGGGCCTGGCCCAGATCACCACCCCATTTGCCCCCGCTCTGCACACAGCCTCCAACCTCCCAACTTTCCATTTTCAGGTCTGTCTGGTGTTGTTCTTGTTCACAGAGTGGGAGTGCCTCCTCCCACTGCCCACGGGGGCCTCGTCTGCAGCCTGGGGCTGCCCCCAGCGAAACTCGGGCCCCGTGCCCGCTGGCCTGGCGGGCCCTCTCGTGGGACAATTAGAATCTGCTGTAATGGAGTGTTTGCAATATAGGTCAAGGTGCTCTCAGAAGGGCCCAGGGGAGGATCACCTGACTGGGAGGTGGGTGACTCAGCGGGAAGGAAAGGGGTGGGACCCGGAATCTCCTGGCCCAGGGGCCTGCAGGAGGAGGTCAAATTGTCTCTGTCTGGCTGCCTGTCAGGTCTGGCTGCCTGTCAGGGGAGGAGGAAGAAGCTGCTGGAGACAGAAGGAAGGGTAAATGACCTCTGGTGACCTATCTAAGGTGGCATCTACGTGCACGCCGGAGTGGCCTGTTACCCTCCGTGTAGCTGAAGCCTCTCCCAGGTCAATCTGCCTCTGTGGCTTGTAAAGACCCAATTAGCTGCCTCGGCTGCCAAAGAGGGAAATCAAATGAACAGAATGCTCATCACTCCAGACTCCAAAGGCCCAGCCCCCCTAAAAGAAACCAAAGCCGCTGGTATATGGAACAAAAGGCAGCCGTCTCTAGTCAGAGGCAATTCGGGTTTTCCCCCCAATTAATTTTGAATATGAGAATTACGAACCCATTTTATTTTACATCTCTGCACGGCAGGGGCCTCCTTCCCAGGGCACAGCAGCGGCTGAGCGGTTGCTGGAACAGCAGCTGCTCTGTCTGAGCCTCACTTCCTCTGGCTCCAGCTGCAGGTTCTTCCAGGCCAAGCAGGGAGTTTCCTCCTTCTCGGGGCTTTCAGCCTTGCTAGCTGGCCACCCTCACCTCCCACCCCCCAGCTGCTCACCACCCTCTGTGGGCAGCGCTTCTGGGACTCCCTGGTTCCATGAGTCAGAGCCAGGCTGGAGACAGACAGCAGGCTTCCTTTACTAAATCAGCCTCCTGCCCTGTACACCACAGAGGGAAGCTATAATTACCCGTTTGGCCCGGCTCTGGGAACCGAGCCACAGACGCTTGACTAGGAGGGATGGTTCCTGATTCCTGCATTTATCTAGTGCACCCCAGTTTGGAAATAAGAATAACAGCCAGGGGTTCGGACCCGTTACACATATGTCAGATGCTCTGGACCTGAGCGTCCATGTACATTGCTAGAGAAATTGCTATATTAAAGCCAACAGGAATTTTTTGTTTTGTTTTGCCTTGTTTTCTTTTTAAGAGCCTCCTGCCTCATTGCCAAATAGTCTCATTTGAGGCAGGCTGCTCGTTGTTGATGTTGGTTTCTAAGAGATAAAGGAAAAGGCAATGAGACATTGTTTCGGATCTCAGGATCTTTTTATCCTTTAGGTATACAGGCATGAAATCTCAGGCCTCCTAGGATCACAGAAATGTTTGAAACCTGAAGCCTGAAAAAAAATTATTGGCTCCAAAATGAAAAGATAAAACCACAAAACAAAATCATAGAGTCAATCTTCATTAACTGTTCAATTTAGTATGCATTGGTTTATTCATCCATCCATTCATTCATTCATTCATTCATTCATTCATTCCTGGAAGCATACATTTATTCCATTCGTTCAGCAAATATTTGTTGAACTGCTTCTTTGTGCCAGGCACAATTTTAGGCACAAGGGATACACTAGTGCTAAGTCAATTAAGGATACAGACAGAACTAAGTGGACAAATATTCCTGCCCTGGGTGTCAATAGTAAGACACAATAATAAGCAAATTATATGGTATGTCAGAGATAATAAGCATGATTGATAAGAGGAAAAACAGAGCAACAATTTCAGGGGAATTGTTGGGAAAGGAGGAATTCATAGCATCCCATGATATTTGAGAATAATTTGTACCTTAGATCTCTCTCACAGTGAGAGTTCTCCATCTGGGTAATGATTACCAAGAAATTTTAACCAATCATAAACTAAATGAGTTACCTTCGACTGGAGTAAAATTATAAACATTAAGCTTTGTTTATAACCAAAATGTGGTTGCATTTTAAATATAGTTGACTGGAAATTAAAATGTGCTATGGCATCTGACCCTGCCTCTGGTTATGGGCAAGTAAAGGTGCCTCGTTCAAGTATTTATTGGACACCTGTAACAGAGGAGCTAAGGGCTCAGGTGTCCAATGCCAAGGTTTGGATCCTGGCTCCATCATTTACCACTTGTGTGACTCTGGGAAAGATGCTTAATATTAGTCTCTTGTCTTCATATGGGAGTAGTACAGGATCTACCTTCTAGGGTTTCCAGAACAATTACATGAGATAATAAAAGTAAAGAAAGGTATTCTTTAGCATAGCACCTGGCACTTAGCAAGCACACAGTAAGTGTGACCCACTGTTTTTGTTGTTGTTTTGATGATGATAATGATGGTAATGATGAGGTACCCGGCCTTCTGCTGGCTACCAGGGACCCAGAGCTGGACAAGACAATGGCATGATCCTAATTGGGAGAGGCTTTGCAAGCATACTGTGTGCTTCATGAAATCCTCAAGGATCCCTTGTGGGATGATCCGCACCTCACCATTGATCATCGTAAACCATATTTGGATAGCCAATAAAAATGAATAGACCACAATGAGATACCACTTAATAACCTTTCAGATGGAAAACATTATAAAGTCTGATAATGCCAAGTGTTAAAGAGGACATGGACCAATAGGATCTTTATATACTTGGTGGTGGTGGGATTGTAAATTGCTACATTCACATTGTTTTCCAAGAGACACGTACAAGAATGTTCAGCTCTATACATTCGAAGTAGAGGAAAGCTGGTAACAACTCAAACGTCCAGGGACAGGAGAATAAATAGACACATGTGGAACATAACAGAGATGATTATAATAGTGAAAACAAATGGACCATGGCTCTACGATACAGTATGGGTGACTTTTAGCAACATAATATCATGAGAAAAAAGTATATTCCAGAAAGCTACATAGAACAGGATATTCTCTTAAGGTAAAAACATGAAATCCACACAATACACCTTTTAGAAAAATATAATAAATAAGATTACTTCTTAGAAAAGCAAAGGAATGGTAAACTCAAGATTCAGGATGTGGTGAGGGAGGCAGAGTGAAGGGAAGGTCAGGAACACAGTGGAAGAATGGGTGGTGGGTTCATGGTGTTTACTATATTGTAAACAAATAAGGAAACATAGATAAATAATAAATAACCTTGTGCAAGGTCCAGCGTAAAATGAAAGAATGTCATCTATCAGAGCATGACTAATCCTGTGTGCGTAGATTCAATTAAGAAAGAGAACAGAAATCTAGTCGTGGGACAGATACAGAGTATACTTCAGAAGAGTGTAGGCATGTCCAGAGAGAAGGCAGGTAAAGGGGATTTACCTCTAAAGAAGGGCAGGGGTGTGTGTGTTCCCATGAGGAGTAGGCAGAGGTGACCTTGGAGGTAGGGACCCCTTCATCAGTCAC
Organism: Leopardus geoffroyi; assembly: GCF_018350155.1. Lineage (NCBI taxonomy): Eukaryota > Metazoa > Chordata > Mammalia > Carnivora > Felidae > Leopardus > Leopardus geoffroyi. The sequence continues at coordinate 30,911,955 of NC_059335.1, read as the reverse complement.
ATATTGCTGTATAGGTTTAGTACTATAGTACTAAACATTGTGTATAGTCTATACAGGTCTATAGTACTATAGACCACAGGTGTGGTCAGAGGGGAGGGGTGAGTTGTCACCATGACGGGGTCAGGGAAATGCCCTGGCTGAGCCCTATTTAGGTCATGGGTCTCTCTGTACCGTGGCCGGCCCACAGTGCCCTCTCCCTGGGATCTTTGCCATGCCTACCCCTGCCACGTTCCCCAAGACAGACTTCCAGTTCCTCTGCATGGCGTTCTCAGACAGGGCCAGTTCTGCTCTGCCCAGCTCTGACCGGGGAGGACACTGGGTATGCACAGAGAACCCTGTTACAGCTAGGAGTTCCGGGTGCCTCCCCAGGAAGATGCATTTTGGTCACTGAACCCACAGTCCGAGCCATCCTCTTCTGCCGTGAGAACCCCAGGGGGAAGTGCTCTCAGACCTCTGAGCAGCCAGCTGTCACAGCCAGGCCCCACAGGCTACAGGCTGAAGTGCTTGTTCATTGGGGAAAAAAAAAAAAAAAAATCTCCTCCATGCCTCTGAGACTAGCACCAGGCAGAGGGATACTTGGTTAGGCCCAGTTGACTGATTCACCTCGTGGACAGAACCAACCAGGGCTCTTGGAGGCACATGAAGGGTAGTTCCACCTCTTTTCTGTGCTTCTCCTGGTGGAGTCAGGGCTTGGGGAACTGCTTTCATGCCCCCTATTTCTGCACCCGAGAATAATCATCAGTGCCCACTGCAAGAGAGCACAGAAACTGGAGTCAGAAAGACCCCCAATCAGGTCGTAGCTGGTTCAGTTTCTAGCTGTTCCATTAGCTTAATTCTCCTGTGGCTTTCTATTTGTACACTGGGGACACCCATATTGCCTTTGCCGGACTTGAAGACATTAGTGAGGACCACGTGACATAATAGGAGGCAAAGTGCTTATCAAACAGAAGGGTGCAATACATTTGTGCTGGAACAAACCCACTGAGGGCCAGAAATGTGTCAGAATCATTCACTGCTATACTCCCAGGATCAAGAACAGTGCCTGGCACATAGTAAAAATACTTGAGTATTGAATAAAAATACTTGAATGAATGAATTGGGAGTATTACAGATCAGAGTAAAAATCATGATGGTCATGACGATTACTAACATTAATTGCATCTTTGACCATGTGCCAGGCAAAATACTGAAGACTTCTTTTTTTTAAGTTTATTTATTTATTTTTGAGAGAGAGAGAGAGAGAGAGAGAGAATCCCAAGCAGGTTCTGTCCCCTCAGTGCAGAGCCCAACACGGGGCTCAAACTCACAAACCGTGAGATCGTGACTTGAGCTGAAATGAAGAGTCATCTGCTTAACTCACTGAGCCACTAGGCGTCCTACTGACGGCTTCATGTAGATAATTCCATTTAAACTTCACAACCCAATGAAGGAGGTACTAGCGTTATTTCCATTCTGCAGGTGAGTTAACGTGATTCAGGGAAGTTAGTGATTTTCCCAAGGCCACAGTGGGATAGGCTGTTACCCAAGGGAAATGAATTGGTGGGTTCAGAGAGGCTCACCACCCAAAAGTGGAGCTCAAGAGGTCTTAGCGCCTGAGAGGCGGCCATGAGGATCACTGGATTTTGCCACCCTTTTCACTCTTCTGGACTCCAATGTGAAATTGCAGATGCCTCTGGAAAGCAGTTAAACCTAACTTTCGAATCAGGGAATAATCTGGCTTCCGTGGTGCAGACAGTAAGGCTCTTCTGCAGGGATGGGATTCAGTGGGGTCCCTGGGTGAGTGGCAGTGACATGGCAGACAGGGGACTTGGCCACGAAGCAGGCTGATAAGGTGTCCGAGATGCATGTTGACAGCTTTGTAGAGAACTGGCTTAGGACCTCAGGAGGGCGAAAGGGTGTTTGGGCCCCCAGGTCGCCTTCCTGGGGCGGTTGTGATGGAGCAGCCAAAACCTTGGAAGGCAAAGAGGGGCACGACAGGAAGGCTGTCTTGGAGAGGGGTAGCGGGATTGAGGAGTTGTTAAAGGGGGCTTGCTTGTATGTTTGAATTTTTTATGATTAGAACATATTCACATATTACTCAGGTAGTTAAAAAAATATATTGAAATAAATGGAAGAGTAAAACAGCAAGAGTGGGGGAAGGTTGAGAAAAGGTCATGGGCTGGACTCTCCAAAGCAACACAGCTTCCAAGACTGCACAGCCCGCGCCAGGCTGCAGCTCTCCAGGGCTTGGCTGATTTACTGGAGATGAACGGCAGCCCCCAGCCTTCCCAGGGCATGGCGGCCAATGAGCCTGATCCACGGCTGGGGGGGCGGGGGGTAACGTTTGCCTTGCAGTTGGCAGCATCTGCCGGCCTCTTCCCTCGGAGCCTTCCTCATGAGAGACTCATTATGCAGTTTGGTCACATGCCCTTTGCATTTTAATGAATGAGTCAGGGGACAGACTCAATTTGAAAGAGGAATCACAGCTCTCTGCTGGGTGAAGGGCTCTCAAGGGACGCTCTTGCAGCCTAGATATTACAAAAAGAAAGGAAAGAAGGAAGCTAGTTCCTTCTGAGAAAAAAGAAAGGTCTGAAGAAGGGAGGGAGGGAGGGAGAGAGGGAGGGAGGGAGGAAGATGAGAAGGAAGGAAGGGAAGAAGGAAGGAAGGAAGGAAGGAAGGAAGGAAGGAAGGAAGGGAGGAAGGGAGGAAGGGAGGGAGGAAGAGAGGAAGGAAGGAAGGGAGGAAGGGAGGGAGGAAGGAAGGAAGGGAGGAAGGGAGGGAGGAAGAGAGGAAGGAAGGAAGGAAGGAAGGGAGGAAGGAAGGGAGGAAGGAAGGAAGGAAGGGAGGGAGGATGAGAGGAAGGAAGGAAGGAAGGAAGGAAGGAAGGAAGGAAGGGAGGAAGGGAGGGAGGAAGAGAGGAAGGAAGGAAGGAAGGAAGGGAGGAAGGGAGGAAGAGAGGAAGGGAGGGAGGAAGGAAGGAAGGGAGGAAGGGAGGGAGGAAGAGAGGAAGGAAGGAAGGAAGGAAGGAAGGAAGGAAGGGAGGGAGGAAGGGAGGAAGAGAGGAAGGGAGGGAGGAAGGGAGGAAGGGAGGGAGGAAGAGAGGAAGGAAGGAAGGAAGGAAGGGAGGAAGGGAGGAAAAGAGGAAGGGAGGGAGAAAGGAAGGAAGGGAGGAAGGGAGGGAGGAAGAGAGGAAGGGAGGGAGGAAGAGAGGAAGGAAGGAAGGAAGGAAGGAAGGAAGGGCGGAAGGGAGGAAGAGAGGAAGGGAGGGAGGAAGGAAGGAAGGGAGGAAGGGAGGGAGGAAGAGAGGAAGGAAGGAAGGAAGGAAGGAAGGGAGGGAGGAAGGGAGGAAGGGAGGGAGGAAGGGAGGAAGGGAGGAAGAGAGGAAGGAAGGAAGGAAGGAAGAGAGGAAGGGAGGGAGGGAGGAAGGAAGGGAGGAAGGGAGGGAGGAAGAGAGGAAGGGAGGGAGGAAGGAAGGAAGGGAGGAAGGGAGGGAGGAAGAGAGGAAGGAAGGAAGGAAGGAAGGAAGGAAGGAAGGAAGGGAGGAAGGGAGGAAGAGAGGGAGGGAGGGAGGAAGGGAGGAAGGGAGGAAGGGAGGGAGGAAGAGAGGAAGGAAGGAAGGAAGGAAGGAAGGGAGGAAGAGAGGGAGGAAGGAAGGAAGGGAGGAAGGGAGGGAGGAAGGAAGGAAGGGAGGAAGAGAGGAAGGGAGGGAGGAAGGAAGGAAGGGAGGAAGGGAGGGAGGAAGGGAGGGAGGAAGAGAGGAAGGAAGGAAGGAAGGAAGGAAGGAAGGGAAGGAGGAAGGGAGGAAGAGAGGAAGGGAGGGAGGAAGGGAGGAAGGGAGGAAGGGAGGGAGGAAGAGAGGAAGGAAGGAAGGAAGGAAGGAAGGAAGGAAGGAAGGAAGGGAGGGAGGAAGGGAGGGAGGAAGAGAGGAAGGAAGGAAGGGCGCACAGAGGGAGGAAGAAGAGAAGGAAGGAAGGAAGGAGGAAGGAAGTATGGATAAGGGGCAAGAAGAATAGCCTAGGGCTCAGAAAGCAGTCCGAGAATAGACGCTCCCTGCCAGACACTCCCTTGCCCTTTATCTTCTGCTTCTTCTACTGCAAACATTTAGCACTGTTTAGGTGCCAGGCACCACACCAGGCATGGGAGTTACTGGACAAATGAAACATTTTGCATAATATCAAATCTGTTTGGTCCCACTGGAGTAACTACGGTAGGGGTTGAATGTGGGAAGTGGGGCGGGCCCAAGGAGATGGCACCCACTTCCTCTCCGCGAGTACCCCCACAGGAAGTCAGGGGATACCCCACCCATGGTCAAGGGTTACGATCTCTTGAGCACCTCCCGCGTGCCAGACGTGGGGTGAATGTTCCACAGTTGGTATCTCACTGAATCCTGACGATAATCTCATGAGACAGATCCTGTTACTATCACATTTTTTACAGATGAGGAAACTGAAGCAGAGAGCAGCCTGCCCAAGGTCACCCAGGGATTTGAACTCAGGTCTGTCTGCCTCTGCAGCTCTTGGCAGCTCCCGTCTATGCTGTCAGCCAGCCGCGGCATGGGGAATGCTGGGGAAGGCCTTTCCCTTCCCAGGCTTCCTTCCAAGAACACTCTGAACCCCCAGGAGGAAGAGGTTGGTGTGAATCCAGATGCAGTCAACGCCAACCAGCCTGGGAGCGGATCTGAAACCCCACTTCGCGGGACTGAGAAGTGTGTGCGACTGAGCCCAAGGGCAGCAGGGGAGGGGGTGGGGGGGTGGGGAGGAAGGAAGCTCAGCCTCACCGCGGTCAGCTGGGGCGGCCTGCCTGTTCCCAGCCTCCACACCACAAAACACAGGGCAGCAGATGCTTAGCAAATGGGTGTGTGGGAGGGAGACTTACCCTCAGATGGCGGGTGGGCAGGCGGTGTCACCGAATTACTCAACAAAGCCACCTTGGCTTTGAACTTTGAGCCAGGATCTGCTGGAACGGGGCATGGGGTAGTGGCAGTGCCATCCCTTCTGCCCCCCCAAGTGGGAGAACACAGCCTGGGAAGAAGCCAAGAACTGAAAAGCCGCTGCTCACCTAGATTCGCGTGAATTTTTACAGCTGGAGAGAGCTGCACAAGCACAGTGGGGCCCAGGGGCCCTGGGCTTCATGCTGGCGAGACAAGCAAGGCCACCTGCCATGAACCTGGCCTGTACACAGAAACAGCCAGCTTTCGCTGAGGGATTTCCACACGCCACGGCGGTCATACACATTACCGCTTTGAACCTTCGCTGCCTCCCTGCGAGGGAGATACTGTTACTATGCCCATTTTACCCAAGAAGAGAACCATGCCCGGAGAGATTCATAACTTGCCAAAGTCCCGTCTCTTTCCCTGCTTCTGGTTTCCACGAGGAGGGATTTTCCCTAAAACTTTTTTATCTTTACTCTCACTGTCCACGGCAATGGAACGACTTGCCTGATGGGGGGAAAACTTGGGAAGGCTGTCCGTGAAGATCTGCTCTCTCCATCCTTCTAGGCTCCCTTAGGAAGTCACTTTTGTTCTCACACTAAGCTACATCCTCCATGCTGGCTTTAGTGACAATTAAGATCGTACTTTGGCTCTCTGCCATTCCTTTGTCTTTTTATTCGTTGTGTTAGGAACCTGGATGCGGGAGAGGCGTGCTGTTTTTTGGAAGGCTCTGGAGATCCCAACAGCACTTAGGACGACCCTGACAACTCTGGCCAAACCACTCCCCTCTGACCAGGGGATGCTGCTCTCCCTCCACGTCTTGGCTTGAGGATCAATTTCCCTTGTCACTAGCAGTGCCTCCCCAGCCTCACGCTTTTTTTTTTTTTTTTTTTTTGGATTTTTTTTTTTTTTGGATTTTTTTTTTTTTTTGCCAGGATGAGGAAAACCAAGTCTTGCACACAGTTGCCCAGTGTAAAGGGAATCAATTATGAGAGGGTTTCCCTGGGGTGGGTGGTAGCATCTTGGCCTGGGCACCAGCTCTTTCCCTAGCCACCTGGGAGGGCACCGACAATGGATACTTGACCACCCACAGTGCTACCAGTCTAGCTGGCTAACTCAGGGGAAAACCCAGGCAGCTGATATAAATAAACCCCATGTCAGACCCTATATATCCCAGTGGCCAGTTCCACTGGATCTGGCAGGCAATTCAGAGCCCTCTGTGTGTCTGTGGGATTCTAGGGCAAGTCCGTACTACCTTGCTTTGTGACTGTGGGCAAAGTCTTTCCCTGCTCTGTGCTTTGATTTCCTCATCTGTAATGTGGGAAGATACTACTTGTACTCCTGTCGGCCTCACAGGACTGACAGGAGATCAAAAATGTAGAACTTATTTGAAAAGGAATAAAAAAGTCTCCATGAGATAGAAGGGAATTATCATTTTATGAGCTTTCATAATGCACTCAAGGTCTTTAGTTTTGTCACCAGTACTGACCCACCCGCATTTCGCATTTGTGTAACTATGCCCAACCCCCTCTGCAAGTTCATTCCGGGGGACCACCCCTCCCCCACCCTCTCTGTCCTTATAGATCCAGTGACACTCCCTAAGCAGATGAGCGCCTCATGCTCCTGGGCCACAATGATTGCGGTCAGGGATGGCTATGTGACCCAATCCAGGTCCATGAGACTTTTGCTAGGACTTTTGGAAAAGAGATTCTCTGTGGAAATCCTAAAAGGGTCCAGGGGCTAAGCCTGATGCTGCTGTCTTGTTACCCCACTAACCCAAAACTAAAGTTGAAACAAATCTGAAGCCAAGAAGTAGAGTGAAACCAAGTCCTGATTTTAACAGTTGAACCCCAAACACCAGCCATGTCCATCTGTGATATTGTGATTTATAATAAGAAGTATATATTTGGTATTTGGCCACCAGTTGCTGGCTTACAGCTCCTAAAACACCTATGGAATTTCCTGAGATGACAGAAAAAAAGGGGGGGTGGGGAGGAGGGGTCTTTTGTTATGTTAATGAGTGACTTTTGGAAAGCACCTGAGGAAAGGCTAGTTGCCAGCAGAGCCAATCTTGTGATCAGAGGGTTGGAACTTTCAGTCCCAACTACTGACCTCCAGGAAAGTTACAGGGGTGGGAGGCTGAAGGCTGAATCAATCGCCAACGGCCAATGATATAATCGATTGTGCCTATGTAATGAAGGCTGCACAAAAACCCAAAAGGACTGGGTTCGGAGAGCTTCTAGACTGGTGAACATGTGGAAATCTGGTGAGCTCGGAAAGAGCATGAAGGCTCTGTGCCCTTTCCCCATACCTTGCCCTATGGGTCACTTCCACCTGGTTGTTCCTGAGTTATATCCTTTTATAATAAACCTGTAATCTAGTAAATAAACTGTTTCTCTGAGTTCTGTGAGCCGCTCGAACAAATTCATCAAACCCAAGGAGAGAGGCATGGGAACCTCCAATTTACAGCTGATCAGTCAGAAGCGGGTGAATTGCTGGATGCCTAGCTGGTGTCTCAGAGAATTCCCTGGTGATGTGGGGAAGCCCACGCCCCTGACCACACACACACACACACACACACACACACACACACACACACACATTGGAAATTGGGTGCAGATCCCCATTACCACACCTGGACTTTTCAGTTTAAGGTAAGCCCCCACATTCCCTTTTTTCTCAAAGCCATCTTGGGTTGGGTTTTCTGTCCCTTGTTACCAAGAGAACCCTAATGGATATGGCATTATCTCATTTCATCTTGAATTTGAACCAGGTCTCCTGGTCTCTAGAGCCTGCATTCTACCCACTCCAGGATTTGAGAAGGAATGAGTCTCGACACACTCATAGCTGCATCATATACTTCAGTCAGCAGTAGGGCATCTGCTGGGAGAGGAGAGCCTTGATTCTCCTGTAGCCAGTGGTTGAGGGGAGGACATAATTCACTGGTGTTCTCTGCCCCGTGCACCCCTTCCCTGGAAGCAAAGCACCAATAGGAGGAGGAGTTTAGTCAATTCTTGTAGGGCTTAAACTTGATGTCAAGGGCTGGGAGGGCTTGAAATGGTCCAATATCTTCTTCTACTTCCAGGGATCAATGCTTCTGTATCCACCTTTTAGAGTTCTGCTCTTTCTTTCTGAAGATACTGGAGTCTGGCAAAACACAAATACATCCCAGGCCTCCAGGGGCTTACAACCAGCGTTGCTACCGGTCATATGAGTTTTGTAGGAATGGTGGCTTTGAGAGGAACTTAGTGCATGATGGGATGCTAGATGTGGCACTCTGGAAGGGGAAAACGGGGACATCTCATGATTGGATAAGTTTCAACAGGTTGAGGGAGCAAGTCAGCCATCTATGTTGGATAATGAGATAAAATAATAAGATATCTCTCAAACATCTTCCATATTTGCTTCAGCATAACATGGGGATGGGGAAAGTGGATAGAGACATAGATGAACTAAGATTAGCCATGAGCTGATCATTATTGAAGCTAGGTTATGGGTGTATGAGGGTTTAGTCTGTCTACTTGCACATATGTTTGAAATTTTCCATAGTAACTTTTAAAAGTATAATGAATAACTTAAAAAACATGTTTTGTGTTTTATTCTTTCCAGAGCCCTTTACACATAACTTGTATGCACCTCACAAATGATTCCCCCCCACCCCCATTTTAAAAATGGTAAAACTGGGGCACTTGGGTGGCTCAGTCGGTTAAGCATCCAACTCTTGGTTTCAGCTCAGGTCATGATCTCACAGTTTCGTGAGTTCAAGCTCTGTGCAGGGCTCTGCGCTGGCCATGAAGCAGCCTGCTTGGGATTCTCTGACTCCCTCTCTCTCTGCCCCTCCCCTACTCATGCTGTTTCTGTCTCTCTCAGCATATATAAATTAAAATAATAATAATAATAATAATAAAAATAAAGATGGTAAGACAAAGGCTGGAGAGGCTGTCATTTATGCAGGTGGACCGGAGCCTTCCAAGTCCTGCCTTCCAAGGTCAGTCTGGGGCACAGGTCAACACAGGCAGGTTGGGCAGCCCTGCTCGATGGGGTTGGGCAGGCAGGGGGGAACCAGGTGAAGCAGGGCTGTCCAGTTGCAGGTCTAGAGGCAGCCCAGTCTGTGTGTAACTGGTGTGGCACAGACCCCGCAGGGCCTCAGGGAGTCGTGCAGTGCGCAGTGGAAAGCTCCTGGCCACCGATTTCACGTGCTGCTTGGCAGTTAAGAAAACACTGAGTCTAGCACAGCAGGCTCTGGACCCTTTCATGGGCATCCTGAGAACTGTTGCCTGAACATCTGGGTCTGATAAAGGGAGACCCACGTGGGCTTCCCTGCCCCCTTTCCCATAACTATTTCCGCACTTACCCTTGAAGCTCTGTGCGTGTGGCTGTTCTTTTCTTTCCTTTCCTCCGAACATATGGATTCCCAGCTCCTATTTCAAACTCAAATGCTCCTCTCCTATAAACTCCCCAAAGCTCTCAATTTCCTTTTTCCATTGCTCATTCTTTCCTAAAGTGCATGAAAAAGCCTCTCTTAGCTCTGTTCCAATTTCCTTGTTTATAAAAGAAGGGCAAGGAGAACAGTGATTTCAGTGATCAAGGTTAAGCATGGCCTGATTCCTTCCTTAGGAGAACACACCTCAATAGCCTGGGAGATCAAAGCTTACCAGGTACAAGAACTAATCACAGGAAAGCCCTGATTCCCCCCCCCCAGTACTCAGCCTGCAGGAGGCCTGATATAGGACCATCTGCTCCCTTTAGCTGGCTGAAATGTCCTTTCTGAAAGTCACTAATAGAATAGAAAAAAGAAAAGTCACGAGCGGGCACGATTCCCGGAAGGTTACTGCTCAAGTGGGAGTGTATTATCTGCGGAGGGAGGGACAGGTCCTGGCCTGCTCCTTAGCCCGTGGCCTTATATTTCCTCACAATAATGGCACCTTACTCCTTGCAGGCAGCAAAAGCCCAACCCTCAGCACTGAAACTGTACACATCAGCATGGACTGGGGCCAGGGGGGAGAGGCAGTTCGATGCACCATCTAGGGCCTGGGGGGCAGAAGGTCCTCACCCAGGCAGAGGTCACAGACCACTAGCACCTGCAGCCACCCAGCAGGGAACACAAATGGCCTGGGGGCTGAGGTCATAAAAGGCAGCTGACACCGGTCAGCCTTAAAGAGCAAAGGGTGGTGGCAGGTGGGGACTGGAGACGACAAGTCCTCTCTGACAAGGGGCTGCAGCTACTCACCTCGGGCTGGTTACTGCTGTGGAAGAAGGTGAGCTCTGTCCTGCCAGATCTTCCATTTTTCCCAGGAAGGGGAGATCTGGATTTTACACGAAGTCTCCCAACTTGAGAATGGACTGAAAGGAAAAATACTGCAAAGGCTGACAGTATCGGCCAAACATAATCTAAGAGCTCACCTGAACGCCCCGTGTGCAGCCCTGACCTAGGGGGCAGGTCCTCAACAGGTGCCGCGTGGCAGGGAAGGTCAGGGAGGAGGTCAGATGATGCTGCGTGGGGCGGGCGCACTGAGGAGGTGAGGCTGCTTGCCATTCCCGGGGCTCAGGAAACACTGTCCGACTTTTGTCATCCTATCACGCTGCGTCTGCTGCCACTTGGGTCCTTACCAACAGCCCTCTAACCCACTTCAGAAATTCTCTTCCTCTCCAAGGCCAGTTCATGAGGCAGTTCAGAACCCTCTCTTTGGGTAAGGCAAGCCATTCCCTCCACCTCTGACCAAATTTGAGTCAACTTTGTTTTTTTTTAATTATTTAAAAACGTTGATGGATTTTTGAGAGAGAGACACACACACAGCGCGAGCAGGGGAGGGGAGACAGAGAGAGAGACACAGAATCGGAAGCAGGCTCCAGGCTCCAGGCTCCAGGCTCCGAGCTGTCCGCACAGAGCCCGACCCCGACGCGGAGCTCACGACCTGAGAGGGCATGACCTGAGCTGAAGTCAGAAGCTTAACAGACTGAGCCACGCAGGGGTGCCTTTGAGTTGACTTTCTTTTTTTTTTTTTTAAATTTTTTTTTTTTCAATGTTTATTTATTTTTGGGACAGAGAGAGACACAGCATGAACAGGGGAGGGTCACAGAGAGAGGGAGACACAGAATCGGAAACAGGCTCCAGGCTCTGAGCCGTCAGCCCAGAGCCCGACGCGGGGCTCGAACTCACGGACCGCGAGATCGTGACCTGGCTGAAGTCGGATGCTTAACCGACTGCGCCACCCAGGCGCCCCTGAGTTGACTTTCAAAACAACTTAAAATTCACCTCCCTGCAGAAGAATCAAATAGCACCTGCCTTTCTCTCATACTTGACAAAATCATGACCAGTGACTCTGGGTACTTAAGAAGCTCTTTCCCCCAACCCCCCAAGAAACATACTGCACTTCAAGGGTAGCTTCTGTTCCTCATCGCTGTGGGAGAGATAAGAGGGAAACTGAGGCATAGACCTAGAAGCTATTTGTCAAAGACACATGTATTTGGCAGGATTCCAAAGAGCTGGGAGAACCACGTGCTAAGCTGTTTTTAAAAGCTTAGGGGGTCTTCCCGAATAGTGCCTAAAAGAGAGAAGTAGAACTGCCTTACAATGGGATGTAATCTAGAACACTGAGAGACGAGGAAGGTCACAGGCCGAGGTATGATCAGCGAATCCTTTCCCTGGCACCACCTTTACTCTGCCACTTAGATTCTTTTATTCGCGTAATTCCCTCCACCCAGGGAGTGAGGCAGATGGGTGGGAGGGGACGGCAAAGAGACGTTTCAGAGCAAGGGAAAGTGCTCTGCACAAGCGACTGCCTGCAGCTGGGTGTGTGCCTGCACCTCTGGGTGTGTGCGGATGTGCATGCTTAGTTTGTATGCAAGCCATTTTGGTAGAGAAGTGTTTCTGTGCTTCAGGAAATACCTCCCAGGGGAACCTTCCTGACTTCAGTCTCTGTCTCCCATCTCCCCGACACACCACGGCTGTTCATTTCATCATTATATGTCTACAGAGCACCTTCTCGGGGGACTGGCACCGAGATGATATCAATGAACAGGAAAGGCCCAGTCCTAGTCCTGCGGGGGCCCACTGTTTAAGATGGAGGCAGACAGGAGAATGGGAGACTGCACGTCAGCGGGCAAGCACTTGGACAGCGGGAGTGGACGTGGAGAGGGCACGGAGGAGGCCAAGCTTGAAAGGCAGAGGGGAGGAGTCCAGGACCACATTCGGGAAGAAATGAGGTCTAAGCTGAGATCTGAAGGTCGAGTACTGGACCAGGTAAAGGGAAGGTGGGTGTTTCAGGCAGAGGAACCAGCATGGGCAAAGATCTGGGGGCAGATTCCCTCTCCCCCACCAGCCCCAGCGCTTGATGAAAATCTGCTGTTTGAGCTCAGGCACAGGCCATCCCAGGGAGAGGTTCCCGGGAGCTCTGGGCCCAAGTATGGGACTGATATGGCAGTGGCCAGAAGCCAAGGCTGAGAACCTTAAAAGTCACCATTGTCAGATTTAAACTACTTCACTGAAAACATCCAAAGTGCCCTCCTGTCCTTAAGGTCCTCAGATGATAGGATGGAACAGGAAGTGTTCAGGGGACACTCTGGAGTACGGCCCTTCCTCCTGATAAAGGACATAAACACTAAAGGTAAAGCACAGAACCTGAGACAAACTCACTTCGAAATGCCAACTTAGAGAGGTCAAAGAACGTTCATACTTTTGCGCTCTCTCTCTCTCTCTCTCTCTCTCTCTCACACACACACACACACACACACACACACATACACACACACACACCTGGTGGGCTAGGTAGAATGTCAGATTTTTTATTTTTATTTTTTTAACATTTATTTATTTTTTTGAGACAGAGAGAGACAGAGCATGAACGGGGGAGGGGCAGAGAGAGAGGGAGACACAGAATCGGAAGCAGGCTCCAGGCTCCCCAGAGCCCGACGCGGGGCTCGAACTCACGGAACGCGAGATCGTGACCTGAGCTGAAGTCGGACGCTCAACCGACTGAGCCACCCCCAGTGTGGGGCTGGATCTCACAAACAACCCATGAGATCGTGACCTAAGCTGAAATCAAGAGTCCAGATGCTCAGCCAACGGAGCCATCCAGGTGCCCCTTATATTATTTTTTATGGAGGAGGAAACTGAGGCTCAGAGTGGAAAAGTATCCAAGGTTATTGGCTCCTTCATTCACTCACTGACTCCACAAAATTAACACAGCTCCTGCTGTTGCAGGCTTGTGCTAGGCACTGTGGACATGGTGAATAACAAATACTCCCTACTCATAGAAGCCAAGGTTCAAACCCATTGCTCTGATTCCAATCCCAGTGCCCTTTCCAATACAGTGAACAGCCCATTGGATATGTGTTCTCTGGGGTAGTGCTCCAGTGGGTGGGTCTTCACAGCCTCACGGTGTTTGTCAGCAACCCTCCACCCACCCCTGCAAACATACCATCAAAGAAAACACAGCATAGCTGCTATGCAAATGTATCTTCAAGGCAAGGTGCAGAACAGATTTTCTCTGGAAGTCCCTCCCGTATAGAAACCTTACCTACCAATGGTTGTCCTGGCTCTAGTTGTCTTTGAGTCACTGAAAATTTTCCTATTCCACCTCCACCCTCTGTACTAGCCTAAAGAGAATGCTTTAAAACCCTCACCTCGGGGTGCCTGGGTGGCTGAGTCGGTTGAGCCTCTGACTCTTGATTTCGGCTTAGGTCCTGATCCCGTGGTGGTGAGATCAAGCCCCATGTTGGGCTCTGTGCTGAGCCTGGAGCCTGCTTGGGATTCTCTCTCACTGTCCCTTTGCCCCTGCCCTACTTGCGTGCACTGTCTCTCAAAAAAATAAAAATAAAAATAAAAAAAAGTAAACCCTCACCTTTGGCAAGTCTTCCCTCTAAACTGTTCTACAGGAGTAGGGATGGGGTAAAGGTTCTTTCAAAGGAAAAGCGGAGGCGGGGGGGGGGGGGTGTTGAGAGGAGGAGAACAAACAGGGGAAAGCACAGGAAGAGGACACACCAGACACACTGCCCCCTGGATAATTCTACTGTGAGCCATAGCTGGCCAAGGTCAGAAATGACTGGCAAAACCCGACCAGACAGACATCTCTCAAAGACGTTTGGGGGAGGCGGGTGTATCTCCCCGGAGCCTGGGCAATGTTATTTCCTGGGGCAAAGCAAGTCACAAAGGATGCAAGCTGATGACTGAATGTCTGGGGCAGGGTGGGAGGCAGGGCCAGGAGGTGGGGGTGGAGTGGTGGAAAGGGAGGAGGGGCAGAGTGCTGGCTGGTTTCACACAGACAAATCTCTTCATTTTTCCAGACTGGAAAAAGCTGTTTGGGCTGTGCACATTTGCAGAGAGTCACGGTATTTACTACGCTTCCTGGCTCAACAGATTTCTTTTTGTCATTCAGTCAAACGCAGCTTGTATTTTTCGTAGCCAGAGCTGAACAGCCCATGGGGGCTCTTCCCCCACATTGTGTTCAAAAACACATCACCAGTGACTCAAAAAACCCAGCTCATATGGGCAACAGGAGTGGGTGGGGGTAGCAATGTTTTAGAGATAAAGACCCACATTTAGACAAACAGTGTCTCCCCCTTGGAGGTATTTAATAACACTCCTTATTTGCCCAGCCCACACTGTTTTCTGGGCAGCCATAAGAACAAACTGCTATTCTAAAACCTGATTCCTGCACTTGGCATGTGACTCTCAGTTATCCATATTGACAGTGGTGGAGGATAAGGTGCAGGAAAAGTGGTTAATTAAAAAACAAAAAACAAAAAACAAAAACCTTCTTGCCAGAATGTGCCCATGCACAGTTCAGCTCCAGACATGCTTCTGGCCAAATGTCAGGTTGGAAAGTTGGCTGTTGAACCACTGTATGCTAAACCAGTACTTCAATCCAACAGACATTAACTGACCACTTACTATGTGCGAGGTTCAGTGCTAGGGGTGGGAGTATCCAAATGGACCACAACTTAACATGCACTTTACATTTTTAATAGAAAACAGAGTGTGAGCCCAATGCTATGCACAGCTAATGGTGGAATTTGGGGCGTCAAATATGCACCAGGTGAGTAAGCGAAGTCTTTTTGGGGGTAAGAGAGGGGAGAGACCCCTTCACATCACACTCGTAGGCTTCCATAGGCATAATGCCAGCCACATCACCACACTGGGAGAACAGTCATCACATCTTGCTCAAACAACCTAGAGTCATGCCGCCCCGGGAGTCGGAGAGTGGGAACCTCATCTTCGGAGATGATATGACATATTCAGGCGATGTCCGACCCCTCTGGCCAAGGGGAGGGTGAAGAAACAGGCATCCCTGATGATGCGGGTTAACATCACCTGACACAATGGAATACAGCCTCTAACTTCTTCCTCCTCTTGGGTTGCCAAAGCACAAAGTCATCTTGCATTGATTTAAAGAGAGAAAGGACCCACACAGACTTCTCAGTCTTGTTTTTGAGTCAGGAGCTCTGGGGAGTCAGAGAGGGGTGGAGGCTGATGGAGGGAAGGAGGGGTCTTTAGGGGAGCAGAGAGTTGGGGAAGCTGGGAATTCTGTATAGTCCAAGTTGACTATGCCAGATGTAGCTCAATTTTTTTTTTTTTTTTCTTTTAAGAGACTGTTATGGGTTTCCTTTCCAAAGTGGAACTGCAGGGATGGAAACATGAGTTTCAGTTGCTATGGAAATAGGAGTTGGCTGGAGCCTGCGGGAGCGGCAGCTGGAGTAGAACAAGTGGCCAGGAACCTGGCCCTGTGACAGAGGGGCTTCCGGCTGGGGATAAGACAACAACAGGCTTTAGCAGGGAGGAGGAGGAGGGAAGAAGAGAGAGGAGACAGATTCTGCTGCCTATGGATTCTGCAGACATGTAGAGTGATAGACAATGGTGTGTGCATGTGCATGTGTGTGTGGGGGGGGGGTTGCATGTACATCCCCACAGGCCAAAAGAAAAAAGAGAGAGAGAGAGAGAGAGAGAGAGAGAAGCAAAATAAATCACTGCCTGAGGAAGAACAGAGTTTCACTGGAGACTCTGAGGTCAAAAAAGCCCTAAGACAGTTGAGTGACAGAAGAGAAGAGGCTTGTTGTTTCAAAGACTTCCAGGGGGTGAGCAAATGCCTGAGCAGGGACTGGCCCTCGCACTCTGTGCTCCCTCACCTTTTGTCCTCACACAACTCTTCAAATTGAAACTGATGTGGGCCAGAAACACAGCCAACAAAATCCCCGCGGGGTTAGTGAGACTGTGGGAGTGGGCAAGCTGGTGGTTCTGTTTCATCTGCATCGCTGGGTCACTGTTTCCGTTCCAGGTAGAGAGCCTGCATGACCTAGGGGCTTGAGGGTCTTCTAGCCTGACGCTTCAAAGGAGTCTGAATGTTCTCAGCATCACATGCTGAGGAGGTGTTTTGATTAGGCTTATGGTGACTTCAGGTCTTTGCTGGATCCTTCAGCAGGGCTCACCTGGAGGAATATTTTTCTATTCTCACTCCTATCCCAGTAAGAGGAACCACTCAGCTCCCTTCCTCCCATCATGGGGGGGGTGAGTGGACAGGGGAACCTCACATTCACAAAGGGACTCAAAGTTAGGCTTTTGACACTATATAATTCTATCACTGTCTATACATGTTGTCCCTGAAAAACACTGACAGGATCATACAGTTTAAGCTGTATTTCTTCATTTTTCAATATATCAAGACTCTAAAAAGTGGAAGTAAGCATCAAAGATGAATAAAATACTTTTAAATAAAATTAACCAAGGAGGTAAAAGACTCATACACTAAAAACTGTAAAACGCTGCTGAAAGAAATTAAAGAAGATACAAATAAATGGAAAGACATCCCATGTTCATTGATAAGGAAGCTTAACATTAAGACGGAAATACTACTCAAAGCAATCTATAGATTCGATGCAATCTCTATCAAAATCCCAATGACTTTTTTTTTTCAGAAATAGAAAAATCCATACTAAAATTTATATGGAATCTCAAGAAACCCCAAAGAGCCAAAATGATCTTGAAAAAGATGAACAAAGTAGGAGGACTCACACTTTCTGATATCAAAACTTACAACAAAGGTATAGTAATCAACACAGCATGACACTGGTATACAGACATATAGAGCAATAGGATAGAGGGCCTAGAAATAAGCCCTCATGTGTATGGTCAAATGATTTTCAACAGGAGGCCAAACACACTTAATGGGGAAAGGATAGTCTTTTCAACAAATAGTGTTGGGAGAACTGAATATCCACATGCAAAAGAAATGAAGCTGGACACTTTATACCAGAATTAGCTAAAATGGAACAAAGACCTAAACATAAAATCTAAAACTATAAACTCTTATGAGAAAACACAGAGTAAAAGCCTCATGACATTGAACTTGATAATGATTGCTTCCAGATGACACCAAAAGCACAGATAACAAAAGAAAAACTAGATAAACTGAACTTCATTAAGATGAAAAACTTTGGTGTACCAAAGGACACTATTAACAAAGTGAAAAGACAAGATGGGAGAAAATATTTGCACATCATACATCTGATAAGGGATGAATATCCAGAATACATAAAGACCTCCTACAACTTAACAGCAAAAACAAAGCAAAACAAAACCCAACCTGTTTCCAAAATGGACAAAGGACCTAACAGACATTTCTCCAAAGAAGATATATACATGGCCATTAAGCACATGAAAAGATGCTCAACATCACTAGTCATCAGGAAAATGCAAATCAAAATCACAATGAGGTCCTATTAGAATGGCTATTACCCAAAAACCCAGAAAATAACAAGTGTTGACAAGGATGTGGAGAAATAGAAAGCTCTGCGCATTGCTGATGGAAATGAAAAATGGCATAGACACTGAGGAAATGGTATGGTAATTCCTCAAAAAATAAAATAGTAGAATTAGCTTATCATCCAGCAATTCCACTCTGGATATATACCCAAAAGAACGGAAAGCAAGGATATTTGTACACTTACGCTCATGGCAGTATTATTCACAATGGCCAAAACATAGAAGTAACCCACATGTCCATGGACAGAAGAATGGATAAACCTAATACCATACACGCATACAACAGGATACGATTCCATCTTAAAAAGGAAGGATATTCTGACACCTGCCACAACATGTGGCACTGATACACTTATGCTAAGTCACAGCAGAGGGCCAGAGGTTCTGAAGGTAAACCTGGGGATTTTTTAAAAATAGATTTTATTTTTAAAATAAAAATGTCTCCAGGATGAACCCTGGAGACATTATACCGAGTGAAATAAGCCAGTCACAAAAGAACAAATATGGCACGATATCACGGATATAGTGTACCTGGAGTAGTCAAAATTATAGAGATGGAAAGTGCAGTGGTGGTTGTCAGAGTCTGGAGGAAGGAGGGAATGGGGAGGAAGTTAAAACTAATCAGAAAATTGAAGTCTTTGTTTACTGAGTTTAGGAAGATGAGAAAATTCTAGAGATGGATGGTGGTGATGTTTGGTTACACAACCATGTAAGGTACTTAATGCCACTGAACTGTACATTTTTATATGGTTAAAATGGTAAACCTTATGTCATGTATATTTTCCCACAATCAGTGGGTGTGTGCGTGTGTGTGTGTGTGTGTGTGTGTGTAAATAACACACAGTCAGCCTCTCGACTTCTGCGAAGTTCTGCCCTCACAGGCTGTCTGTCCAGTTAAGCCCAGTCAGCACCCAGGATAAGTTCTTTCCCCTTGTCAAAACTTACAGAGGTGGAAACAAGACCACAGGCTGGTGTGGCGAGCCCCTCGTGTGCAGGTGGGATAGAAAGACGAATGGAGATGAGGACTGTTCAGGGAGGACAGTCCCCTTGCTCTGATGCAGGGTCTCCAGTGATAAGGGCTGTCAGGCAAGAGCGGGCACAGTGGGCACTGTGGCAGCTGAGAGGAAGAGGGGGACTTTTGCTTGGCTGGCAGGTGGTATCACAGAGGAAGTGGTGTTTCAGGGGGCTTTGAAAGAATGAGGATGTGCGTGTGTGTGAACTGGGGGAGGGAACTTCAGGTGGGTTGTCTGTCTGTCTGTCTCTAAAGAGAATGCCGGTTCAGCAGGGAGAGGAGGTGACCACGGAGCAGATGACAGGAACATGTGCCACACAAGTCTGTCGTCTTGGAAGGTAAGTATTATAAAAGGCATATTTGGCCTTGATCTGTAACCTTCTGGAGCAGATCCAGAAGGAATTTGAATGCCAAACTCCCAATAACAACAACTTCTGTGTACAGAGGACTTACTATGGTGCGTCTTACTCAATAACCCTAAATGGTAGGGAACAACATGAGCTCCATTTTCAGCTGAGGAAACTGAGGCCCAAGTGGTTAAGCAACTTGCCGAGAACACACACATGGCCAGTAATGGTGGAGCTGGGCTATCAACCCAGAACTACATGGGTCTCAAACTCTAATACACAGAAGAAATGCCTCAGGAGCTAGTTTAAAAACACAAATTCCATTCCCAGTGGCCAAAGATAGAATCTTTTGAACAACAAAACTAAGTAGTATTGGATTATAACCCAGAGTATAAAATAAAGCCCATGAGTCCATATTATTATAAATAAAAAGAGAAATTAATAAATGGGAGAGAAGAGCCAAATCATCTGTGAAGAATTCCAAATAAATAATGTAGATATACTACCCTAAAGAAGGGAGGATAGAACTCCCCAGTGCCTCAAGCATGGGCTGTGCATAATCACTTCCTTCCAAGAGTACAGCATGGAATGGAGGGGGGGGGGGGGGGACGGGAACAGAGTAACCTTACAGTGGACAGACCTGACAAACGTTCAGTCAGGTGATCGAGGTCAGTATCAACAGCGATAGGTCATGTTGACCATGAAGTGATGAAAATGGCACTTTACCTCTGTGGCCTTCCTCTCCCAAACCCATAACACCAGTCTAACCATGAGAAAAAGATCAGACAAATTCCAATAGAGGGGTTATTCTACAATATACCCGACCAGTACTTCTCAAAACTGTGAAAGTCATCAAAAACAAGGAAATTCTGGGGCACCTGCGTGGCTCAGTGGGTTAAGCGTCTAACTTCGGCTCAAGTCATGATCTCACAGTTCATAGGTTCGAGCCCTGCGTCGGGCTCTGTGCTGACAGCTCAGAGCCTGAAGCCTGCTTTGGATTCTGTGTCTCCCTCTCTCTCTGCCCCTCCCCTACTCGTACTCTGTTTCTCTCTCTCAAAAAACAAACATTAAAAAAAACTTAAAAACAAAAACAAGGAAATTCTAATACAGTCACAGACAGTAGGAACCGAAGAAGTAACAACTAAATGTGATACTAGATGAGTCCTTGGAATCAAGGTAAACACAAGAAAAACTGAATCAGCTATGGACTTTGGTTACAATGTATTCATATTAGTTCATTTTGTTACAACAAATGTACCATAGCACATTTGTTACTCTTAATAATAGGGGAAACTGGGTGTGGGGTATATGGGAACTCTCTAGGCTATCATCTCAATTTTTCTGTAAATCTAAACTGGTCTAAACAAAATAAAATCTATTTTTAAAAAATCCCCAGGTTTACCCTCAGAACCTCTGGCCCTCTGCTGTGACTTTGCATAAGTGTATCAGAGTTGTGAATGAAGCTGGCCCCATTCCCTGCCTGTTGATGGACTTCAGAGAAGCCGCAGATACAATGATATCGGCAGGGTGGGGGGAACAATTCACCCCTCCTCCATTGGACTCCTCCTCCATCGGACTCCCTGAGGTTAGGGATGGCGCCTCTCTCATTAGACTGGCAGCCTTCCTCATATGAGAACTGGATCTCCCCTCTCAGGCAAGGCAGCCTGGCGGCCCCTGAGGGCAGGAACCGCTTTTCCTCTTGAGGATCTCAAGAAGGCCTCCCTTAGTAGCCCCAGGGGCCACAGATTCTCCATATGCATTTTGTCTTCCTTTTAGGTAAGTCAAGGTTCTTCAGATGGGTGGGAGGAGAGGCCATGTCCAAAACGTACGTTTTTCAAAGCTGGCAAATTCGGCTTGTTCCAAAATAATAGGTCTCCCGACACACTCAGAGAAGCACAATCGGTGCTCATAACAGCAAGCTCAGCGATCTCTTGGGTTTGGGACCCTAAGCTTCCTCTCTGGCGCCCCTCTTACCTCGCGCCCCGTAGCAACAGTGTAAAACTGGGTTGCTGCCAATTCTATAATGGAACTCAGCATCCCAGGAAACGGTGTCTCAGCTTCAAGAGGCTATTGTTGGAAGGTGCACAGCAAGTGACCCCAAAATGTGGGACAGTGTATCAGCAGAATGCACACACAGTATCTGTAATTACTGATCTGCAGAAGTTCTCAAGACAGGACAGGATGCGCCTCTGGACAAAGCAGGAAGAGCAAGGCCTGGAAATCAAATCAAGACGTGACAATGAGAGGGGAAAAAAGGCCGGTTGTATTAACATAAGCTGAAGGAATATTAGGTAGACAGAAATGGTGGAGTGCGAGGAGCTAAGAAAAGCTGGTACAAAAGAAAGGCTTTGAGAGTCTGTCTTATCTCCCACGTTGTTCAGAGCAGTGGGGTTGCTGGAAACTCTTGAACGTTACAGGCGGCTCAGAGGGCTGGCCAGAGCTTCCTGGAATACTCTCTTGACAGAATCGTACGGTTGGTCCAGGGAGCAGGAGGAAGGCAACGATTTGGTCACCGATTTCAGTCACGTCTGCCGTGGGCACAGGGACGGGGGGCTTAGATCAGGCGCGCTGTCAGTGTGGACCCTTGTGCCCCTCAGAGGATACAAACATCTTAGGCTGTCCTATTAAAAATCATCCATCCTGCTCACCTTGTTTTGGTTCTGTGAATACCAACCTTCTAACTAGACCTTGGCTTCCCATGCGGGCTTCCCTACAGATGAAGGAATGTGCTGACAAGCTGACATAAAGTTTTCAGGCTGCCTCGCAGTGCTTGTCCCATTGTGATTTAATATATTTGTGGTCTGGCTTCCTTACCAGGCTCCTGTGAATTTGGTTAGTCTGTCCCTTTCAGCCTGATTAGCTCCATGTGCACCAAGGAATCAACAAACTATGGATGGTGCGCCAAGCTCCATCCCTGGCCCGTGAAGAATGAGCTCCACCCGTGTCCAGGCCCCCTCCATGCTGGCCCTAAGGGGGCTTTCTTTCAGTGACAGCCTCTCCCTGGACGTCACAGTCTAGCTGCTCTTTGCCACATCAATCACCCCAACCACAGCTATCAACCTTGTGCCCAGAGTGAGCTGTGGGGGCCCTGAAAACAAAGCATGCAGCACCAAAAGCAACTTTATGAGTCTCATGGGACAAAAAAGAATTAAGGAAGAGAGAGGCCCTTTGCTTGGGGGGGGGGGGGGGGGGGCGGTATGATGCCAAGAACACACGATAAGAGTATAAGCTGAAGAAGCTGGCAATGTTTAATCTAGAACAGGGAAGATCTGGTAGGGCCAGCAGGTTCTCTGTCATCAAATATCTGAAGGACTGTCGCAATGCAAAGGGGACAGATTTGTTCCCTGAGGCTCCAGAAGAAAGTATGACAACCAAGGGCCAGCAGATTCAGGGAGAAGGATTCCAAGTGGATAAGAAAGGGGAAATTTTCAACGGCAGATTTCCTCTACTACCAATAATTCAAATAATATCTTCACTTCCTTTCTTCCTTTTGTCAAATTTGGAGAAGTTTAAACCTGTAATTAAGAACATAAACTGTGGAGCAGGACAACCCAGGTTCACTTTCCAGTTGTCACTTACTAGCTATATAACTTTGGGCAAGTTATGTAATAACTTCCCTGGGCCTGTTTTCTCAGCTAATAATAGTACCTACCTCAAATAGGACTAAACCCATGTGACTGTGGTGGGGAGCAATGAAATTATGCGAGAAGGGGGCTTAGAATAACATGTAGCACATAGTAAGTGCTCAGTAAGTGGCAACTATTATTTTCATCATGTTCTCATACTATCTATACTATTTTTCATGTTTTTCTTTACGTAGAAATAAATTTATGTAAATCTATTTTATCTTTAAGTTAAATTTTTTTTTTTAATTTATTTTGAGAGAGAAACAGTGTGAATGGGGGAGGGGCAAGGAGAGAGAGGGAGAGAGGAGAATCTCAAGCAGGCTCCGTGCTGCCAGTGCAGAGCCTGACACGGGGCTCGAACTGATGAAACTGTGAGATCGTGACCTGAACCGAAACCAAGAGTCGGACGCGTAACGGATTGAGCCACCCAGGCGGTCCTATGTAAATTTATTTTAAAGAAAGCTCTCTATATTACTACTGTAAATGTAGAGAGACAAACACTTGCCCTGTAGAGGTGGGAGCTATAGAAATAAACAACACGTGGGGCGCCTGGGTGGCTCAGTCGGTTAAGCGTCCGACTTCGGCTCAGGTCATGATCTCACGGTTCGTGAGTTCAAGCCCCGCGTCGGGCTCTGTGCTGACAGCTCGGAGCCTGGAGCCTGTTTCAGATTCTGCATCTCCGTCTCTCTCTCTCTGACCCTTCCCCGTTCATGCTCTATCTCAAAAATAAATAAACGTTAAAAAATAAAAATAAAAAAATAAACAACACGATGTTATGAAATGTTAGCTAACGAAGACTGCCTGTTCCACGACCTGAATTTGAGGACTGCCATCTTTTCCATAAAAAGGAGAGACAAGCCAGTTGAGTCCTACACTGAGACTTCTTTTGTTGACTGTAGCCAGGAGAGTCTGGTGAGCTCTGGGAAGGATAAGGCCCGTGTGGTTGTAGCTTCTGGTCTGGGGACAGACAGCAGCTTGGAGAGGATCAAAGAGGCAGCTTAAAAGGGAACATCTATCCTAGTCTGAGGCTTCACGTTCTTTAGTGCCACGACTCTATTCCACACCAGATCATCTCACAAGGTCCCCAGTGGTGTATACACGGCACACCCAAAACACCCAAATCTGAAACACTTTGTAGCTTCCCCCCTGTACTCGTCGCCGCCCCCCAGAGGTCACCTGCAGACCTGCAGACTGTTGCACTGGTGGCCTTTTTCCTGCCTGAAGGCTTTTTCTGGCTGCATCGTGTACACCACAGATGGTGAGCAGAAGCGCGAAGGCAGGGAAATACCCCAGCTTCCTTGCTTCGTCATGGGACATATGATCTCTCCAAGGGTCCCCAGTGAGACTGAGCCATTGCCCCAGTGGTAACTCACTTACCAACACACCCTTTCCCCTTGTCCACATGGCTTTCCTCTCTTCCCCAGGTCCACTGCACTCTCACCGGGCTTTCTGCCATCACTTCCCAATTAAAGTCCTGGCACCCAAATCCTTGTCTCATGATCTGCTTTTGGGGAAACCCCAACCATGGCATAGTTTAAACTTTAACCCTGGAATGAGGTGCCCAGTGAGTAAACGCCACGTCATTGGAGACCTCAAGAAATAGCTGAGGACCCTCGATGGGGATTCATGGGTCAGGTAAAGATTTAGCTCGATGGACATTTAATATTCCTATGATCCTCAGGTCCCATGACTCTAGATAAAGAGTTGGCAAACTACAGCCCACGAGCCACAGCCAGCCCACTGCCTGCTTCTGTACAATTGTGAGCTAAGGATGTTTTTTTCCCATTTTTAAACAGTTTTAACAAATCAAAATAAGAATAACATTTTGTGACCCATTAAAATCCTATGAAACACAAATTTCGGTGTATGTAAATTAAGTCTTATTGAAACAAAGTTACACCCATTCATTTCCATACCCTCTACAGCTGCTTTTACTCTACAGACACACAGGTGAGAGCATATGCAACTGAAACCATATGATCCGCAAAGCTCAAAGTATTTCCTACCTGGCCCTTTACAGAAAAGCATTTGCTGACCCCTGTTCAAGATCACCATCCTGCAGGGACAAGAGGCAGATTGAGACCTGGCTATCCCGTGGACGGGAAGGCCCAGTGCCAGACCTAGAATTTAGGGGGTAGCTTGCATCAGACCTTCTCAGTGCCTTTTTCTACAACTTTGTGCCTATCCTCACTCCTCCTTCTGCCCCTGCAGGCAACTGGGACTCTTCTACTGAGGCATTACTGGTTTTATACCAGGAATAGTTTTATTTTTAAAGGGCATGGGATTTGTCTTCTCCACACTCCACCCACTGTACCAAGTAGTTTCATCCATGCTTGAGGGCTTCTGCAACTGCTTAGTTAGTGATCCCTCCCCAAACCAAACCAAATCTCCAGCCCAGGACTGTGTCCTGAGATCTCTCATCAACTGTCTGTTCAGCATCAGATTAAGAGGGAGGTGCTGGAGGTAGTTTTGCTATTTACCAGCTGTGTAACATACGACAAGGTATTTAACTGCATGGGGCACCAATTTCATCATCTGTCAGAAGTGGAAACCATCCTGCCCAGCCTGCCAGGATTACTGTGCTAATCGGATGAAATGAGAGCTGTCCCGAAAACACAGTGCCACCTGGCCTCAACCTCTGTCTCCAGCATATTATCATTATTGTACTTCTGTTCTATTTGCCTACCACACTCCCTACATACTGGCTTTCCTTGAGCTCCCTGACCTTGCCAAGCTCCTGACTACCTCTGGGCCTTTGCACATGCTACTTTTTCTGCCTAAACACTTTTTCCTCATCCTGTGCTTGGCTGCTTCACACCTTTCTGATACCCAGTCTAAGGCAGGCCCCTTCTGTATGCCTCCCCACCTTGATTCTTTCATTGCATGTGCAGTGATGTGTAATTTCAGTCAATTCTCATTATTTGCAGCAGCTATGTTCTGTAAATTTGCCATGAATATGGAATTAGCAAATACTGAACCATTGTTCCCAGGGGGAAAAAAAAAAACGAAGTTAGGGTTTCTGTGAGCCTCTGGTCACATTTTCATCAACAGATCAATCAATACCTAACCTGGTTTTATGTGTGTTTCTTTTAAAATTTATTTATTTATTAACATTTACTTATTTTTGAGAGACAGAGAGAAACAGAGCATGAGCAGGGGAGGGGTGGCGAGAGGGGAAGACACAGAATCCGAGGCAGGCTCCAGGCTCTGAGCTGTCAGCACAGAGCCTGACACGGGGGCTCAAACTCACAAACCATGAGATCATGACCTGAGCTGAAGTCCGGACGCTTGACTGAGCCACCAGGCACCCCATGTGTGTTTCTTTTTAAAGACACCTTATTTAATAAATATTGTTGATTCATTCATATTGAACTCAGCCAAACCCAGGACAGCTCATGCCTGAACAAAGCTTATCTAATAATACACATTTTCTCTGTAAGGCACCTCATAACCTTCTTGTGTGTAGGGGCACTAGTCAGCACTTGAGCATGATGCTTGGGGGTGATTTTATTTTATTTTATTTTATTTAAAAAATTTTTTTAACGTTTATTTATTTTTGAGACAGAGAGAGACAGAGCATGAATGGGGGGAGGGTCAGAGAGAGAGGGAGTCACAGAATCGGAAGCAGGCTCCAGGCTCCGAGCTGTCTGCACAGAGCCCGACACGACGCGGGGCTCGAACTCATGAACCACAAGATCATGACCTGAGCCAAAGTCCGGCACTTAACCGACTGAGCCACCCAGGCGCCCCTTGGGGGTGATTTTAAACAGAAATCACCAACCAACAGAAAAAGCACAAAAATGCAGAAAACATGGCACAAAATAAACCACAAAGAGGACACCTGTTTACAGTATGAGAGCTAAAACCAGAAGGCACAGCATTGCCTCGTTTTGACCTCAGCTGGGAACGTGCATGTTGGGCAACTCCAATTTTCTGCCACTCTGCCCATGTCCATGCATGACCACGAAAGTGCTGCAGGTATTGATTTCAGGGTTACAAATACATTTCAGCGAGTAGGGGGATTCGCGACTACAGAATCTGCAAAAAAACAAGGATCCATGATACTTTCTCCCATTTCCCTCATTCAGCGGAGTGTGAATTCACAGAGACTTGGCTTCCCTCTTACTCACTGTTTTAGCTCTAGAATCTGGGAAACTGCCTGGCACATAGTGGGCTCTCAATAACAAATATATTGTGAATGAACGAATGAGTCAATTCAGTGAAAGTGCTTTGCTGGCAGCGGCGATAACTGTTGTTTATGGGAATGCGCCACTGAGATGCCCTGTGCTAAGTGTTTTGTCCACATTCTCTGTCAATGAGGGAAACAGCAGATTACTTCCGCACATGGGCCCTAGAGACAGATTCCCGGGGATGTGCCTCTTCCTAATTATATAACCCTGAGCAAGTTCTTTGGCCTTTCTGAGGCCCAGCTTCTTCAACCATCATAGGGGGTAATTGTAGTCCTACCTTGTGGGCCATATGAGGAGTCGAATGTGGCAATGCACAGAAAGCTGGCAAGCACCGGGCACAGGTATGCCCTTAGTAACCATTATCTTTAATTGTTAATTTTTTTTTTTAACGTTTATTTTTGAGACAGAGAGAGACAGAGCATGGACGGGGGAGGGGCAGAGAGAGAGGGAGACACAGAATCGGAAGCAGGCTCCAGGCTCTGAGCTGTCAGCCCAGAGCCCGATGCGGGGCTCGAACTCACGGATCTCGAGATCATGACCTGAGCTGAAGTCGGACGCTCAACCGAATGAGCCACCCAGGCGCCCCCCCCCCCCATTATCTTTAATTGTTAATGATTCCCACAACAAGTCTACGTGTTTTACACTATCATACCCATTTTGCAGGTGAGGAAACTGAGGCTACAAGTGGTTCCATGAATTCCTGAGGGACAGGCTGGCTGTGGGGACTCCAAGCCCATGCTGGTAACCACTTTGCTGTTACCTAAATATAAGGGATCATTTTTATCAGCTACAGGGGATCTTACTCTGCCTGCTCAGTGACATTTACCAAATGATGGGGCAGCTCTGGCCAGCCCCTGAACTTCTAGGGGATCTGGATTAAGGGGAAGACTCCCTAGTGAGTCTTCTCTCACATTCCACATCAGTGTCTTTCTGTTCTCTGCCCACTTTTTTGTTTAACCCCTTCAGAACCAGTCCTACTGGGAGGGGGAGGTGTTGGTTTGTTATCTTGGGTTTGACAGCTCAAAGGGGGAGATATCTCCTGCTTCAAAAGCAGGGAAGAGGAGGAGGAGGAGGAAAAGGAGGAGGAGGAGAAGGGGAGAGGAGAAGAAGAATCAGCATGTACAAACGTCCTTGGGTTTTGTGCAATCTTAGATCAAGAGTCCTCAAACTTAGCTGCTAGTTGCAATCTCCTGAAAAGCTTTTAAATATCCAAATGCCCAGGTCCCAACCCAGACCACTTACCTTTGAGTCTCTGGGGGTGTTACGGGGGCATCAGGATGCTCCCCAAGAGCTTCCAATGTGCGACCAAGTTTGAGAACGGTGCTTTGGATCCTATCCGTCCGTACTCAGCTGCAAAGCTCAAGTCGCCTTGGACACGGGTAACTCTCTTCTCTTTGGACTTGCCCTTCGGGGACTCGGACACGCTTTCCAGAGGCACAGGCTAGTAGGGGACGTCCGCGGGCCAGCGACCTGCTGTTCTGCGCTGCCCCTAGGCCCAGCTTGGAGACTGCGGGGCTCCGGGTCCCCTTAGGCAACAACACGTGTGGCCGCTCCGACTTCTCCGCTCATCTGTGCAGACCGCGCGCGGGGCTCCGCGGCCACCGCGCTGCCCACCCCGACCTCAGAGGCTCGGGGGAAACGCCCGAGGCTCCGGAATCCTACCTAGGCTGCCGGCGCTGCCCTCCAGTCCCCGGAACCCTGGGGCTCGGGTTCGCTCCGCCGCCCGGCTCCGCGGTGCCTTTCGCCTGCGCCGGAGAGGCGCCCACTAGAGCGCAGGCGCCACCTAGTGGGCGCGCGGGGGCGGCGCGGGGGACGCGGCCGGGAGGTGGGAGCGCGGCCCGGGCGGAAATGCGACCGCGCTGCCCACGTGGGCGGCTCTCCAGGTCGCAGCGAGTCCCGGGCGCAAGTCCCGGCCGGCTGGGACCACCTTCCTTCCCGATCCCGCACTGGGACCTGAACTTGCTGAACTTCCCCTTGGGGGCACGGCGGGGCATCCAGGCCCTGCCTCCCGGCCTGGGAGCCATCCTGGGATTTTCCTGGCCGCACTCAGGGATCTTTCTTTTCATCCGAAAGCTTTCGGTACATCCCAATTTGGCATAGCCTCTTTTAAAAATACTCTGGGAGCACCTGAAGATGCAAGGGACTGGGTTTCTCTCAAGCCCAGGTTGGCCTTTACCCTCTCGGCAACCCTTTTTTCTCGCCACGGCCCCACCCCCTCCACGCCCTCGCCCACCTACCTGGTCCCTCCAATATCTTTGGCTGACATTTATTAAACATCTAGTCCGTGTCAGACCCTGTGTAGATTTGGGAGACACGGTCAGGTCCCTTAGGAGTTGGCAAACCAGGTCATCTTTCTTGCCAATGGCGTTTTTTGGTTGGGGCTCTCCCGGTACTGCAGGAGATGTAACATTCCCTGATTCTCTGGCACTAAATACCAGTAGCCACTGTTTAGTCAGTGGGGGGCTGGGAGAGAGGGAGAGTAACATTGCCCCAGGCTGAAAACCTAATTAGCTGGTAATTAAGCAATGACCAGTGAAGTCCCAAGGTCGGGATTTTTGAGGGCAATGGAGACCCTCGGCCACCTCTCTTCCCCACCCCACCCCCCACGCTTCCAGTATTTATTATTTTTTTACGAAGGCCTGCCAAGGGTTACAGAGAGGGTGGACTATTGAAAGTGTTTGCATTTCATTTATTTCTTCCCTCAGCAAATGTTCACTGAGCACCTATAATGCGCCACTTTCTACACATGAGGGATACAATAAAGGACAAAACACCCCAAAATCTCTGTCCTCATTGAGTTCACATTTAACGTAACAAGTTAACACAACACTTTTAGCACACACAGAAACACAGTGCGATGTAATTGAGCTCTTTACGGGATAAGTACAGGATTTACAATAAATACAGAGCTCCAGAAAGATGTCTCTGCTTAGGGACACCCAGAAGGAATCTTAGGGCTGGGTTGGAGACACAAGAGCCTATGCCATCAGGGTTAAGATGTGACAGCTGTGGGAGTGAATTTACTTGTTCTGGGGAGAAGGTGAAAGATAAATAGGCCAAGTACTTAACATTTGGGGAGGGGGGGGGGTCATGCATCTCCCCCCCAAAAAAGGCACAGGTCCATCCCATGTGGGGGTATCAATCCTTCAAACTCAGGAGGACAAAGAGGAGAGGGGGACTTTCTGAGAAATGGTGGGGTTGGGGTGTCCTCAGATCTTCAGTCTCTAGATCCAGCCCTCAGTCCTTTGCCCCCACCCCAAAGTTGCAGCTGCCCCCCTGGCTCCCCCATCTTCATACCCCCTCCCAACCCCCCCTACCCTCCATGTTCCCCCCCTACCCTCTGATGTTCCCCTTCCTGCTCCAAGCCCTCGTAGGGCTCACCACTGGCCCCCATAGAGACCAAGATCCTAACCTCAGCCCACAATGCCCAGCGGGTCGGGTCCTGGCCCACCTGTCCATTCTCCTCTTCCACCATTCCTGTCTTTGAACCTTTCTTAGTTCTCAGAAAAGTGAATTCCTTGCCTTTCCCCAGTCACAGCAGCCACCCTACCCCTCCTCACTTCCAGGGAAAGGCTGTGAAGTGCCTCAACCTCAGCCTGACCCTCTTCTGACCCTGGACCTGACCACAGCAGCCATGCAGGGGGAAGTGGGGTCAGGTGGATGAATGGCCGGCTGGGTGGATGGATGGATGGATGGATGGATGGATGGATGAAGCAGTCGGCCTGCGATGGGGGAGGAATAGGGGGAACCAGACGATCGCAGAACGTACTGGTCCCCTGACCTCCCTGGGCCTCAGTTCCTCAGTTTCCCCTCTGGACAAAAAGGACTATATATACACACACACATTTATATATATGTATATATATATATGTGTGTGTGTGTGTGTGTGTGTGTGTGTGTACACACACATATACACATATATACATACTACATACACATATATGCATATATGCACATATATGTGTATGTATATATGTGTGTGTATACACACACACACACACACACACACACACACACACACACCAGAGGCAGAGTGGACGGGGGACAGATATAAGTTTTGCAAAGTTATATGGGAAATGTCTTAATCTTATCCTAGCAATTTATCTGTGTGATGACTTTTGGAGATAACATCACCAGTGGAAATATTTAACGACACTTTGTCAAAATGAGGTCTGTGCCAACCCTCCCTCCCCCTAGGTGTCTTTGGCCTCTCTGTACTGATATAATCTGGTCAAAGTGACCATCAAGGGCAGAGGAAGAGGAGAAGGAGGTATCACCTATGGGCACTGCCTGGAAGGGCAAGAGGCAGTGTGTGTGTGTGTGTGTGTGTGTGTGTGTGTGTGTGACAGAGAGAGACTGATAGGGCCCAGCCTCAGCTTGCACATGGCAGGCTGGTGCCTTGTTGAAGGTGAATCGGTCACAGAAGTGCTGACAGGGACATTTCCCATTCTTTGGCTTTAAAGTGCCTCTGAGTCATTTCCAGGCCATTCTTTCTCCCCAGTCCTAGCAAGAGCTCCCTCCCCCACCTCACCCCACTGTGCCCCAAAGCATGCCTGGGCAAAGTCCTAGATTACAACCTCTGGGATTCTGACGTCAGGCATCACCTGATGAGGTTAAAGGTTTTCTAAATGACTTTCCCCTCTGGGTTCTCCTGGTGTTTTTCTCACCCCACCAATTGCAGTGTTTTGGAATCTGCAGTTACCCACAGATCTTTTTTTTTTTTTTTTTTGGTGCATGGGTTCTCCATCGGTGGTCTCTGTGAGGGACAGCATAGCCTCTGACAGGGAGAGGTAGTGTCCATGATCATCATAATTATTACGATTGGCAATGGCTTTGGCGCTAAGAATTTCAGATGGGCTATTTCGTGGAAATCTCTCAGCAATCCTGTGAAGCAGGCACTATTAGGTTTCCCATTTTATAGATGAAGAAACTGAGACTCATGTTGTCATTTGTCTTTGGTGGAGGAGTTAGCGAATGGGGTGGCCAGGACTTCTATTTGGATTGCCCCAACTGCAGAACATTTGCCTCTGAGCATTTCGCTGCTGTTTGGAGATCATCTACTACGTGCTGGACACTGTTTTAGATACGGTACAGGATGGACAAAGCATTCTCGTTTTTAATCCCTCTTGTGCTCTTGCTCTGTCCATGCTTTCTTTCAAAAGGAGAATTTTGGGGGGCGCTTGGGTGGCTCAGTAGGTTGAGCATCAGACTCTTGATTTTGGCTCAGGTCATGATCTGAAGGTCGTGGGATGGAGCCTCGCGTTGGGCTCTGTGCTGAGAGCGGAGCCTGGCTGGGATTCTCCCTCTCTGCCTCTCTGCCTCTGCCCTTCTTCCCTGCTCACGCGCTCTCTCTGAAAGCAAGCAAGCAAGCAAGCAACTTTCTTCCAGAAAATTTACTTTAAAAAAAAAGGAAGAATTTTGTTTTCTTTTGTTTTTAAAAAATAATTTCATAGTTACATGTTATGAGATACAAGCTACTTTTAGTAGGAAAGGGCATATTTATCTTCCAGAGTGATGTTCTGTTAAAGAGGGTGAGAATCCAAAGTGGAAGGACCCACACAGGGGGGCAGTAGGGGCATGGGCAGGGTGGCAAAGGAGGGGTAGAGAAGGAAGGAGGCAGGAATGCTAAAGAGACCAAGGGGAAAGGAGCTGGGCGCCTATCCCAGGAAGGACACCTGGTCTTCTCAGGCTGGCCCTGTGGGACTGAATGGCAACTTGGCTTTTGGGGTCACAGTGTATCCATGATTGGCAGGAGTAAGTCTGGTCTCTTTCTGCTCATGCACTGTACCTACAAACCCTGCCAGATGTTATGACAAGTCAAGTCCCATTGGCTTCCCAAAGTCCAGGAAACCAAGAGCCAGAGATGTTAAGCAACTTGCTCAAGACTGCATAGCATGTACGCGGTAGAGTTAGTATTCAATCCCAGATTCCTCTCATACTGAAACTGGCGCTTCTAACCATGACCACTAGCTGTCTTTCCATAAGTGAATGTGAATTAAACTGAACTCCTAGGGAGGGACTTGCATTTCTTCATTTTGGCCACGATGACCTTTCCCTCTTCTGCCAGCTAATATTCTGCTCATCCTTCTAGGTATAGCTCAAGGAAGCCCTCCCCTACTCCTTCTTTCCAGTGTAACCTTTTCCCTGTGTCAAAGCGCTTACCTCATAGTTTAATTCCCTGTGGAGATATTGCCTCCCCTACCGGATTCAATGCCCTTCTAGAGCAGGGTGCGTGTGGGTTGTGCTAGATGGTGCTCTGTTTGCCTTTCCACATCTGCTCTCTACTGTTCTCTACCCTGGTCTTCGTTCTGGGAGGTTGATCTAAATGGGCAAGACCAAAGGCTTCTCTGCCCACTGGCTTCAAGTTGGGTTTGGCCAGTGAGAGCCCTGGGAGAGACCAGAGGGAGGAGGGAGAGTAGGTTGGGGTGCTTATGCCCCCAGCTCCCTTTCTGCAGGGTGCCTTGGGCTGGCCACTGTCCTGACCTGTAGTCATAGCTGTAAGGTGATGCTCTGCACGTAGCCCTCTCTGCCTCCGTGTTCAGGCCTCCTTAAGTACAATTCACTAAGGTTCTAGAAACCATACAACACCCAAAAAGGAACTTTGTGCCATGTAACTCAATAAACAGCTGTTGAGCTAAATTAGGGGCAGGTTCATCTGTTTGTTTGAATGAGTAAGAAACAGGAGAAAAAGGATTTCAGTGATCTTCAGAACTAGGACCAGATGACAAATAAGCCCTTAGGTCCCTGGCAAACAGTTTTTATTTGTTTTTTTGTTTGAATGATTCTTAAAAAAAATTTTTTTTTTTATTTTCCTCACTTAGTATACAGTAAATTTGACTTCCTCTCTTTGTGAACACAAAGGAAAGGCCATACACGTGAGAATGCATCAAGGTGGTCATCGGAAGGCTAGGAAGAGAGCTCCAGAAATCAAGTTTTCCAGCACCTAGAGCATGGACTTATAGCCTCCAGAACTGTGAGAAAATGTCTATCGTTTCAGCCACCCCGTTTGTGGCATTTTGTTATGGCAGCTTGAGCAGATTCATGCAGGTAGATATTCTATGGTAAGTGACATGATTAATTTTGTAAGAAACGGCCAAACTGGTTTCCCAAATGGCCACGCCCTTTTGCATTCCCCCACCAGAGGCTCTGCAACCTTGCAGACATAGGACATTGTCGGTAGCTTTTATTTGTGTTGATATTTTTCATGTGCTATGTTTTGTAGGTAGTAATAGCCGAGGAAGCAGTTTGAAGCTGAAAATATTTTGGAAGTATCCTTCTGAAGTCCTGTCCATCTTTGGGTCATCCATACCCCATTTCTCTTTTCTTGTCTTTCTTCTGGCCTCATTCTGTCTCTAGGGCAACGTCCCCTAGGCAGAGCCAGCTAGTGGTCTGGGAAATTATAGCCCTCATTGCAGGTGAATCTATTTCTGAGCGAGTTGAGGAAGCAGGGCTGGCTTCAGGAGCCCTGTGCATCATTTAAAGTCCTGCGGTCACCATCTTGAAATTCTTAATAATTTTTGTTATTTATTTATTTATTCATTTATTTTTATCATATTTTTATTTATTTAGTTTTAGAGAGAAAGAGACCATGTGCAAGTGGGGGAGGGGCAGAGAGTGAGAGAGAGAGAGAGAGAGAAAGAGAGAGTGTTCCAGGCAGGTTCCACATTCAGTGCTGAGCCCCAGGTAGGGCACGATCTCAGGAGCTGTGAGATCATGATCTGAGCCGAAATGGGGAGTTGGACATTCAACGGACTGAGCCACCCAGGTGCCCCAAAATTCTCAATAATTTTTGAACGAGGGATCCACATTTTATTTATTTATTTATTTATTTATTTATTTATAAATTTTTTAAATGTTTGTTTATTTTTGAGAGAGAGAGAGAGACAGAGCACGAGTGGGGGAGAGGCAGAGAGAGACGGAGACCCACAATTCGAAGCAGGCTCCAGGCTCCGAGCTGTCAGCACAGAGCCTGACACGGGGCCGGGACTCACGGACTGCAAGATCATGACCTGTGCCGAAGTCGGACGCTCAACCCACTGAGCCACCCAGGTGCCCCTTATTTATTTATTTTTAAATGTTTTATTTACTTATTTTGAGAGAGAGTGGGAGTGTGTGAGCAGGGGAGAGACAGAGAGGGGAGAGAGAGAGAGAGGGAGAGAGAGAGGGAGAGGGAATCCCAAGCAGGCTCTGCCACTGTCATGGTCCCACGAGGGCTCCATATCATGAACCGTGAGATCATGACCTGAGCCAAAATCGAGAGTCAGACACTTACCAACTGAGCCACCCAGGGACCCACATTTTAATTTTACACTGAGCCCCACAAATTATGTAACCTCTTTTGGGTGCAAGAGGTCACAGGCAGGACAAGGCTTCTCACCAGGTTCATTTCTTGCTGACCACGCCTCTAAACTAACCCAAAAACAACCTGAGGGTTACACCTGGCTCCTGGGTGCTCTTGAGGCCTGTCTCTTGTGCTGAGTTGGGTTAGCCATGATTAATTTGGAGGCTTCACAAAAGGATTGTTCCCCTAGGATCCCAGTATCCAATGAGGACTTGCCTTAATTAGGGCCTCTTGACTGGAAGGCAAATGAAACCTCCCTCTTCCACCTGGACACCCCCAAACTGTACTTTGGCTTTTATACGGGAGAGATAAATCAACAACGTCATCATGTCGTTTCATCATCTCTCTGCCAGCCCAGTTGGCAAGAAGCTCATTCAAAGAAAGGTGATTTATGGACAGTTGTACCACCTTTAAGCAGATCACTGAATGCTCAGGTCCAGGAGGATGAATGGTATTAACCAGAGGTACTGAGGGCAAGGGTGGGAGGGGCAGGCGATGGGGAGGTCACAGTCTTTGGAGGCAACACCCTGAGCTGGCTGCTGAGCGTGCAGACGTGTGACCTGAGGCAATGGACCTAAGCACTCTGGACTCAATTATTTCAACTCTGAAGTGGAATTAGTGATACTTCCCCACAGGACAATTTGATCATGAGAAGTCAACAAGAAGACTCTGTCATGTGTCTGAGACCAGCATGCATCCACCCTCCATAAGCGCAACGGAGCTGATGTCCTTTTGAAGGGCTCAGCACCAACCCAAGAAAGAATAAATTTTGTACTTCTCTGAAAAGCCACTTCACAGACCCGCTTGATCCTTTTTCCAGCTTCCTAGGAGTTGGGTCAGGATTATCAGGCTCCTTTTAGATTTAGGAAAAGGAAAGGCTAGGTAATCAAAACTAAACCAGGAGTAATATAGAGCACTGGAGGGCTTGCGTGGCTCTGGGTTGAGTGTCCAGCTTTGGCTCAGGTGACGATCTCACAGTTCATGGGTTCGAGCCCCATATGGGGCTCTGCAGCAGCAAGCTTTGGGTCCTCTGTCCCCCTCTGCCCCCCCTCCCTCTTTGCCCCCATCTCTGTCCCCTTCTCTCTCTGCCCCTACCCCCCTCTCAAAAATAAATAAACATTTAAAAAAATACAGACGGGCGCCTGGGTGGCTCAGGTGGTTAAGCGTCCAACTCTTGATTTTGGCTCAGTTCATGATCTCATGGTTCGTGAGTTGGAGCCCTGGGTTGAGATCTGTGCTGACAGCATGGAGCCTGCTTGGGATCCCCTCTCTCCCTCTCTCTCTGCCTGCTCCCACCCCCCCCCTCCCACTTGCTCTATCTGTCTCTCAAAAATAAATAAACTTAAAAAAACATATAGAGCACTGGAGTGGCTAACCTCAGTTCCATACCATGTGAGGCTTCACTCAAGAAGCATTACATCTGAGATCGTTCACTCACAGCTTCTGATGAGGGAGCGTGGGGCAAGCTGAGGGCAAAATACAGACCAACAGCACCCCCTGCCCCCAGGTGGGATATGTGTGATATCCCTTGGACACTCCTGGATACCCAAAAACAAAGGAAAGGGTTTTAAGTGCTTGCCATGGTGATGTGGGAACAAAAGGCAGATGAAAAATTAAATTCCCTTACTGCCCACAGCCCACTGAGAAGTCCTTGAAACCGGCAGAGTGACCTTTCTCTAGGATCTCAGCTGCTTCCATGATGACACTTTGCTAGAGGCAAAAGGAAATCCTGGCTTAACATTATCCTGACCCCCCTCCCCCCACTGCCCAGGATCCTGTAAGTCTACTTTAACGCATAAAAATTTCTTTGGAAACTTCCTTTATCTCAAATCCCCCAGGATATATGCTGGCAATCATACTCCAAGCTTATGGCCCCCTGATAAACATCTGAAGGGTCTCATGACTGAGATTTTTACTAACTGGTAGTAAATGGCATTTTCCTAGCAACAGCCAGCCCCTCAAGGTCTTGGAGACCTTGCTTCCAAAATTCCTTAGAGGCTTACTCTATCCCTAACCCCCCTCCCAACCTGAGGGTATATAATCAGTTACCCGTCACAACCCCCGTGCAGCTCTTTCTGCCCATGTCCCCGTGCTTTAATAAAATCACCTTTATGCACCAAAGACGTCTTTAAGAATTCTTTCTTGGCCATGGGCTTTGGAGCACTCCACCATCACCCCCAAAATTCATCACTTTGAAAACCTTTACTTGTGTGTTTCAGATTAAAAAAGCAATGACTGGTTTACAAAATGATGATGTTTAGGATGGTGTGTGAAGATGGCCTGATGGAGTCTTTAAAATAGATACGATTCGGGGCGCCTGGGTGGCTCGCTCAGGCGGGTAAGCACTGGACTTCAGCTCAGGTCATGATCTCACAGTTCCTAAGTTTGAGGCCCACGTCGGGCTCTGTGCTGACAGCTCAGAGCCTGGAGCCTGCTTCAGATTCTGTGTCTCTCTCTCTTTCTGCCCCTCCCCTACTCATGCTCTGTCTCAGTTTCTCTCAAAAATAAATAAACAGGGGCGGGCACCTGGGTGGCTCAGTCCGTTGAGCTTCTGGCTTCAGCTCAGGTCATGATCTCGTGGTTCATGAGTTCCAGCCCTGCATCAGGCTCTCTGGAGCCTGCTTCAAATTCTGTGTCTCCCTCGCTCTCTGCCCCTCCCCCACTCACATTCTGTCTGTCTCTCTTTCAAAAAAACCCACAAATAAATATTAAAAAATTAAAAAATAGATACCATTAGCACAGTGATAGAGAGGCTGGAATCCAGATGAGTTGGGTTCAAATCCCAGCTCTGGCCCTCCATAAATTACTCACTATCTCTGTGTCTCAGTATCTCCATCTGTTAAATGATGTTTAAATAACATAACCTGCCTCCTAGGTTTGTTGTGAGGACTAAGCAAGATGATGAATGTAAACTTCGCTTGGCCCAGGGTAGCACATGACTTGCTATTTCTTTCAATTACATGTTTGGGTAACCCCTGGAGTCTATGGTCTGAGGACTCCCCATTCTTTAACACTGGGTGGAGCTGGCATTCAGAGGTAGGGGATGGTCTCCAAGCAGGGGGTCTGTGAGTCCTGGAACTGAATGTGACCCCGGACATGGAAGAAGGTCACAGCTAGTTGCGTAGTAACAGGGCTTGTTTTGTGTGTGGAGACCCAGGCTGCTGTTTACAGGTAACTAGGTGGGGGGTTATAATGTGTAAAGAAGTTGAGGGTTAACAAAGGGAATTCTTCCGGTGAGATGAATGGGAACTAGCTG
Organism: Leopardus geoffroyi; assembly: GCF_018350155.1. Classification (NCBI taxonomy): domain Eukaryota; kingdom Metazoa; phylum Chordata; class Mammalia; order Carnivora; family Felidae; genus Leopardus; species Leopardus geoffroyi. Next base: position 30,873,517 of record NC_059335.1, on the reverse strand, counting down.
TGTGGGCAGGGAGGGCGGACCTCTGGATGGGGGTAAGGGGTTTATTATGCAGATTAGACTCGGCCTCTCCCTGTGACCATAGAAACCCCACCATCTTTGTTTCAACGGTGCTCTGACGAAGGGTTATTTAACTCTGGCCCTGCAGCCGTGGCCGCAGCCCAGACCCTCCTCAGAACAGCCCAGAGCACGGGCCCTCTGCCCCCACGTGACATGGGGTGCCACACGAGCAAGAGCACCAAGGTGGTGGGGGCGTCCCAGAAACCCGGAGGGCAGCCCGCGGGGGAAGAGCCGGATCCGGAGGCTGGCACTGAGGCGGCCTATGGCAAAGACACCTCAGTGAAGGATGGGGGCCCTGCGCCCAAGAGCCGAGATGCTCTCCTCTAGAGTGGGGCTGGACCCTCACCTCCTTCCCGGAACTGCCTTTGGCCCATGAAACCCGACAGGAGCCCTGTCCCGAGAAATCTCTGCCTTCACCAGGTACCCTACTCAGGCTTGGCCCTCTGGAGCTGTGAGGAATCCCGTTTGCCCAGCTCTCCGTGGAGAGGACAAAAGCAGCCTTCACACATCGTGGGACTTTCTCACAGCCTCGGTGGCAGGCTGTCCTGGATCCAGGGAACCTCTATGTGCTTGTCGAGCTGTGACCGTCCAGGGACCCCCGGCCTGCCTCATTTTCTGAACATCTTCTGGCGTGTGTGTGTGTGTGTGTGGGGGGGGGGGTGTACGTTTGCTCTCTTTTCTCTCCTTTTCTTCAAGAGCTGGCTGGATCGCCAACATCCCCAGCAGGGCCGTTTTTGCCTGGCTCACTCCACACTGTTTGTATGAATAATTTAATATTTAACTGGGAGAGTTGTTAATGAATTATGGGAACGATCAGGATCAGACTGTGATGGGGGTAAATGGAAGGCAGCAAGGCCTGGTCATCCAGGAAGTGGAGCCCGGAGTGCTGGTGAGAAGGAAGGAGGAGCGTGCTTGTTCCTCGCTGTTTAGTCCCCAGAAAAATGCCCCTCTGCGGATATCCCTTCGTCTCCTCGTATCAGAAGTCTGTCGGTTTGGACCTTCTAGCATCTGAGCTATCTGCACCCAGCCCTCAAAAATATTTCGCTGTTTACTAACATGCCTGTCAGCCTTTCTCCCTCCCCACCCCGCACCAACCCCGCCGCGTGTTTTGTTTTTCATGCAAAAGTATTTTAATTTGAAATCAAATGGACATGTTTGCAAATAAATGGTGACAGAACACATCTGAAAGACGGGACTGGGGATATGAGAGTAGAGGGCCGGCTGGCCGGAAGGGGTGGGTGTAACTCTGTGAAACCGAAGCGAGGCGAGGGGCTATAGCGTCTTCTCTTTGTGCCGAGCGCCGTGCAGACAAGTTTACCGGGGTGCTTTACTGTGACTAGCACAACTGCTCCCATTTTATAGATGAGGCAGTTGAGGTACCAAGAGGTTAATTAGTTCACTTGCCTGACCTTGGCCATTCAGGAGAGGGCAGGACCCAGAATTGAAGTCCAACAGTGTGGCTCCGGAATTCATGCTGTTCATCACCGCCGTCCTGTTTTAAAGTGGAGGGTCTTCATGGGGGAAGGGAAGGGGAAAAATAGTTACAAACAGAGAGGGAGGGAGGCAAACCACCAGAGATCCTTAAATACAGAGAACAAACTGAGGGTTGTTGGGGCGGATGGGGGAGGGGTATTGAGGAGGGTACTTGTTGGGATGAGCACTGGGTGTTGTATGGAAGCCAATTTGACAATAAATTATATTAAAAAAAAAACAAATAAAGTGGAGGGTCTTTCCTGTGTGCATCCACGGAAATCCAAGTTCCACGGCAGCCCGTGCAGAGTGGGGACCATTTCTCTTCCCTCATTTGGATGGACCTGCCCGTGAAAAAGTAGGCAGCTGGTCCGCTAGGTGTCGCTGCATTGCAGGTGCGGTGATGATGCCTGGAGGGGCTTTTGTTCTTACACACGTGGTGCTGGGGAGAGGGGGTAGGTGGGGAGGAGGAGGGAGATGGGAGAGTGAGGGGGAGAGAGAGAGAAAGGAGAGAGAGAGAGAGAGAGAGAGCTATTGGAAATGACCCTTCTTTTCAGCCATAGAAACCTCAGAAACCGAACGGGATTCTTCTGAGATGAGAAGGCAACCAGGCTAAAGAGAAGGAAAAGAAGGAAGGATAAGAAGTAAAGCAATTCAGTCTGAAATTGATGACTAAAGGTTCCTTTTGCTTCAGCAGAGCCTGATATCTTCCAAAGACAGTGCAGGAGGGATGGGGCCTCAGCAGCTGGCCCAGGGCCCTGCTCTGTCCCAGAGGGTGGTAAACTTTCAGTGGGCCAGGAAAACAGGCCTGGGCTTGCAGCTGGGGATCCGGAAGTTTCGGGCCTCTTTCTACAGCTTACTGGGGATAGGCCAAACTATGGGTAACTGCTTTCAATTTTTTTTTTTTTTTTTTTTTTTAGAAAATACTGTTTTCCTCCCTCCTCCCTCCTAATGGAAATTCACCCTGCAAAACAGCTTTGTTTGGGAAAAAGCTGCTCATGGTGCACCCTCAGGACTCCTGGAAAAAATTCTCAGCTGGTGGTGAGGCTTTGAGGCTGGGTGGTGCTCGTCCTACTGAGAGGTGGGACTCCAACTTAGGCTTCTTACCAAATCAAGGAGGGAGGCTCCAGCTTCTTAGAAGTTCAGAAACGGGGTGGTTTGTTTATTTCCTCCGGGGATTGTGCAAAAATGCTCAGTTCATTAAATTCAAGACCTCTGAGGGCTTTTATTTCTTTTAACATTTATTTATTTTTGAGAGACAGAGTGCGAGTGGGGGAGGGGCAGAGAGCGAGGGAGACCCAGAATCCGAAGCAGGCTCCGGGCTGTGAGCTGTCAGCACAGAGCCCCGTGCGGGGCTTGAACTCACCAACCATGAGCTCCTGACCTGAACTGAAGTTGGATGCTTAACCAACTGAGCCACCGGGGCGCCCCTGAGAGTTTGTAAAGACAAGATTCTTCAGCCATCTTCAGTTGTCACCTACATGCTGCATTTTGCCAGCAAGTTTATCCGTAATGGGAAAAAGCGTCCCGTTTCTTTCTAAAGACGTTCCAGTTATTCCATGGGAACCGGTATCACTCATCTGTCTCCCTGTGAGTGATCAAGTGCCTGGTGAAAGTGATCAGATTTAGGTCCATTCGGACATAACTTTAACCTTTTGAAAGACAGGTCTGCATAGACTCTGCCCATCACTTGAAAACCATTGCTCTGGCCCACTTCCTGAACCACTGGAAGAGGAGCATTTCGTTTACTAGACAACTTACTTATCCACGTATCTTTCCACCCAGCTTTCCTTCTTTCCTTCCTTCCATCCATCCATTCCATCCAATCCACTTATCTATCTATCTATCTATCTATCTATCCATCTATCGGTCTATCAGTCTATCGATCTATCCATTTAGCTCTTCCTGGGATTTTCCAGTTACATGAGGCAATAACTTTCCCATTTCAAACCAAATTCATTTATTAAGGAAATACTTACTGGGTTTCTACTCTTGACTATCAGTCATTCATTCATTTCTTTCTTTATTCATCCATTAATTTAGCAGTTACCGGTGCTCTATGCCAGCTCATACTGCTCTATGCCAAACTCCTTGGTGTTAATGAAAAGTTGAAGTGTGTCTTTGTGGGAGTGTAGCCTGGAACAAGGTGGTCCAGAGAATCTTTCCAGCCCAGGTGAGGCCTGAGTTGAGCCTTCAAGAGTAAGTAGGAATTAGCTAGAGAGAGAAGATGGGTGTTTCAAGAGAAGGGGGGATGAATGTATGAGCCAAGATTGGAGGCTGCCTGGGGCATGATGTGCAGTGTTGTGGGAGCCTGAAGGGCATGTGAGACAGTAACAGGGGGGTGAAGCTTGACATGTAAAAAGGATCAGGTCATGGAAGGCCTTGTATTTTATATCAAGAGGCTGAGAGTTCATCCTGATGCCGATGAGGAGTCCACCAAAGGACTTTGGGCAGAAGAACGATGCTGGACATCGACTGCTTTTGACTGCTTGGTATCCTGCCTTCTGGTAACAAAGCCCATCTTTTCCCCGTGTAGGACCCTTTTCTTTCCACTCTTAGTTTGCACGATTTATTCTCAGTCTCCAGGCTGAGCACTGCTTGTACCTGGTCAAAGTGATTTGTTCAGGGAAGGTCATCTGATCCAAACCAGTCCAGATTTTTTGTTGAAGTAATTAGCAAAGAAGTATCCACTTTCTTTTGGAGTTAATAAAATTGTAGGATTTAAGTCTGGAGTCTCTCAGTGGCATGTTTCCGCCACTGGGAAAGGCATCCCTGAGAATTAAGCCATAGAGGAGATTGGGGCTGAGACAGGTGGAGACCTAGTCCTAAGGAACTTGTTTGGGCAACTGGATCCATCGGAGCTAGAAGCTAATACTATCCCTAGATGATTAACACAAGACAATATATTTTCCCTTTTTTTTTTTTTTTTTTTTTTTTTGCTGAGAATAGTTTGAATTTGGCTTCTGTCCTCTTTGAAGAGTTCTGAGTACATTCCATCAACTCAGATTTGCATATTAGGTGAAGTAACTTGGGAGCTGGTGAGAGGGGCAAAGCTAGAAGCGAGAATACAAATTAGAAGACAATTGCCTGAACTAAGAAAGATACATTTGGTAGCTGTTACTATTAATTGCAATGTTGCAACCAGCCACAAAATCTCAGTGGCACATAAGCATAAACTTTCTCTCCTTGCTCTTGTGTCTGTGGGTCGCTGTGATTCAGGTGATCAGGCTACCTGAGTGAGCGTTCACGTGACAACGGCAGGCGCATAAAAGACTTGAGTTCTTGGGGCGCCTGGGTGGCGCAGTCGGTTAAGCGTCCGACTTCAGCCAGGTCACGATCTCGCGGTCCGTGGGTTCGAGCCCCGCATCGGGCTCTGGGCTGATGGCTCAGAGCCTGGAGCCTGTTTCCGATTCTGTGTCTCCCTCTCTCTCTGCCCCTCCCCCGTTCATGCTATGTCTCTCTCTGTCCCAAAAATAAAAATAAAAAAAACGTTGAGAAAAAAAAAAAAATTAAAAAAAAAAAAAAAAAAAAAGACTTGAGTTCAAGGAAGTATCCTTTTGCATGGAGGGTGGGGGAGCAAATTCTTTGCTAAACAATAATCTACTCTGACACAAAAGAGATCCAGTGAAGGGCTCAGAGCCTGGAGCCTGCTTCAGATTCTGTGTCTCCCTCTCTCTCTCTGCCCCTCCCCACTTACACTCTGTCCCTCTCTGTCTCAAAAATAAATAAATGTTTTTTGTTTTTGTTTTTTTAAAGAAATATTTAGGGGGTAAAATCAGCCAGCTTTGGTGATTGACTTTTCTTCGGGGCTGAGAGAGAGAGAGGAGTCAAAGTTCCTGCTGGGGTGATGGTGCCACAATATAAGAAAGGGACTCTGGGAGGAGAGATAGGTCTAGAGGGAGGGTGAGGACCTGAGTGTTGCAAGGGTAGAGCTTAAGATGCTCCTGTGACAAAAATAATAACTAATTTAATAATAATAAATTATTAATAATTTAATAATAAATAATGACTAATTTAACTAGACTTATCGTGGTGATCATTTCATGATATATATATATATATATATATATATATATATATGTATTGAATCATGTTGTATGACTGAAATGAATATAATGTTATGTGTCAATTTTACCTCAATTAAAAAAATAGCAAACATTTATATCACTTTAACTATGTCTGGGCATTGTTCCAAATGCTTTACATATAGGTTTCACTCAATCCTTACAACTACCCTATCCTATCTTTACAGATTAAAGCACAGAGAATTAAATAATTTACCCAGGTCTTTTAGCTGTCAAGGACAAAGCTAAAACCCGGCAGTTTGGCTGGGGGCTGAGATTTGGAGAATTTATTTGGGAGTTGTGGGAACGCTTTTGGTTAGTATAAAGATTTACTCATTTATTTTTATTTATTTTTAAAGTTTGTTTATTTATTTATTTATTTATTTTTATTTATTTTTTTTTTTTTAAGAATATTCACACCAATGGCAAATCATTCTTTTTTTTTTTTCAACGTTTATTTATTTTTGGGACAGAGAGAGACAGAGCATGAACGGGGGAGGGGCAGAGAGAGAGGGAGACACAGAATCGGAAAAAGGCTCCAGGCTCTGAGCCATCAGCCCAGAGCCTGATGCGGGGCTCGAACTCACGGACCGCGAGATCGTGACCTGGCTGAAGTCGGACGCTTAACCGACTGCGCCACCCAGGCGCCCCAAAGTTTGTTTATTTATTTTGAGAGAGAGCAAGCAGGGGAGTGGCACAGGAGACAGAGAATCTCAAGCAAGCTCTGCACTGTCAGCACAGAGCCTGATGTGGGGCTCAAACTCACAAACCATGAGATCATGATCTGAGCTGAAATCAAGAGTCAGACACTTAACTGACTGAGCCACCCAGGTGCCCCAAGATTGTTTTGAAGTGAAAACATTTGAACACAGAAAAATGCAGAAAGAAACCTTTTTATTTTATTTTATCATATTTTTAATGTTTATTTTTGAGAGAGTGAGAGAGACAGAACATGAGTGGGGGAGGGGCAGAGAGAGAGGGAGACACAGAATCTGAAGCAGGCTCCAGGCTCTGAGCTGTCAGCACAGAGCCCGATGCGGGGCTTGAACTCATGAGCTGTGAGATCATGACCTGAGCTGAAGTTGATGCTTAACTTATTGAGCCACCCAGGTGTTCCAAGAAATCTTTTTTTAAAAATTATTATTTTTTTAATTTTTAAGTCATCTCTACACCCGACCTGGGACTTGAACCTGTGACCCCGAGAGATCAAGGGCCACATGCTGCACTGTCTAAGCCAGCCAGGTGCCTCTGAATTCTTATCTGAACTTCCCTTATTGTCTAGAGCTTAGCCTTCTGAAAATACAGCTGCTGTTAACTCCCCTCCTTGGGAGTGTCCTGAAAATTTGTTTGCCAAGAAGACAGATTGTCCATTCTCATTAACATCAAAGAGCCCAATTGAAACTTCCATACTCTCTCACTGAAGCCCTAAAAAAAACTTTAAAAAAAAAATTGGTATCCATAAACCTTTTCTTTCCATGACTTTTCCATCAATGGGAGCTTGCCTGCATGTAAATGTGAAAGTAAATTGTGTCTTTTCTTCTGCTAATCTGTATTTTTTAAAAAAGATTTTAATGTTTATTAATTTATTTTTGAGAGAGAGAAAGTACAAGCAGGGAGAGAGGGCAGATAGAGATAGATTCCCAAGTAGGCTTCATGCTGTCGGTACAGAGCCCGACATGGGGCTCAAACCCATGAACCTTGAGATCATGACCCGAGCCCAAACCAAGAGTCGGCTGCTTGACCGACTGAGCCACCAAAGTGCCCCTGTTAACCTGTATTTTTTAATTTTAATTTTTATTTATTTATTTTATTTTTATAATGTTTATTTATTTTTGAGAGACAGAGAGAGACAGAGTATGAGTTTGGGAGGGGCAGAGAGAGAGGGAGACAGAATCTGAAGCAGGCTCCAGGCTCTGTGCTGATAGCACAGAGTCTGATGTGGGGCTCAAACCCACAAACTGTGAGATCATGACCTGAGCCGAAGTCAGAGGCTCAACCGGCTGAGCCAGCCAGGTGCCCCAGCATGTATTTTTTAAAATTGAATTGAATTTTATTATTTAATTTTATTTTTTCATACATACATATATTTTTTTTTAATTTTTTTTTTCAACGTTTATTTATTTTTGGGACAGAGAGAGACAGAGCATGAACGGGGGAGGGGCAGAGAGAGAGGGAGACACAGAATCGGAAACAGGCTCCAGGCTCTGAGCCATCAGCCCAGAGCCCGACGCGGGGCTCGAACTCACGGACCGCGAGATCGTGACCTGGCTGAAGTCGGACGCTTAACCGACTGCGCCACCCAGGCGCCCCCATACATACATATTTTTTAATGTTTATTTATTTTTGAGAGAGACAGAGTGTGAGCAAGGGAGGGATAGAGAGAGAGAGGGAGACACAGAATCTGAAGCAGGCTCCAGGCTCTGAGCTGTCAGCACAGAGCCTACATGGGGCTCAAACTCACGAACTGTGAGATCATGACCTGAGCCGAAGTCAAACGCTTAACCGAATAAGCCACCCAAGTGCCCCTGTATTTTTTTTTTTTTTTTTAATTTAAATTTGCAGGCCCAGGGTGCCTGGGTGGCTCAGGGATTAAGCGTCCAGATTTTGATTTTGGCTCGGGTCATGATCTCATGGTTTGTGAGATCAAGCACCTGCTCAGGCTCTGGGTTGGGTGTGGATCCGGCTTGGGATTCTCTCTCCCTCTCTGGGTTGCAGGCTCTCTCTCTGTCTCAAAAAATAAAATTGAATGAATGAATAAATGAATTTATTTTCAGGCCCCCAACCGCTGGACCCAAGTTGGGAGAGGTAAAGTTTTCCTCCCAACAGAGTCATCAGAACACTTTCAGTTAAAGCCCGGGAGTAGATCATCTCCCAGAACCCTCCCCTCACACACAGATACCCTGAGGGGAGGACCTTTCTATAGCAGAAGAGCACCTATCAATGGAAGATCTCTGGAAAAAAACAAGATTTAAAGGGCAGTGGGCTGGAAAAGCCACAAAGAAACGAGAGAGGGTCAAAAGGTCAGACAGATGTGGGTAACAATCAATGGCTTCCATGTGTGGAGCCCTTACCAAGGGCCAGGCCCTGTGCTCAAAGGCTTTACAAATATCATTTAATTTGCTGTTTATAATAGCTCCATAAGGCAGGTAAATTTCACACATTATGGGTGAGACATTTATGAGGCTTGGCTGAATTGCTCAACTTCATCCAGCTGGTTAATGGCAGGGTAAGGATCTGAACTCTGGAGACCATGGTTTTTTTTTTTTTTTTTTTAATTTTTTTTTTTTCAACGTTTATTTATTTTTTGGGGGGGACAGAGAGAGACAGAGCATGAACGGGGGAGGGGCAGAGAGAGAGGGAGACACAGAATCGGAAACAGGCTCCAGGCTCTGAGCCATCAGCCCAGAGCCTGACGTGGGGCTCGAACTCACGGACCGCGAGATCGTGACCTGGCTGAAGTCGGACACTTAACCGACTATGCCACCCAGGCGCCCCTGGAGACCATGGTTTTAACCGTGGTAGTGGATTGAATAGTGTCCTCCCAAAATTGAGGTCCACCTGGAACCTCAGAATGTAATCTTACCTGGAAATGGGGGTTGAAAATATAATCAAGTTAAGATGAGGTCATACGGAATTAGAGTGGGCCTTACATCCGATGACTGTTGTCTTTGTGAGAGAAAGGAGAGGAGGATTTGGATTCAGAGACACGGGGTGTGGGGGCGGGGGAAGATGGAGGCGGAAGCGGGAGTGATCCTGTCACAAGCCAAGGAACGTCTGGAGCCGCCAGAAGCTGGAAGAAGCATGGAAGGATTCTTTCCTAGAAGCTTCAGGGGGAATATAGCTCTTAATTTGGGCTTGTAGTTCCCAGAACTGAGAGTGAATTTCTGTTGTTTTAAGCTGCCCAGTTTTTGGCACTTTGTTATGGGAGCCCTAGCAAAGCAATACAACCACTAAGATCTCACTGGCTTTCTTAGCGTAGACGACTCTAAAGAGAGTGATGTCAGTGAATTCTAGGAGGCGAGATGGATTCTTGGGCTTGGGGAAGGGCAAGAGGTGTGTTTCTGAATCACACTTGGGGTTTCTCCAAGGTATGCATGGCTCGCTCTCTTGATTTGGAGAAGCCTCATTCCTTTTCCTCTTGTTAAGGAGAAAATTATTCATGATGCTTGTTAAAGGTGGTAAGGCAGACTTACTCGGGGGACCATTACAGTGGGGTTTTATAGTAGGAGAGAAAGATCAGGTTCAACTCTGAATATACCAAGGACAAGTGGAAATTTATTACCAAGTAGTAAGGTAAGGATTAGTGGATGTGTAAAAGAGGAAACATCAAGGCTGGGGAGATTCTTGTTTGACTGAATCAATAAGCACCCTTGTTTGCTGAATGCAGGCAAGGGTGATAAGAGTGAGGGTTGAGTAATTTGATCAGATATCAAGAGTGAGTGGGGGATTTTTGCTAAACTAACCAAGCAAGATTCTTGGTAAAACTGGACTAAATGGACAATGACAGAACCCACGGTCAGGACTTGAGGGCTTGGAGGAGTCTGATTAGTTAGGTCAAAGAGAGAGTTTTTGTCACTCTCCACACTATGGCTGTCACTAGCCACTGAGTGTGATAAGAATGTGTCATGTTCATGCATTCAGCTCACCTTGAGAGCATCATCTATGATGGAGAGACTCAAGTCAGGCTTTTCCCAGTGTGTGTGTGTGTGTGTGTGTGTGTGTGTGTGTGTGTGTTGTGGGGGAGTGTTGTGGTTGGGCTGGTGGGAGGGCTGGAAGATAATCAGGACAAGTTCTTCCCATAAAAGGGTAATTCCACCGGACCCTTTCTGGACTCCATGGCCAATTGGTTTCTGCCCAGAGAGTTTGCCTGTGTCCTCCTATCCCTGTCATATTTTGAAAGGGTAAAGAGGAAATGTCACTGTGCCCAGGGACTGGGTAACATCTTGAAACAAGCAGTAGCAGCAAAAAAAAAATTGAGCATCAAAACTGAGACTTTGAAAAAAAGATTGTTTGAAAATCTCAAACAACTTCCTGATACTTCTTTTCTTCCTCTGAATCTTTTTGGGAAAACTCTGTGACCCCATCCTCTTCCTAACTCCCAACAGCACCCAACGAAACCATGAGAAAACACCCTCATTATGCTGATGAAATGGCTGAAATTCTCTATTACTCCATGAACTTAATTTTTTCCTCATTAAAAGTAATATAAACTTCCGGTTTCCAGTTCCACATGCAAGGAGTTTGAAAGGTGCCACTCTGTCTTAACCACAAGTAAAAACCAAAAAAGACTGAAAAATCGACAACTCTCTGGATGCAGAAGAGGGGCGGATACAGAGCTGCAGCGGCAAAGAGCCACGGCTTACACAGGGAGTCACAGCTTACCTGGAGGAGAGACTTATGGATGGAAGCTGCCTTGGAAACCAGTGCTGGGGAAGGAAAACCTGAACTTATAATTGATGAGTTGTTGAGGCTCAATGGGGGCAGACCTGAAAGTTAAAAAAAGCTCTAGAGGAAAGAGGTACCTGCATGGCTCAGTCAGTTAAACATCCAACTCTTGATTTTAGATCAGGTCATGATCTCATGGTTCGTGGGTTTGAGCCCTGTGTCAAACCTGCTTGAGATTCTCTCCCTCTCCCCCCTGCTCTCTGTCTCTCTCTCACTCTTTCTCAAAATAAATAAATAAACTTAAAAAAACAACTTTAGAGGAAGTCAGTTATTGGGGACCCTCCCACTTCATGAGTTTTACCTCCAAGAACCCAATTAGGTTCTCAGAGTAAATATCAGAGGGAAAAAAAAAAATCCCCTCATGCTTCTTGTAGGGGGGGAGGGAGGAAAGGAACCATTTTGAAATGTGCCAGAGTACTCTGTTGGCAAGTGTACCCTCAGGGGAAACTGGTTGACCAGAACGTAACCTGTTGGGGTGTTACCAGAGCCTAACTGACTTGGGGAAGTGAAATACCCAATGCCAGTCAGTTCTAGCCTTCCACTTGGGAGAAGGGAAACACTCCAGCCCATGCTAGCCATCCTGTCCCACTCAAAGGGGAAGGAAAAAAAAGCCTGAGAAACATTTGTGAAGTTCACAGTTCAGTGGCATAACATCACTAAAAGATTGAGACCTAGTACTTGCTTTGACAGTACCTATACTATGACTGAGATGTAGTCATAGGACTATAAAATGATTCCCCTCTCCCCACGCCTTACTGTCACATGACTAAAAACCTATGTACAACAGTTCCTTTTTTACCTCGTACATGATGTCTGGTTATCAAGAAAAACTACAAAGCATACTAAAAGAAGAAGGAAAAAGCTCTACATGATTTGGAAAGACAGAGCAGGCATCAGAACCAGACATGGCAGGGATGTTGGAATTATCAGACTGGGAATTTAAAACAGCTATGACCAATATGGTAAGAGCTCTGGTGGATAAAATAAACAGCATGCGAGAACAGATGGACAATGTAAGAAGAGGGGTGGAAATCCTAAGAAAGAACCAAAAAGAAATGCTGGAGATAAAAAAACAAAAACAAAAACCCACCATAACATAAATGAAAAATGGGCTATTACTTTGATGGGCTTATTACCACTTGGAATTTGGCTGGAAGAAATCATCTCCGAGCTTGAGGGTATGTCAATAGATCTTGAAGACTAAAAAGCAAGGAGGAAAGAGGCCGAAAACCAAAACCCCAGAACAAATATCCAAGGACTGTGGGACAAGTATAAAAGTTATATACATAACGGGAATACCAGAAGGAGAAAAAAGAGAGAAGGAAGAGAAGAAATATTTGATGACTGAGCATTTCCCTAAATAAATGTCAGACACCAAACTACAGATCCAGGAATCTCAGAGAACACCAAGCAGCATAAATACCAAAAAAACTACACCTGAGTATGCCATTTTTCAAACTACAACAAATCAAAGATAAAGAAAAAATCCTGAAAGAAGACAGAGGAAAAAAAAATCATGCTTATAAGAGGAACAAAGATAAGAATTACATGTGTTCTTCCGAGAAACCATGCAAACAAGAAGAGAGTGAAATATTTAATGTGTTGAGATAAAAAAGTTATCAACCAAAGATTCTGAATCCTGTGAAATTATCCTTTAGAAGTGAAGGAAAAATAAAGTATTTCTCAGATAAACTAAAATTGAGGTCATTTGTGGGGTGCCTCCGTGGCTTAGTCAGTTAAGCATCTGACTCTTGATCTCAGCTCAGGTCATGATCTCACCTTTTGGGAGCTGAGCCCTGCATCAGGCTCTGCACTGTGCAGAGCCTGCTTGGGATTCTGTCTCTCCCTCTCTTTGCCCTTCTCCTGCTCACTCTCTCTCTCTCTCTCTCTGTCTCTCTCTGTCTCTTTCTGTCTCTCTCTCTCTCAAATAAACTTAAAAAAGAAAGAAAAGTTAAGTATTTAAAAAAATAAAATTGAGATAATTTGTGCCAGTAGACTGCACTGCAAGAAATATGAAAATAAATTCTTTAGAGAGAAAGAATGCGATATAGATCAGATACTTGGATCTTCACAAAGCAAGGAAGAGCATTGAAGGATTAAGTAAACGTAAAATAAAGACTTCTAATTTCCTTTTTTAAAAAGAAACATTACATTAATGCTTTCACACTCTTTTTTAAAAAGTTTATTTTGGCGGGGGTGAGAGAGGGAGTGCACAAGTGGGGAAGGGGTAGAAAGAGAGAGGGAAACACAGAATCCAAAGCAGGTTCCAGGCTCTGAGCTGTCAGTGCAGAGCCTGATACGGGGTTCGAACCCACGAACCGTGAGATCATGACCTGAGCCAAAACTGAACACTTGACCTACTGAGCCACCCAATCCCAAAACTTTAAATTTTCTTCTTATTAGTTGATCTAACATGTAACAGTTTTTTTCAAAATAGTACTAGTAATGTATTTGATTTTGCATGCTTACGTATCTCGTGTGTGTGTATATATACATGCTTATACATATATACTTATTTTATATAAGTGAAATGAATGACAGCAACGGTAAGAAGGATGGGAGACAAGAATAAGGATTATTTTGTTATTATGGGATATGCACACTACTTTTTTATGTATGTTTTTAAAAAGACTAGTCAGGTGCAATAGTGAGAGGGGCAAAAGAGTAGAACAAGAAGTTCAACCTGTAACTGTGAACAATCAATTGAGATAACTCACTATCTTCAGACCAGCCCCGTAACATTTGAAAATGGACTTCAATTAGTTGTAAATGTGTATTGCAAACTTTAGGAAAAAAACAAAAAATAATGAAAAGAAGTATAACTTATATACTAAGAAATGAGAGAAAATAGAATCATATGAAATGCTCAATTAAAATCACAGAAGGCAGAAAAAGAAAGACAAAAATAAGCACAAAGGGCAAGAGAAAACAGAAGAAAATGTAGTAGATATTTATCCAAATATATTAATATCACCTTGAATGTCAATAGTCTAAATGTACCAATTAAAAGACAGAGATTGGTAGAGTGGATCATAAAATAAGACCTACCTGTTGCCTACAAGAAAGTTATTTTAAATGTAAAGATACATATAGATTAAAAGTAAATAGCTGAAGGAAAATATATGTTACTGACACTAATGGAAGGGTTGTAAGAGTAGTTATAATGATTTCAGACAGAGAAGACGTCAAAGCAGGGAAAGTTATCAGGGATAAAGACAGGCATCACATAATAATAAAGGCATCAGTTCTCCAAAAAGACATAATAATTCTTAGTGTGTATGTGCCTAACAACAGAGCATCAAACTACATGAGACAAAAAAACTAATAGAACTGGGAGGAGAAATAGATGAAATCCACTATCATAGTTGGAGATATTAACACCTTCTATCAGAAATGGACAGATCCAGTAGGCAGACAATCACAAAGGACATAGTTAACTCAACAGCACCATTAATCAACTAGATATAATGGACATCTATAGACCACTTCATCCAACAACAGCAGGATACTCATTCTTCTCAATTCCACATGGAACATTCACTAAGAGAAACCACATTCTGAGCCATAAGACACACCTTGGCACATTTAAAAGAATAGTAATCATAAAATATCTACTTTCAGACCACAAGGGCATTACACTAGAAATCAATAACAGAAAGCTAACTGGAAAATCCCAAAATAGATGGATATGAAACAACACAGTCCTAAACAACGTTTGGATCAAAGAAGAACTCCAAGGAGAAATTTAAGAATATTTTGAACAAAATGAAAATGAAAACACAGCTTACAAAATTTGTGGGTTGTAGCAAAAGCAACACTTAAAGGAAAATTTATAACAAGAGTGCATACATTAGAAAAGAAGAAAGATCTAAAATTAGTAATCTAATTTTCTACCTTAGGAAAGTAGAAAAAATTTAAATTCACAGTAAGCAGAAGAAAATAAATAATAAAAATTACAGCTGCAATCAATGAAATTGAAAACAGGAAATAATAGAGAAAAATTAAACAAAAGCTAGTCTTTGGGGGTGCCTTGGCGGCTCAGTCAGTTAAGTGTCTGACTCTTGATTTTGGTGCTGTTGGCAATCTCATGGTTGGTGAGATCAAGCCCTGTATTGGGCTCTGCATTGACAGTGCAGAGCCTGCTTAGGACTCTCTCTCTTTCTGCCCCTTCTGCATGTGCTCTATCTCTCTAAAAAACAAACAAACAAACAAACAAACAAACAAACAGATAAGTAAAACATTAAAAAAAATCAGGGGTACACCTGAGTGGCTTAGTTGGTAAGTGTCCAACTCTTGATATTGGTTCAGGTTGCTACCTTGCGTTCATGAGATAGAGCTCTGCATCGGGCTATGCTAAGCATGGAGCCTGCTTGGGATTTTCTCTGCCCTTCCCCCACTCATGTTCTCTCTCTCTCTCTCTCTCTCTCTCTCTCTCTCTCTCAAAAATTTTTTTTCTTTAAAAAAATCAATAAATGAATACATTTTTATCTAGGCTAATCAATAACAAAAAAGAGAGGACACAAATGACTAATAATCAGAAATGAAAGAGGGGACATGAATACAGATCCCATAAACATTAAAAGGATAATAAAAGAACACTGTGAAAAACTCTCTTCCCACAAATTTGGTAACCTAGGTGAAATGGACCAACTCCTTGAAAGACAGAATCTGCCAAAACTCACACAGGAAGATACAGATGATCAGAATAGATGATCTATTTTTTTAATTTTTTACCTATTACATGATCAGAAATGGATGATTACATAAACAGATGGGCTATTAAAAGTTAAATCACTAATTAATAATCTTCCAAACTAGTAAGCACTAGATCTAATGAGTTTACTGGTTGATTCTATCAAACATTTGAGGAAGAAATTATACCCATTCTCCACAATCTCTTTCAGAGGATAGAAGCAGAGAGAATACTTCTTAAGTTATTCTATGAGGCCAGCATTACTCTAATACCAGAACAAGATGAAGACATTACGAGAACACTAGAGAACAATATATGTCATGAACGTAGATAAAAATCCTCAAAAAAATATTAACAACTCTAATCTAACAAATTATAAACCATGACCAAGTGGTATTTATTCTGGGTAGGCAAGAATGGTTCAATATTTGAAAATTTTATTGATGGAAAGTAATCCATTACATCAATAGCTAAAAAAGAAAAATCACATGACCATATCATGTAGAAAAGACAATACTGTCCATCTAATCTTTGGCAAAGCAGAAAAGAATATCCAATGGAATAAAGACAGTCTCTTCAGCAAGTGGTGCTGGGAAAACTGGACAGCGACATGCAGAAAAATGAACCTGGACACTTTCTTACACCATACACAAAAATAAACTCAAAATGGACTCCCATTCTGTCCATCTGTTTAGATGTAGAAAAAGAATTTGATAAATTCCAATACCCATTCATGATAAAAAACTCTCAGTAAACTAGGAATAAAGGGAAATGTCCTCATCTTGATAAAGAATATGTACAAACCCCACAGTTAGCATTATACTTATTTTTTCGTTGTTGTTGGATAAGTGGTAGCTTTATTATTATTTTTCTTAATTTAAAAAATTTTAAAAATTTATATCCAAGTTAGCTAGCATATAGTGCAACAATGATTTCAGGAGTAGATTCCTTAATACTCCTGACCCATTTAGCCCATCCCCCCTCCTGCAACATCTCCAGTAACCCTCTGTTTGTTCTCTATATTTAAGAGTCTCTTATGTTTTGTCCTGCTCCCTGCTTTTATATTATTTTGCTTCCCTTCCCTTGTGTTCATCTGTTCTGTGTCTTAAAGTCCTCATACGAATGAAATCATATGATATTTGTCTTTCTCTGACTAATTTCGCTCAGCATAATACCCTCTGGTTCCATCCATGTAGTTGCAAATGGCAAGATTTCATTCTTTTTGATTGATGAGTAATACTCCATTGTATATATACACCACATCTTCTTTATCCATTCATCCATCGATGGACATTTGGGCTCTTTCCATACTTTGGCTATTGTTGATTGTGCTGCTATAAACATTGGGGTGCATGTGCCCCTTTGAAACAGCACACCTGTGTCCCTTGGATAAATACCTAGTAGTGCCATTGCTGGGTCATAGGGTAGTTCTAATATTTTGAGGAACCTCCATACTGTTTTCCGCAGTGGCTGCACCAGTTTGCATTCCCTTGCATTCTCTTGCAAAAGAGATCCTCTTTCTCTGCATCCTCACCAACATCTGTTGTTGCCTGAGTTGTTAATGTTAGCCATTCTGACAGGTGTGAGGTGGTATCTCAGTGTGGTTTTGATTTGTATTTCCCTGATGGTGAATGATGTTGAGCATTTTTTCATGTGTTGGTTGGCCATCTGGATGTCTTCTTTGGAGAAATGTCTGTTCATGTCTTTTGCCCTTTTCTTCACTGGGTTATTTGTTTTTTGGGTGTTGAGTTTGATAAGTTCTTTATAGATTTTGGATACTAACCCTTTAGCTGATATGTCGTTTGCAAATATCGTCTCCCATTCTGTCGGTTGCCTTTTTGCTGATTGTTTCCTTTGCTGGGCAGAACCTTTTTATTTTGATGAGGTCCCAATATTTCACTTTTGCTTTTGTTTCCCTTGCTTCTGGATATGTGCTGAGTAAGAAGTTGCTGCGGCCAAGATCAAAGACGTTTTTACCTGCTTTCTCCTTGAGGATTTTGATGGCTTCCTGTCTTACATTTAAGTCTTTCATCCATTTTGAGTTTATTTTTGTGTATGGTGTATGAAAGTGTCCAGGTTCATTTTTCTGCATGTCGCTGTCCAGTTTTCCCAGCACCACTTGCTGAAGAGACTGTCTTTATTCCATTGGATATTCTTTTCTGCTTTGCCAAAGATTAGTTGGCCATACCTTTGTCGGTCCATTTCTCGGTTCTCTATTCTGTTCCATTGATTTGAGTGTCTGTTCTTGTGCCAGTACCATACTGTCCTGATGATTACAGCTTTGTAATACAGCTTGAAGTCCGGGATTGTGATGCCTCCTGCTTTGGTTTTCTTTTTCAAGATTGCTTTGGATATTCAGAGTCTTTTCTGGTTCCATACAATTTTAGGATTGTTTATTCTAGCTCTGTGAAGAACGCTGGTGTTATTTTGATAGGGATTGCATTGAATATGTAGATTGCTTTGGATAGTATTGACATTTTAACAATATTTGTTCTTCCAATCCAGGAGCTTGCAATCTTTTTCCATTTTTTTTGGTGTCTTCTTCAATTTCTTCATAAGCTTTCTATAGTTTTCAGGGTATAGATTTTTCACCTGTTTGCTTAGATTTATCCCTAGGGATTTTATGTTTTTTAGTACAGTTGTAAATGTGATCGATTCCTTGATTTCTTTCTGTTGCTTCATTGTTGGTGTATAGGAATGCAACTGATTTCTGTGCATTGATTTTATATCCTGCGACTTTGCTGAATTCATGGATCAGTTCTAGCAGTTTTTTGGTGGAATCTTTTGGGTTTTCCATATAGAGTATCATGTCATCTGTAAAGAGTGAAAGTATGACCTCCTCCTGGCCGATTTGGATGCCTTTTATTTCTTTGTGTTTTCTGATTGCTGAGGCTAAGACTTCCAATACTATGGTGAATAACAGTGGTGAGAGTGGACATCCCTGTCTTGTTCCTGACCTTAGGGAGAAAGCTCTAGGTTTTTCCCCATTAAGATTATATTAGCGTTGGGTCTTTCATATATGGCTTTTATGATCTCGAGGTATGATGCTTCTATCCCTACTTTCTTGAGGGTTTTTGTCAAAAAAAGAAGCTGTATTTTGTCAAATGCTTTTTCTGCATCTATTGAGAGGATCTTGTGGTTCTTGTCCTTTCTTTTATTGATGTGATGAATTACACTGATTGCTTTGTGGATATTGAACTGGCCCTGCATCCCAGGTATAAATCCCACTTGGTCATGGTGAATAATTTTTTTAAATGTATTGTTGGATCCTGTTGGCTAATATCTTGTTGAGGAGTTTTGCATCCATGTTCATCGGGGAAATTGGTCTATAGTTCTCCTTTTTAGTCGGGTCTTTGTCTGGTTTTGGAATCAGGTAATGCTGGCTTCATAGAGAGAGTTTGGAAGTTTTCCTTCCATTTCTAATTTTTGGAAGAGCTTCAAGAGAATAGGTGTTAACTCTTCCTTAAATGTTTGGTAGAATGCCCCTGGAAAGCCATCTGGCTCTGGACTCTTGTTTTTTTGGGAGATTTTTGATTACTAGTTCGATTTCTTTACTGGTTATGGGTCTGTTCAAATTTTCTATTTCTTCCTGTTTCACTTTTGGTAGTTTATATGTTTCTAGGAATTTGTCCATTTCTTCCAGATTGCCCATTTTATTGGCGTATAATTGCCCATAATATTCTCTTATTATTGTTTTTATTTCTGCTGTGTTGGTTGTGATCTCTCCCCTTTCATTCTTGATTTTATTTATTTGGGTCCTTTCCTTTTTCTTTTTGATCCAACTGGCTAATGGCTTATCAATTTTGTTAATTCTTTCAAGGAACCAGCTTCTGGTTTCATTGATCTGTTCTGCTTTTTTGGTTTCAATAGGATTGATTTCTGCTCTAATCTTTATTATTTCCTGTCTTCAACTGGTTTTGGGTTTTATTTGCCATTCTTTTTTCCATCTCTTTAAGGTGTAAGGTTAGACTGTGTATCTGAGACCTTTCTTCCTTCTTTAGGAAGGCCTGGATTGCTATATACTTTCCTTTTATGATCATCTTTGCTGCGTCCCAGAGGTTTTGGGCTGTGGTGTTATCATTTTCATTGGCTTCCATATACTTTTTAATTTCTCTTTACCTTCTTGGTTAGCCCATTCATTCTTTAGTAGGATGTTCTTTAGTCTCCAAGTATTTGCTACCTTTCCAAATTATTTCTTGTAGTTGATTTCGAGTTTCATAGCATTGTGGTCTGAAAATATGCATGGTGTAATCTTGATCTTTTTGTACTTGTTGAGGGCTGATTTGTGTCTCAGTATGTGATCTATTCTGTAGAATGTTCCATGTGCCCTGGAGAAGAACGTATATTCTGCTGCGTTAGGATGAAATGTTCTGAATATGTTTGTTAAGTCCACTTGGTCCAGTGTGTCATTCAAAGCCATTGTTTCCTTGTTGATTTTTTGATTAGACGATATGTCCATTGTTGTAAGTGGGGTGTTGAAGTCCCCTGCTATTATGGTATTATTATCAATGCGTTTCTTTGTGTTTGTGATTAATTGATTTATATATTTGGATGCTCTCACATTTGGAGCATAAATGTTTACAATTGCTAGATCCTCTTGGTGGATAGACCCCTTAATTAAGATATAATGCCCTTCTTCATCTCTTGTTACAGTCTTTATTTTAAAGTCTAGATTGTCTGATACAAGTATGGCTACTCCAGCTTTCTTTTGTTGACCATTAGCATGATAGATGGTTCTCCATCCTCTTACTTTCAATATGAAGGTGCCTTTAGGTCTAAAGTGGGTCTCTTTTAAACAGCATATAGATGGATCTTGTTTTCTTACCCATTCTGTTACCTTATGTCTTTTGATTAGAGCATTTAGTCCACTGATGTTTAGAGTGAGTACTGAAAAATATGAATTTATTACCATTATGTTTCTTGAGAGTTGGAGTGTCTGGTGGTGTTCTCTGGTCCTTTCTAGTCTTTGTTGCTTTTGGTCTTTCTTTCTTTCTTTTTTCTTTCTATCTTTTCTCCCCTCAGAGAGTCCCCCTTAAAATTTCTTGCAGGGCTGGTTTAGTGGTCACAACCTCCTTTAATTTTTGTTTGTCTGGGAAACTTTTTCACTCTCCTCTATTTTGAATGACAGCCTTGCTGGGTAAATAATCCTTGGCTGCATAGTTTTCTGATTCAGCACATTGAATATATCCTGCCACTTCTTTCTGGCCTGCCAAGTTTCTGTGGATAGTTCTGCTGCAAACCCGATCGGTCTTCCCTTGTAGGTTAAGGACTTTTTTCCCCTTGCTGCTTTCATGATTCTTTCCTTGCTTGAGTATTTTGTGAATTTGACTATGAGATGCCTTGTTGATGGTTGGCTTTTGTTGAATCTAATGGGAGTCCTCTGTGCTTCCTGGATTTTGATGACTGTGTCTTTCCCTGGGTTAGGAAAGTTCTCCACTATGATTTGCTCACATAGCCCTTCTACCCCCTTTTCTCTCTCTTCATCTTCTGGGACCCCTATGATTCTGATGTTGTTCCTTTTTTTTTTTTTTCAACGTTTATTTATTTTTTTTGGGACAGAGAGAGACAGAGCATGAACGGGGGAGGAGCAGAGAGAGAGGGAGACACAGAATCGGAAACAGGCTCCAGGCTCTGAGCCATCAGCCCAGAGCCCGACGCGGGGCTCGAACTCACGGACCGCGAGATCGTGACCTGGCTGAAGTCGGACGCTTAACCGACTGCGCCACCCAGGCACCCCGGTGTTGTTCCTTTTTAATGAGTCACTGATATCTCTAATTCTTAAATCATGCTCTTTTGCCTTAGTTTCCCTCTTTTTTTCTGCTTCATTGTTCTCCATAAGTTTGTCCTCTATGTCACTGATTCTCTGCTCTGTCTCAACCATCCTTGCCACTGCGGATCCATTTGAGATTGCAGCTCAGTTATAGCATTTTTTATTTCATCTTGACTAGCTTTTACTTTTTTTATCTCTGCAGAAAGGGATTATAATCTATTTTTGACCCCAGCTCGTATTCTTATTATCATGATTCTAAATTCTGGTTCAGACATCTTGCTTGTGTCTGTGTTGGTAAAGTCCTTGGCTGTCGTTTCTTCCTGCTTGTTCTTTTGGGGTGAATTTATTTATTTTGTCATTTTGAAGGAAGAAAAGGAATTAATGAGGTAAAAAAGTAAAATTAAAAAATATTAAAATTAAGAAATTAAAAATAACACACACACACAAATCAAATAAATGATGCTAGATCCTAGGTGTGTTTTGGTCTGGGTGTTGGAAGGGGCTTGATAGATTAGAGAAAAAAGGGAAAAAAGAAAAAAAATGAAAACGTTTGAAAATTTGAGAAAATGAACATAATGAAATAGAATAAAATGAAATGATGGAAGTAAAACAAAATTTTAAAAATTTACAAAAAAGTAAAAAATATATAGATAAAAAATTAAAGAAAATATTTTTAATAAAAATTGGAAATACAAATACATTTTTTTCTCTCTTTTTTTCTCCTTCAAGAAGAAAAGGAACAAAAAAGAAAAAAAAAGAAAATGAAATAGATGGACTAGTGAACAGACTGAAATATGATTGAAATTACATCGTATGTAGAAGTCAAGGTATGAAGCACTTTATAGTCCCTAAACTAAGCAGGCAGAGAGACCTGTGGTGTTCCTGAAGAGCGAGGTTGGCCCAGTTGGGCGGGGCTTAGTGTAACAGCTCGCTTCTCCACTAGATGGCGCTGCTAAGCATACTGGGAGGGATCGTTCTGGCGCTTGTAGGTGTGTATGCGCATGCGCGGGAGCGTCACCCAGCTACCCAATCTCTAGTATCATAAGTGTTCTCACGGATCTGCAGTCCCCACCCTTCCTTTGTCTCTGGCTTCCATCCACTTCCTGCTTTTACACTGTATGTGACCAAGCCGTCAGGTTGCCAGGTAGCATCTCCCTCCTGAGTTTTATCTCAGATGCGGCTGTGTTTCCCGACCCCTTATTTCTGAGGGACTGCGTTTGACCTGCTCCGCCCCTCCGTGGGAGGGTCTCACCGAGCAATGGCCGCCGGCCACCCCCAGAACGTTCGCGGACTGTGCTGCTGCCGCTGCTGCCCAGACTGCGGCCGGGTGCCAGCCCGCCTCAGAAAAAGTTCACGTGATCGTGTAGCAGCAGCAGCGTTTCAGGATTATGGAAAATCACAACACGCATCTGGCACCAGGCTTCACCCTTAACAGCCTTGTTCCAGCACCAGCGAATGTGGTTGTTCTCTAGGATTTGCTGGGAACTTTGCCTATGGGGAGTCCTCCCATCAGGGAAACTGCCACTTCCCATGTGGCCCGAAGACCTCTGGACTTCACTCTGCTCCTGGGGATTCAACCTTCCCACCAGAGCACCGCCAGGTATAGAGCTGCGGAGTTTCAGCCTCTGCGCACTCCCTGTTTATAGTCTTAATGGAATTTAAACCCTCTCTTTTCTCCTTTCTCCCTTTTTAGTTCAGTCCCTGTGGCTGTTTCCACTTTTCCACTTTCTCTCCAGCTACTTTTGGGGAGGTTGCTTTTCCCATATTCTCTCCCCTTCCCCCGTCTCCATCTTCTCTCTGGACGCAAAAACAGCTCCCTGCCCTCTGCACCTTCTCTGTCCCCCAGTTTACTTCTCAGCGCCGCGTACCTGCTGAGTTCTGTGGTTCAGGTTGTGCAGATTGTTGTGTTAATCCTCAAGTCCGTTTTCTAGGTGTGCAGGATGGTTTAGTGTTGATCTTGTTGTATTTCATGGACACAAGACGCAAAAAACTTCCATGCTGTTCTGCCATCTTGGCTCCTTGCGTTATACTTAATTGTGAGAAACTTAAAGTTTTCCCACTAAGATCAGGTATAAGGCAAGGATATCCTCTCTACCACTCCTTTTCAACATTGTAGTGGAAATCCTTGCTAATGAAATATGTTTCAAAAAATAAGAGTAGGAAATAAAAAATATAGACTGAAAACGAAAAAAAATAAAATTGTCTTTGTTCCCAGAGATGATTATTCAGAAAAATCTGAAAGAATCAACCAAAAACTCCAGGAACTAATAAATAATTATAGTAAGGCTTTAGGATACAAGGTTAATATACAAAAGTCCATCATTTCCCTATATACCAGCAAAGAGCAAGTAGAATCTGCAATTGAAAATGTAATACCGTTTACATTAGGCACGCTAAGCACCAAAATGAAATGCTTAGATATAAATGTAACAAAATATGTACAACGTCTGTATGAAGAAAACTACAAAACTCTGAGGAATGAAATCAAAGAACTAAATAAACAGATATCTCATGTTTGTGAATAAGAAGACTCAATTATCAGTTCTTTCCAACTTGATCTATAGAGTCAATGCAATCCCAATCAAAATCCCAGCAAATTATTTTGTGGCTATCAACGAACGGTGTAGTTTATATGGGGAGGCAAAAGACCCAGATGAGTAAACACCAAATTGAAGGAGAAAGACATAGTTCGAGGACCGACAGTACCCAATTTCAAGACTTATTATAAAACTATGGTGACTAGGACAGTGTGGCGTTGGCAAAAGAATAGGCAAATAGATCACTGGGAGAGAACAGAGAGCCCAGAAAGAGATCCACATAAATATGGTCAACTGATCTTTGACAAAGTTGCACATAATACAATGGAGCAAGGGGAGTCCTTTCAACGAATGTTGTTGGAACAACCCTCCCCATGCAACAAAATGAATGTAGACACAGATCTTACGCCATCTACAAAAACTGACTCCCAGTGGATCATAGACCTAAGGGTAAAATGCAAAACTATGAATTTCCTAAAGCATAAGAGAAAACCTAGATGACCCTTGGTACGGTGATGCCCCTGGGTCTGGTGATGCCCCAGGAAGGCTATTTGTTCAGATTCTAAGTGTTTCTTCATCAAGGAAGTAAGGATGCTCCTTTCCTCAAAATATTTGGAGGGTACCTCTCACATAATGGTTTTATGAACTGATTCAGGAGAGAAGGGGGAAAGAAGACCAGAGGGATCTTCCTGCTCCTGCTGGTTTTTCAAACTCCTTCATCTTAAAATAGTCACCATGACAAGGCGCCATGTTGTAGGGTGGTATGCCCTGAACCCTGTCAAAAGACAGGTTTCTATTCACTTGGGTATGTGAGAGTTCACCAAAATTTGACTCAAGAGACAGAATTTGAGGCTCATACACCATCCTAATAGGGGATAAGGAGGGGCAGAGAAGCACTTTCTGGAGAACAAGTGGCTTCTTAGGGGGAGAGTGGGGTTGGGAGAGTGGGAGTGGGGAGAAAGAAAGAGTGCTTAAAGGAGCACAGATGACTTTTGAAACATGAGAGGGTCTTTAGGAGAATAAATGAGAGCTAGGATGATTCTGTGACAATGTGTGTTTGGATGTGGTTGGGAGAAGGGATTAGATTTGCCTCTGGGGAAGGGATTTTATGGCATTTAGATTTGGGGGAGGCTTTTGCTTCTAGGCTGTTAAATTAATTACACAAGGAGGCCATTAGACTAAGGTGGCTCTAATGCTGTGGCGGCTAATTTAAGCAAACCAAAATCTAAGTCTGAAAATGACTCAAGGTTATGAAACTGAACCAGTAAGGACCACCAGGTACAAACAGCCAACTAAGCTTTAAGCTACAGCCAATCAAATCATTTCCATTTTCTGCATCCCCACCTTTTCTGTAAGTCTTTCCCCTGGCTCCTGTCAGAGAAGTGCTCCTAACCACTTCCAGGTTGGTGCTGCCCCATTTGAATTGATTTTTGCTTAAGTAAACATTTTTTTTTTTTAATTTTTTTTTTCAACGTTTATTTATTTTTGGGACAGAGAGAGACAGAGCATGAACAGGGGGGGGGGGCAGAGAGAGAGGGAGACCCAGAATCGGAAACAGGCTCCAGGCTCTGAGCCATCAGCCCAGAGCCCGACGCGGGGCTCGAACTCAGGGACCGCGAGATCGTGACCTGGCTGAAGTCAGACGCTTAACCGACTGCGCCACCCAGGCGCCCCTTAAGTAAACATTTTAATATGCCTCAATTTACCTTTTCAACAAGGCAGATAAAGGATTCCAGGAGCTCAGATGCCTTCAGCTTGAAATAATTCTTATGCCCAAGTGGCATATTTGGGGGTGGCATATCCTGATTCCCTTTGAATGTAGTTTATGTTTTTTTTTTTTTTTTTAATACCCTGGACTAATGTCCATCTACAGTGAATAGAGGACTCCAAAAGCAACTGTAATCCTTCTAAATTCCACAGGTTCAGAGGCCCAGTTTTAGCTGAGTGACTTTCAAAAAACAACCGTGTCACCTGGGTGGCTCAGTCTGTTAAGCATCTGATTCTTGGTTTTGGCTCAGGTCATGATCTCATATTTCATGAGTTTAAGCCCCACAGTGCAGAGCCTGCTTGGGATTCTCTTTCTCTCTCTCTCTCTCTCTCTCTCTCCCTCCCTCCCTCCCTCCCTCTCTCTCTGGCCCTCCCATGCATGCACACTCTCTCAAAATAAGTAAATGAATTAAAAAAAAAAGAAATGACAATCTTTGAACTAAAATTAATTATAAAGGAACTTCAATCATTACTGCACCTCTTGAAGAACATTTAAAAAGATCCATCTTAAAACTCACACCAATACTTATTCAAACTCCTTTCCTGCTCCTATTAAATTCTCCAACATCCAGATCTAACCGTGAGCTTCTAAGCAAATCCCCACAAACTCTTCCCCATCCCCCCCCACCTGTGGCTTCTCTGCTCCTTGTCCTTCCTCATCTTTCTCCATGTTCTTTATTATGTACATCAATTTCGTCTGGCTATTTTTTTTTCAAAATTCCTTTTCTGCTAGTCTAGTCCCTAATTCTCCATAACACTAAAAAGTCCAGGAATGAAGCAAGTAAAACTCTGTTCCTTCCTCTCTGCTCTTTGGGGAATCATCTTCATGGCAATATTACAAAATGCTCTGGAACCAGTAGGCAAAGGAAGAATTTTCCAGTGAGGGAATGTGGAGCGTTTTCACACTTTGATAAACTTGTTCTCCTTACACAATTTTATAATTTCTTCTTTGTCCTGAGATTGCTTTCTTTAATTTTTGAGATTGCTAAGCATCAAATGCATTTGTATACGATTACTCTAAAGTACAACTGACCACACATATCACATACACACTCTTTCTCAATCTCTTTCTCTTTCTTCCTCTTTCTCTGGTACCCCAGTGATAAAATTTTATTTTCCTTGTGCTACTGTGGAGATTAGGGAATCTTCCAAGAGAATGTGAATGAGACAAAATATTTAGAAGTCCAATTTCAAGCCCCAGTTTACATACAGACTGTAGCCCTCTTCCGAGAATATGATTATAGTTTGGTTATCTTTCTGATGGCAAAGTAGCTGTTTCCAAATATTTGAACAGTGCCCATATGGAAATAGTAGGTATAAACTCTATATCATCTCTGAGGTGAAAACCAGAGACAATGACTGGAAGTTATATAAAGGCAGATTTCAACTCAGTATAAAGAACTTTCTAAATATTTAAAGATATTTAGTAATGAAATGTGTTGTCTTGAGAAATGGTGATTTTCCTGCCCATAGGGATGTTTAAAAAGAGATTGGACAATTCTCTGCTGGGATTGTGTGGGAGTGTTCCAGTGTGGGACAGGATGTGGACTAGATCAGAAGCAGTTTAGAGTGGTGTTTAAGAGCCTGAATTCAAAGCATGGCTTGACCACTTAACAGCTATGTGGCATTGGAGAAATTATCCACTGTGATCCTCAGTTTTCTCATCTGTTACATGTTACATAACAATATAATATGCATGTATTATATATACACATTTAATAAAAGATGTAATATGTATGTTATTCATGTATAGGCATAGTACATACATGTAATATATTATGAGGTTATTTTGAAGACTAAACGAGTAAGTATACAGTGTAGAACAGATAATAAATAATAGTGGCTATTATTATAACTTCTCTATCAGTATATATATTTACCAGAATATATTCCCAGGTATGTTGGTAGGTGTTATGAGAATAAATGTTGGGCGGTCAAATAAATTTGGTCAAATAAATAAACTCTAAGGAATACATATTCCTTAGAGTTTAAACAGGTTCTGTTGTTGTAGGACTTTTCAAGTCTTTTAATGTCCTAATGTACATCCTGAAATTCTAAAAGGGCAATAGAACAGGACAGATTTTTTTGAACTTTTTAGATCATGGTATCATTTTGCTTTTGGATGTCCTCAGAAGACAGTGGGTTTCATGGGATTCACCTTGGGAAAGACTAGTTGGGTGGATTCTAAGCTCTCTTCCTCCTCAAGACTCTGTTTCTCTGATTCCTCTGCCTAAGAACTCTGATGCTTTTCTTCATCAAAGTCCTTGAATCTAAAGGTCTGAGGATTTCCAGGGAGAAATGCTTTCCAAGGTCTGACCATCTATTGAGTGGATAAAAAAACAAGGGAATGCACCCTCTCTGCTTTCAATGTGAATGGTTTCACTGAGATGTCCAGATGAATGAAGATGCTGGGTCCCACCCTCATGACAAGGTCCCCATCCAGCAATCTCCAGTTTGGTTTTTGAGTAATGTCATAGAAGGCATGAGGAGAGGGCTGCTTTGGCAAGACAAAGCATGAAGAAATTGAATCGTTCAGCCAAGGAGAGCACTGATTTCAGTGACTCACGTGTCATTAAGTTCCAGAATAAGTTTGTTGAATACTGAGTCGATTTTCATCTGGCTGGTGTAAGGGAGAAAAAAATTTTTTTCCTCTACTTATCTTAGGTTCATTGGTTGGACTCCTGCAAATAAGACCAGCAAAAGACAGAACAGGGGTACCTGGTAGGCTCAGTCAATTGAGCATCTGATTCTTGACTTTGGCTCAGGTCATGATCCCAGAGTTGCAGAATCAAGACCTGCGTTGGACTCATGCTCAGCATGGAGCCTGCTTAAGATTCTCTCTCTCTCTCTCTCTCTCTCTCTCTCTCTCTCTCTCTGTCTCTCTCTCTCCCTCTCTCCCTCTTTCTCTCTCTCCCCCTCTGTCCCTCTCTCTTGCTCTCATGCTCTCTCTCTCTTTAAAATAAAATAAAAAAAATTAATAAGAGAAAAACAATTATTTATTAACATGTGCATTGTGCATACACATGGAGTACTCAGTGATGAGTAACTCAAAGGCATATTTACAATTTGGGCTCATATAGCATCTTAACAAATGGTAAATAATTTTGTAGAGAAGCTACAAGTCAAAGGAAAGAGGTGCTGAACTTCTACAGGTGGCAAATTGTGGGAAGGCAAATATGGGGAAACTAATGGTTGATCAAGGTTAATTAGTTAAGGTTTGTGTAGACTCTTTCTCAGTGCCATCTTGTCTCTGGTGGTAAGGTTGTTATCCCCCTCTTGTTACTGGAAGTGGGCAGGGGGACACCTTCACAAGGGAATTTCTGTTCTGCTTCCAGCAAGACAAGGGCAGGACAGAGAGTTTGTCCTATATCTGTTTTTTTTTGTCAATTGCATTAAGCTTGTGAACCCTCACACTGGGGTCGGTGGGCAGGATTCTACACTGAAACAAGGGGATGAGCTACAATGTAAAGTATAAGGGAAAAAGCCTGAAATAGTGCCTAACACATATTAAGCACTCGCCAAAGTATGGTTTTTGTTTTTTTGATGATTTGTTGAATAAATGAATGGTTTGACATATCCACTTGAAGGTCCTAAAGACACATTAATCTTAATTTGCCCCAAACCAAACTCATGCTCCTCTCGTCTCTTTCCCCCACCTCAGCCAGTGTTCCCTATCATAGAAACAGTACCACTATCCATTCTGTTACTCAAACTAGGATCTGAATTCTTCCTTGATGTGTCCCGTCCTTCATCACCTTCCCACTTTGCAAATTCACCACCAAGCCCAGTTACTGTCTAGATATCTCATGATGCCATCTCCTTTATTCTACTTCTGCCCAAATCACCTAGACCAAGTCATGGTTCTCTGTCATCTGGACAGAGCCTCTGAACTAGTCTCTGATGAGACTGTGGTCCAGCTTCCTCCGACAGCCAGTGGGATCTTCTCGAAACACGTCTGATCCCCCCATCCCCCATACTATCTGATGCCAACAAAACAAAACAAACAAAACACATAAAGCTCTCTTTAATGGTTCTAATAAAGATCAAAATTTTAATTGAAGACCCTGTGAAGACTATCCCTCAGGTACCCCTCCAGCTTGCTCTCCCACCAGGCCTTACATCCCTACCTTTAACATTCCAGCTTTTTCTTCTTCACCTGCCTCTCACTTCCTTCTGAGGTCTTGCATTTGCTTCTCCCCTAGCCTTCTGGATATTGTAACTCCTGCCCTTCCCTCGCATTTCACTTCTCTGACACTCCTGCTGAGTCG
Source organism: Leopardus geoffroyi (assembly GCF_018350155.1). Lineage (NCBI taxonomy): Eukaryota > Metazoa > Chordata > Mammalia > Carnivora > Felidae > Leopardus > Leopardus geoffroyi. The sequence goes on along the minus strand of NC_059335.1, from coordinate 30,843,446 downwards.
ATGCTCCATGAACCTGTCCTTTGCAATACTGTCACAGCTGTCATTTGAGATCTATTATCAGTGTCCCCACTTAGGTCTCCATGAGGGCAAGAATGGGCTGACATGTCCACTTGGATGTCCTAAATGTGTTTTCTATCATCTAAAAGGGGGCCTAGTCTGTGGTAGCACTCGATAAATATCTGATAGATGGATGCTTGGATAGACTTTAAAAATACTTTGCATTGAGGGTTATTATGCATATGGAAAAGTGAATGTATCGTGTGTGTTCAGTGGACTTCCACAAAGTGAAAAATAGATTTGTAAGAAGTTTCCTTCCAGGTTTTGGATTCCTAAACTTAGCAGCTGAGAAGTGGTGTCCAAAGATAGCTGTAGGGAGTGAGCACTAGAGGGCAATACAGGCAAAGGAAAGGAGAGCCGGATCTGCCAGGCAGTGGTCCAAGAGAACAGCGGATACCCTGCAGTTTCTCAGAGGTGCAAAGGATTCTGGGAAGCTCCATGCCATCCAGCCATCCCTCTGGAGGCCAGGGACTGAAGCAGCTTCCTTTGAGGTACTTAGCAAGCAGGGAGATGCTTAACTATTGCCGTTCCCTAACTGTGCTAGTCAATACTTTCAGGTACAAGGAGGACAGCATGTGTGGGTAATCTTAAAAATACCCAGAGTTGTGAAGGAGACAGAGATCTGTCCTAGCAGTCACACCAACAGGAGCTCAGCGAGCTGGAGTGATTTAAGGATGCAACGACAGCAGTATTGACCTGGCTATCTTTCTCCCTTTAAAAGTGGTCATCTGCTAGTCCTTTATATTGTGATGCTGTTGCACTTGTGGGTTTTCTGTCCCTGCTTCTTTTTCAAGGGCTCTCCCTCTTTTTTTGACTTCTAGTAATTGCCTCTTCACTTTTGCTGCCTTTCCCCGACCCTTCACCCTTAAATGCCAAAGACTGTTTTGAGCTGCTGATTGGTAGTGACCAGATAGTGGGTGAATACTCATCACCATCCATCTGGTTGTAAGTGGTCTTACATCCAGCCTTCTATAATCAGTGGTGTGGACAGGTCAGCAAGGCCATACAATACTAATCACAACTTTGTGGAAGGAATACTCTGTGGCCTTTTTCTTTGGAAGGATAACAAGCCCTGGATTATTCTCCAAAATTCTCGAAAATGAGTTAAAAGTACTACCAGCCTATTACTAACACAGCTAAGCAGTCTCAGGCTACGTTGTCTCTAATCATCATTCTTATTGGTTACTGAGTATATACCATCCTCTGTTTATTCTACACTAGAGGACGTTGAGGCTAAAACTTTTGTTTGAGCCGAGATTATGCTACTTGCAGACTGTGTGCCCTTGGGCAAGTCAGTTACTCTCTGAGCCTCAGCTTTCATATCTGTGCAATGGGGATGACCATTACTTTCCATGGCTGACCTTTTAGGATTACGGTAAGAGTCTTTTGAAAGATCTGGACTACTAGGGGCGCCTGGGTGGCGCAGTCGGTTAAGCGTCCGACTTCAGCCAGGTCACGATCTCGCGGTCCGTGAGTTCGAGCCCTGCGTCAGGCTCTGGGCTGATGGCTCAGAGCCTGGAGCCTGTTTCCGATTCTGTGTCTCCCTCTCTCTCTGCCCCTCCCCCGTTCATGCTCTCTCTCTGTCCCAAAAATAAATAAACGTTGAAAGATCTGGACTACTGGATCAGTGCTCTCAACATTAGCTGTATGCTGTACATCAGAAACACTGTGATACTTTAAAAGCATGCAGATGTCCAGTCCCTACCTCTAGATCTGGTTTGGGACTTGGGTGGCATGTTTAAAATGTTCCACAGGTGATTCCATTGCATATGCTGAGTAAAAGGCCATTGCATTCCACCAAAGATGGAGAGTATATTTATTATCCAGGCTGACCAAAGAGATGAGGCCATGACTCCTGCCCACTGGTCATCATTCTTGGCAGAAGGTAACCTATATGAAAGTACCCAATTGTGTCAGGACCCCTGCTCTGGAGCAGATAGACTCCCTGAGGCCAATGGCCCTGGTCAGGATGAAAGTTATAGGTAGGACATATAAATGATAGAAGGGGTATACACAGTTGAGGCCAGATATTCACAACCCAGGTGAATCAAGGGCCAAGTTTAGGACATAACTGTGGAAGGAACAATTGTCCTAGGGTAAGCCAAGCTAGGATGAAAGTGAGTTCTAGCCCTTCTTCTCCTGGAAAGGAGGAGTTTCAACATCTCCCATTCTCTACCAACATGTCCTTTCTACTGGGCTGGCTCAGGAAAGCCTGATTTTTTGCCCATGAAAACACGGATTAAACAAAAATCAATTCCGACTTAAATGCATTTCAACCTTTTCATATTATAGTTGTAGAGCTAATTGCTCTGTATTGTCATATGCTATAGGGCAGAAGAGCATCATTTAAGTGCTAACAATTCTTTCCATGAAATGGATTTGTGCCAGAGAGAGAAGGCCATTGATGAGTTCTTAAGACGGTTATTTTGGCAGTGGATTTTTTTCTTTAGGTATCTTTGGAAAAAACTCTCAAATTTGCAAGAGGACATACTTTCATGGAGCCTGTGTAAGTTCTTAACAAACAGTGATCACAGGGGCCAGTGTTTGGAAATTTCACTGATCTGCTCCTTCCATCATTCTTTCAAGAATTCCTTTTTTTTTATTTGATGGATATTCTGCACTCACCATATACCAGACTTTGTGGAGGTCCTGGGGATCCAGTGGTGGGCAAAAAGGAGATATAATTTCATTCTTCATGAGGCTTATAGCCTAGTCAGGACACTATTCACATAGTCAAATAAGTAAAGGTGATTCCAGCTGTGGCAAATGTGTTGGAACAAATAATGGGGGAGTTTGACCGCAGGGCATAAAAGATGCTCATTTCGAGAGAGGCTTTGTGGGTGTTGGGATCTCAATATCTCAGGGATGAGTAGGTGTCAGCGTGTGCAAAGACCCTGTGATGGAAGGAATTTTGAGTATTGGGTGAAGAAGGTCAGTGTCCCTGTTGCTCAGACAGAGACAGGCATGGGTATGGAATGAGACTGGAGAAAGAGAGGCCACACTATGCTGGACATCTTAGGCCACAGTTACACTGTTGGTCTTTATCTTGAGCACAGTCGGGACTCTCCCATAGCACTTTAGTGCAAGGTGTGATTGGGGAGGATGTGAGTACTCGAGCCACAATGAGGTAGAACCCATAAGGAGGTCACTACTGTCCACAGGCAGGAGGTGGGAACTCCAAGGGATGGACCAGATGGAGACTGCTTCACCTCCCAGAGCAGGCTGGGCCCATTAGCAGTTCCTCCAGGGGCTGGGGCCGAGCACACTGAACAGTGTCACCTTCTTATCTCACTTTCTGCCCAGCCTCTCAGGGACGGCACAGCTAGTCTCCACCAGCTCTTCCTTTCTCACGGGGGAGTGAGAAGAGTGTCCATTTTCAGCAAGTTCATTTGTTTCTGTGGTTTGGGAGTTTATTTGAAGTTCCCAAAGACACAGTGGCGGATGTGTGCCAAAATGTTTCGACAACAGTGTGGAATGCATGAGATGCGGCCAGAATAGGACAGGGTTGTTCTCTTTTCTTTTTCCAAGTACACTAAAACCTTGGATTGCAAGTAGCTTGTTCTGTGAGAGTTGCACAAGACGAGCAAATATTTCTAATAAATTTTAACTTGATAAATGAGCGATGTCTTGCAATACGAGTAGTATGTGACGCTGAATGTCCATCACATGATCACAACTGAGCCAATGGTTCCTCTCTCTCTCTCTCTCTCTCTCTCTCTCTCGTTTGCTGTGGGATTGTGGGTAATTGTCTCCCATGCTCAGATGTTCAGTCTCAGGGTGCGCAGTGTTTGGCAGGAATCAGTGATTTTTCAGAACGTTGGAAGGTGCCCATGACTGGCACTAGTGTATTTTTGTCCCTTCAAAGCACCTACGGACAGTCCTTTGCTTTTCTAAACCAGAGTAAGCTTGGCTTGGCTTCCTTCTAGGTCAGGCTGCCTGCAGATATAGACCCTTTCCTCTGCTGCCTTATTGCCTATTATACTAACTATAGTATATGACAAGAGTTTATTAATACTGTATTGTAGTCAACATCTGTGCAAGCATATACAATGGCCCCTGTGCAGAAAAAGATTCCATTGAGCCAACAGATAACAGTGATTCCATTAGTGGTAGTGAAAGTCGTCCTACATAACAACCCTCCTCTGTCATCTCCCTCACACCAGTCATGAAGGTTTTCAAAGGTAAGTGGAGGTTGGTTTGTTTTTCTTTATATTTTGTATTTTGTTTATTATCTTGTATTATATTACAGTATTGTAATCATTTTGATATGAATTTTGTGTTGTGGAATGAATCATCTGGTTTTCCATTCTTTCTTATGGAGAAATTCGCTTTGATATACAAGTGCTTTGGATTACAAGCGTTTTTCTGGAACCAAGTCCTTTACTTATTAAGAATCATGTACTAAGATGGGGCGCCTGGGTGGCTCAGTTGGTTAAGTGTCGGACTCTTGATTTCAGCTCAGGTCATGATCTCATCGTTTGTGAGATGGAGCCCCGTGTCAGGCTCTGCACTGACAGCTACTTGGGATTGTCTCTCTGCCCCTCCCCTGCTCTCTCTCTCTCTCTCAAAATAAATAAACTTAAAAAAAAAAAGAACTGAGAAAAAGTGATATTTAATCTAAACACAAACATCTGGGACTAATGGAGAATACTGAGGTACTGTGAGACTTGGAAAGAGGGAAATATTTTTGTGTAGGGGGCACTCAAATCGGATCACAAAGGTGATCTGTACGTGGAAGTTGCAAGGATAATCTTCTTTTCATGAATTCATCCCCCATCCATCCATCCATCTATCTATCCAACATCCATCCATCCATCCTCCATCCATCCATCCATCCATCCACCCATCCATTAATTTATTCATCAGCCAACATTTATCTCCTATGTGGATAAACAGACAAAGCCCCTGGTGTCTGTTTTAAATTGGCCTAATACCCATATGCTCTCTTGACTTCACACCACACCTGTTTGCAAAGAATCTCCAGACTGAATATGAATTCAGGTGCTTCTGGTTGACAGAGAAATGAGATGGCCCTGCTTTCTCAACAGAGTCCAGCCCTGGACTCTGCAATTTTCTATCACATGTTCAGAATATAGCTTCCTTTCATGGCTGCTTAATTATTATGGCCCAGAAGACCATAATACTAAATTAAAGTGAACTATAATTGCTCTGCCAGTTTTCACATCTGCCAGAATTCAGCCGATAACAACAGGATTCCATGAGCACCTCCAAGTAAGAATTTGCTGTCGGTGACAGGGGGAAGAAATAATAATAATAAAAAAAAAACTTTTCTTTCCACATTTGCCCTGAAGCCAGGCTGACATAACAGAAATGGAAAACAGTTGGCACAGGCATAAAATTCTATGACAAAAGGAAACTTGTGAAATAGAAAAATGAATTTCTTGGGGGAAAAACATAACTTCCACTGACAGCGCTGTATTTAGGAAAAGAATTCTGTAGTCCGAGGATATTAAGGTCATTAAAAATAGCAGGGTTATTTTGGGGGAAGGGGATGGAGGTTCTTAATAACCTACTTCCCCCTCCACCCCCACAACATTCTCCTTCAAATCTATATTAAAGTTAATCATCAATTGAAAGCCAGAAATGATATTGGAAAATCATTCTTTTACAAACGGAAACTATTATAATTTAAAAGGGTGCAAATGAAACCATACATTTTCAGAAGGAGATCAATGAAAAGCACTTTATTAGAAAATATAAATCACTTTTTAATTTCAGATGCAACAAGAAAAGAACTCATTTTTTCAGTTTCATTGAAATTGATTGGTACACCTGCAGAGAAAAGCAGCTTTATCATCTCGTTATCAGCCAATTAATATGCAGGTCTAAATGTGAATACTATTCCAGTTAACTAGAAATGGATGATTTTATTGAAGTCTTAATAGACTAGGAAAAGCTGCCTTCCACCCTGCTAAATGAGGTCAGTTGAGAAGAAAAAAAAATCAGAAGTGTGCAACTTGGGATGGGTGGACTCTAAAACAATTTCTCTAACGCTCTGGACCACAGAGAAAAAGAAGCAGAGTGACATGTCTGAAAGCAGACGGACCTGTTATATGGAAGAAAAATCAGAATACTGAGTTTCCTTTCAATTGAAAAAGAGGACCATTTGGGGTTGATTCTGAAGTCTGACATTCTCACTATTCAAACCCCGACAGTCCTTACTTCTTAGCCTCATCTCCATTTTAATCTCAGAGGAAGAAGAACTGCAACATAGATGGAATCTATTTACCATGCTCCCGTTCCTCCCTTTCTGTGCTCTTTTTCTGCCTTCAGATGTTCTCTCAAACACACCCAGCATCCTCAACTTCTCTCTCCCTTTCCCCTACCAAAACAGTGAAGTGCCCTTGAAATAAACTAATTCACACTAAAATATAATTGACCGATAAAGAGTTACCATAGCAATAATATTTTAAAAGACTATAATCTTTAAAAGAGTATAATCTAAAGCAGGTTCAGCAAACTTTTTCTGTAAAGGGCCAGATCATAAATGTTTTCCACTGTGCTGGCCACAGGATCTCTGTTGCAAGTATTCAACCCCACCATTATAATGTGAAAGCAGACACAGACCATAAACAAATGGTGTGCCTGTGTCCCAATAAAACTTTATTTACAAAGCAGGATGTGGGCTAAATTTGGCTTGTGGGCTGCAGTTTGCCAATCCCTTATTTAAAGCAAAGGGACTCTAAATATGGAATGTCAGGTGTTAAGGAAGAGTTGCAGGGAGAGATTATTTTTAAGTGATTAGAAGAGTTCATTTAAATGGTCAGAAGATCTCTCTGGCATTCTTCAACCACTTTTGATTTTCTTGAAATTCACTCTTTCCTTCCTTCCTTCCTTCCTTCCTTCCTTCCTTTCTTCCTTTTAAAAATTTTTTTTAACGTTTATTTATTTTTGAGACAGAGAGAGGCAGAGCATGAATGGGGGAGGGTCAGAGAGAGGGAGACACAGAATCTGAAACAGGCTCCAGGCTCTGAGCTGTCAGCACAGAGCCCGACGCGGGGCTCGAACTCATGGACCGTGAGATCATGACCTGAGCCTAAGTCAGCCACTCAACCGACTGAGCCACCTAGGTGCCCCCCTTCTTTCCTTCTTTCCTTCATCCATCCTTTCAGGTTTCAAGCCTGTGGAAAAAAATGCTCATCCCTTCCGTCAAGAGAGTTTTAATCAAGAACAACTCTGCCCATTGCATGGAGTCAGGGGCAACAATCATCTCTTGTGATGCTCATTCTGAGTCCCTGCTAACACTCCTGTAGCTGGTTTCAGTGGGGCACCTTCTGACAGAGGCACTTTTTTTTTTAACATCTTTTTTTTTTTTTAATATTTAGAACGAGAGAGAGAGAGAGCAAGCGAGCATGCAGGGGAGGGACACAGAGAGAGAGAGAGAATCTTAAGGAGGTTCCATGCTCAGTGTGGAGTCCGACTTGGAGCTCAGTCCCACGACCGAGGGATCATGTCCTGAGCTGAAATCAAGAGTCAGATGCTCAACCAGCTGAGCCACCCGGGCACCCTTGATGGAGGCACTTTCTGTGAAATTAGGAAAGGCTAGTTCCAAGTGCAGGAAATAGGCTTTGTTGCTGGAATATTACAGATGTGCCTAAGACCATGAGACCCATTTCCTACACTTGAGTCAGTACTTACAGACCAATATGAACTTTGTCCTTTGGTAGTTAATTGGCAGGACACTCCCAAGATACTGCTATTATTCTGAAAGTTAAAAAAAAAATTGCAGACCGTATGGAATGTTATTTGTTTATTGGGAAATGTTTTATGAAGATTTTTTGAACTTATTAATGTAGATAATACATTATAGAATGTGCAGAAAATAAAGAAATGAATCTCTAATGCTAATTCCCTAATACAATGTGGCAAGTGCCTGGCATAGTAGCTGGCACATACTAGGTGCCCACAAAGTATCTGTTGAATGCATGAATAAATGTGTATTTCTTTAGAAAATCCAAGGAGTGGCAAATCTTTATCTTTTCATTTTTGGAAAATAGCCAATAGCCCTTTTAAGTCCCGTGTGTTGATGTGATAGATTAGCAACACTCACAACACTGCTCCTGACCATAATGAGTTCTGACCATAAAATATCAGGAACAACTGGGCTGGCAATGGGGAGGTTTGGATTCTAGACTCAGCTCTGACATTAATGCAGTTTGCAATCTTGGGAATCCATCCATGCATCCATCGTGGCAAACAAGGGAGACGTGGTCCCAGGTCTTCTGGAGTTTATAGTCTGGGAAGAGAGCAGACATTGGTTTTTCAGTGGGGATGATGTGGAGTAGGATTGGAAACTCTAAGAAGTGAAGGATCTCAATTTCCTCATCTGTAAAGCAAAAGATGGGCTGGATGGTTCTCAAGATCCCATCCAGTTCTGCCACGGTGTGACTGTGGGTTTATTGTTGCTTTTGGTTAGAAAACAAGTTTTGAAACCGATTGGTATCACCTTGCGTGGATACCTGATGTAGATCTGGCTCACAGCTTTCTAGAGGGAGTTAGCATGCTAGTTATCATGACCCCCATCTTCAGATGTCTTTCCCTTGGTGCTCCAGGAGGAAGCTTCAGGATGGTTTCTGAAGGGCAATGATTATATGGAGCTAGCATTGCTGTCTGTTGTGTACAAAAAATTCCTTACATCATTAAGGGACTGCTGACCCATCTAACAGCATGGATACTGTAAGTGGTGCTTAGATGTTAGCCATGATCAGATGGCCTGTCTTCATCATGTGAGGGCTATACATGGTGCAATCCTGACTACTGGTCTGAGTGCTTAAAAGCTAGCACCACAGCTTGTTAAAATGGGACATGTAGATTCATAGATGTTTGGGCATCATCTCTAGCTAGAAGGAATGCTCCTCTGGTCCCTTTTCGGGGCTCCCCAAGTCCAGTTGTTGACACATTGCTTAAGTGAGAGGACCATTTTGGCTTTGCATGGTTGCAACTTAGGGTTTCACAAGAGACTCTCTAATTACTATAGCTGTGTGAGTTTGGATAAGTCATTTATCTTCCTGGAACTCAATTTTCCAATGTTTCTAGTGAAAAGGTTCAATGAAATTATCACAGAATCACCTTATACCACTGAAGTTCTTAAATTCTAGAAGTGACCCCAAACAGTGACCCCATTTTCCCATTTCAAAAGTAACTTAGCATATAGACCAGAAATACGGAATGTCTGTGTCTCAGGATGGGATAAGTAGTGGGTTTAATTCTTATTTTTTAAATTCTTACTTTTTAAATCTTTTAGAAGTAAGCTCTAGTCCCAATGTGGGGCTTGAGTTCATCACCCCAAGATCAAAAGTCACATGCTCTACCAGCTGAGCCAGCCAGGAGCCCCTGAGTTTAATTTTTAAATTAATTTTTAAAAAGTTATTCATAAAAGTAATCCCAATCAATGCTGAAATTTTGAAAACCAAAGAAAGCAATGCTAAAAATATCATGTGTGTGTGTGTGTATGTATGTGTATATATATATATATATATTTTTTTTTTTTTTTTTCAGATCCTTGTGTCATTACCCCACCCAAAGAGAACCACTGCACATATAAATTTATGTTTATTGATAAATCATACCTACTTTGTGTATAGGTAGGAACAAATAGCGCAAAGCTTTAAAAAATGAAGTTATGCCCTACATGCCTCATAACATTTTACTTGACAATGTATTGTGAATTTTTCTAATATTTATTTTTCTACTGATTTTTGTAAAACACGATTTTTGTAAAAGACTGCAAGGTGTTCTGTTGGGTGTCTACAGGCAAGGGCAATGCTTCCAGATCCAGCTTTCCCATTTTATACCGCAAAACAGCCAGTGCACACACAGTCCGTGAAACTGCACACCATCCCATCTCCTTTCTGCTCCCCCCTTCTCTTTTTCCTCTTCCTTTCTTCCTTTTTTCTTCCTTTTACTGTTTCTTTCTCTCCTTCAACTTTCTCCTCTTCCTCCTTTTCTATATCTTGATCTTTCTCTTCTTTTGATGTTATAATTCGGCTGGTTGTTTGCAAAGATGTCAGGCCAGTAGAGAGAGAGAGAGAGAGAAGAGAGAGAGAGAGACAGAGTGTGTGTGCGTGTGTGTGTGTGTGTGTGTGTGTGTGTGTGTTGGTGCCTACACTTCTGGCCTTGAGTCTGCTGAGGCACTAATAGCACATCTTGGAGATACTCTGAAGGTCAGTCAGTCCTTAGGAAGTCATGACCTCATTGGAGATATTCACAGTGGTTGATATAAGACAGTTTTTTTTTTTTCCTTCTTTGGATTAGAGATGTACAGGATTGAACTGGGTCATTTCAAGTAATGAGTTCCCTGTTACTGGTTGCATTCAAGCAGAAGCTGATTGACTACTTATTATAGGCGTTGTAGTGTTCCAAGGCCAAAAAAAAAAAAAAAAAAAAAAAAAAAAAATCAGGTCTCAGCTAAAAATTCTCATCATGGACCAGATTTGCCCTGAAGCTTCCCCCAGACATTTCAGTGTGGCTATCCCTCTAGGTTAGATTTAATGATTACCAACTCCTTCCAAGTATGAGATTCTCTGATTCTATGACTCTGTTACATAGGCTTTCATTGAAGGTGCTAGCATTTAACTTCCTGAAATTGATGCCGGTAAAAAACTCAGATGAGAAAGAAAGTTTAACTATTTGCAAATAATGAGATTTAGTTTGTCTGGGAATTTTAATTGTTTAGAGTTTCCCTACTCCTCATTTCTATGGATACGTGATGGAATGTCTCAATGACAAAAACATTAAAGGACATATGTGAGGCATGTAAGGAAAGCCACACACACACATTCCAGATGGACAGATGTTAGTTTCTACCTGCATGCTTGAACAAGCTACTAGGGCCTGTATGGAATGTCACGCTAAAGACCCTTTAAATGCCTTGACTGAGCAATTTGGCCGTACCCCATTTTCTCATTTCAAAATGTTTCAGGTTCCCTTTGCTCCGTGAAATGCATGAAAGCTGCTTCTGACCACAGAGACTAATGTGCTGTCCCTTTTATCTCCAAAACGGGCTCCCAATTGGTTCCAGGGAAAGTGATTTCCCCAAAACTGGCTGCCAGCTGTAATTGGCTTATATGTGACCCATCCATTTCCACATGCTTGTTAGAGCTGGGTGCCAGGGTCTCCTCAGTCCCTCCCAGGCAGCTGGACAGGGGCAGGAAATACTAGCAGGCATGCTGATAGAACCCCTGGAGTTGAGTGGCTTACTGCATGTACTGCTAGACCTGTTGGATGGAGTGGGTCCAATATGGAGACTGCCTTTGAAACCAGAAATACACTGAAAAACATTGGAGGAAAGAAGACTGTATCTTTCCTCTCTTCTTACATTCCTTTCCCCCTCATTTCCTCCCTCTGTCTGCAGTCCAGAGGCAGCAGTAAGAAATTGTACAAAATAGAGCCACATTGCTTACCTTTGAACGTGGCTTTGTACCTAATGGCTCTATGACCTTGGGCAGGCTTCTCAGAATCTCAGTGTCTCAGTCTCCTCCCCTGTAAAATGGGGACAATAATAGTACCTTTTGTATAGTGTTGTTGAGGATTGAGCCTATTAATGTAAATAGAGCATATCAGACCATGCCTGGCAAGTCATGAGGGCTATGTATGTATTTGCTAATATTTGATTCAAGGAACCTAATACCTACTGCGAATTGAGCACAGGCTGGATGCTGGGCTCAAGTGATGGTAACCCTTGAGAGCTTCACTCAACAGAGCCCTGGGGAGACCTGACAGGCTTTTGCCTTTCCTCATGATCCTCCCTTCCAATATTTCTTCCTCTCTTTCTTCCTTTATGTATTGGTTTCCTGTTGCTGCTATAACAAATGATCACAAACATACTGGCTTAAAACGACACAAACTTATTACCTTACAGAAGTCTCACTGGACTAAAAAGTCAAAGTGTTGGTAGGGTTGTGTTCTTTCTGGATACTCTAGGAGAGTTTGTTTCCTTGTCTTATCTGGCTTCTAGAGACTAATCCCATTCCTTGGCTCACACCCCCCCTTCGTATCACTCTGACTTCTGCTTCCCTTGCCACATCTTCTCTTACTCTCCTTGTCTCCCTCCTTCCCATGTAAGGACCCTTGTGACTGCATTGGGCCATTTCCATAATCCTGGATAATCAGTCCATCACAAGTTCCTTGACCTCATCACATTCACAAAGTCCCTTTTGTCATATAAGATAACATATTCTCAGGTTCTAATATTAGGACATGGACATGAGAGGGTCTGTTATTAAGCGAACCACACTTCTTTTCTCCCTCCCTTCCTTCTGAAATTGCTTGTCCTATTCATAAATGTCCTTGATGTGGTGTGGGGCATCGGGGGACCTTGGTTCCAGGCCTGACACTACATCAACTTGCCCTGCAGGTGACCTTGGGTAAGAATCCACCCATGTCTATAGCACAAGGGATTGAACTAGTGTATTAGCCGAAGTTTTCCAGAAACAGAACCAACAGGAAATATATATAAAATAAACTATATATATTTCATTATGAGGCATGGATTGGTGAGATTATGGAGGCTGAGAAGTCTCACAATCTGCCATGTGCAAGCTGGAGGGAAGCCAGTGGTAATTCAACCTACGTCTGAAGGCCTGAAAACAGAGGAGCCAATATTATGTATAAATCCAGTCCAAGGGCAGAAGTCTGATGTCCCAGCTCAAACAGGTAGGCGGGAAGGGAATGGAATCCTCCCTTCCTCTGCTTTTGGTCCACTCATCCCCTCAATAGATTAGATGATAACCATCCCCACTGGGGAGGGCAATATACTTCATGGAGACTAAGGACTCAAAAGTTAATGTCATCCGGAAACAAATACAGAAAAACGTTTAATCTGGGCACCCCCTGGCCCAGTCAGTTTGGCATATAAAATTAATTATCATAACTTGTTATGCAGTGCCCAACTTCAGACGAACAAAAACCACCACTCCCTTGATTTTCTTTGAATGGATCTGATTAAATCAGTCTGATTCTGATGCCACGGAGCCCCGCCCCTTGCTGTTTGGTGGGAAATTCACTCTACTTGTTGGAGTTTTCCTTGTTCCTTGTGTTCAAGGCCCGTGGTATCTCAGAATGTACACCCATCAGGGAAGCTGCTCTGGTTTCCACACCGTGGGTCTCCAGTGCCATGTCGGGGATGCCCATTCTCCCAGCCTGTAAGGTTCCCATTAGGTGCCATACTTGCAGCCGGAACACTTTAGTGGTCCAGTCCCCAGTCATCCAGGGTGCAACTTAAGACTTCACCACCCGAAGGAACAGGATCTGACGACTCACTGACTTCCATCTTGTCCCCAGTCTGGGGATTCTCTCCTCAGTACTTCCCTCCTGCTACGCGTGGTGTGATCTTGTCAAAACCTTTTGACAAAATCCAGGAAGAGAAGTGTCTCGTGGACAACTGTAGCTTTGGGCTTTCCAACATCGACTCCTGAAGCAAAACGATCTACTGTCATAGACTGTATGGTGCCCCCTAAATTCGTATATTGAAACCTAATCCCCAATGTGAAGGTATTAGGAAGTGGGGCTTTGGGGAGTGATTAAGTCATGAGGGTGGAGCCCTCAGGAATGGGATTAGTGCCCTTATAAAAGTATCCCGATGGAGTTCTCTTTCCCCTTCTGCTACGTGAGGACACAGCCAAGAGACAGCCATCTATGAATTACGAAATGGGTCCTCAACCAGATGTGGAATCTGGAGGCACCTTGTCTTCAACTTCCCTGCCTCCAAAAGTGTGAGAAATAAGTTTCTATTGCTTATAAGCCACCCAGTAGGGTTTTCTGTTATAACAGCCAATCAGATGAAGACCTGCCTGGAGAAAATAGAAACTGAACAAAGTACAGGTTACTGGATCACTAGATTATCCTGTCCCAAATGGCCTTCTGAAGGTTTTCCACAGAGACCTGTGCTTCCTCAGAGCAGAGGTCAAATGACGGAAGTTCTGGGTCTGCCTTCCTCACCTCAACCAGGGTAGTGCTCTGATGCAAGTTTCATATATTGCAGATTCTCCTAGGATTTTATTTAAAAGAAGGATTCTATGGTTTGAAAATATTTGCAACCACTGGAGTAGATGATCTCCAGAGCCCCTGTCAGTTCTAAGGGGTATACTTTTTGTACTTTCCAGCAAATTCAGCAGCCTTATGAAGGAATCACTTATTCTCTATCATCTGCCTTTGTATTTAACCAGAATCCCCTGTTAATAAAAGTGTCTATACAATATATCCACAGCACAATAACCTTTGTTCATAGCAATGCAGTATGTGACCTTGGGAAACATAAAGCTTTGTCTGTATGTTTCTCTCTCTTTTTTTATTATGTGTTCTTAGCCCTAGAATTATTTCTTCAAAGGGGATGAACACTTAAGTGCAACAGAATACACACACACACACACACACACACACACACACACACACATACATGTATGTATGTAAAATGCATCGTATGGTCATGGCAGAAAACTTAGAAAACACAGAGTAATATAAGAAGAAAATGGAGATGAGATAACTATTAATTCCAGCTTGGTTACTAACATGTTGGGGTATATATATATATATTTTTTAATTTTTTTTTCAACGTTTATTTATTTTGGGGACAGAGAGAGACAGAGCATGAACGGGGGAGGGGCAGAGAGAGAGGGAGACACAGAATCGGAAACAGGCTCCAGACTCTGAGCCATCAGCCCAGAGCCTGACGCGGGGCTCGAACTCACGGACCGCGAGATTGTGACCTGGCTGAAGTCGGACGCTTAACCGACTGTGCCACCCAGGCGCCCCACATGTTGGGGTATATTTAAAAAAATCATGTGCACAGTGTGTTTGTTCACAAATATTAAAACAAAATAAGGGTCATTGAATCTTTGTGGTTTTATGTTGACTTTTCCATATGACATCTCTTGTTTTAATTTTCTTGTTTTAATTGTTAATTTTTACATTTGTATTAAATTTTTAATGTTTATTTTTTTTATTTTTGAGAGAGAGAGAGAGTCAGAGCATGAGTGGAGGGTCAGAGAGAGAGGGAGACACAGAATCTGAAGCAGGCTCCAGACTCCAAGCTGTCAGAGCAGAGCCTGATGTGGGGCTCGAACTCATGAACCGTGAAATCGTGAGCAGAGCTGAAGTCGGACGCTTAACTGACTGAGCCACCCAGGCACCCCTTGTTTTAATTAAAACAAACAAACAAAACATGATTTAATGACTGCATAAGAGTCTATAAGATAGACGTGCCATAATTTCTTTACCAGTTTTCTTATTACTGGACATTTGAAATGTTTCTAACTTGCCATGATTATTAATATGCTTTTAAGGAGCATAGCCATAAACAAATCTTTACTTACATTTCTAATTTTTTTAAGTTTACTTGTTTATTTTTGAGAGAGAGAGAGAGAGAGCACACGAGTGAGTGAGCTCACACGGGGGAGGGGCAGAGAGAGAGGGAGAGAGAGCGAATCCCAAGCAGGCCCTGCACCATCAGCGCAGAGCCCAACTTGGAGCTTGAACTCGTGAATCATGAGATCATGACTTGAGCCAAAATCAAAAGTCACTTAACCGACTGAGCCACCCAGGCGCCCCCTCTCAACGTTTCTTGAGATAGCTTCAAAGGTGTGAATTTAGTGAATCAGATGGAAAGTAACTTTTTTTTTTTTCCTTCTAAGGTTCTTGATATGTATTTCCTAAGTGTCTTCCACTATTTGAAACTCCCTTCAGCTCTGTTGGAATCTTGACTTCACCAAATCTTTATTAAAATTTTCTAATTGTTGAGTGAAATGTTAATCAGAGTTTCAGTGCTATACAAAATTTACTAGACTCTCCTTTACAATGTGACAACCTATATAGCTTTCAAATTAATGGAATATTCCAACATCTCCAATAGAGAACTTTTTTTTTTCTGAAAAATAAAAGATGCAGAAATAAGAACAGGGCTAAAATAAGCCAGATATATAAAAATGGAGAAAGAGAAAAAAATAGTCTAGTCCTGATGTGACCCATCTTCCAGCTGCCTCTTTCTCTAACACACAGTGGTTGTGGGCACTGTGGATTTTTTTACCAGGTTAGCAAAAACACCTGGGGGCTGGTGGATAGGGTCTGTCCTGAAGGCACCAACGTTTAGAATCCAGCCCAGTGATTTTTCATTTGTTAACTCAGAGATTTAGGTTATGAGTCCATTGAGAAGGAGCCCGGGAAGCTGATCCATGAAACTGGCCCACTTCCCCGCATTCCGTGGCGGGACAGTGGAAGATGTCATGTCCGCCCAGGAAAGAGGCCTTCTCCCCGTCTCGGAACTTGCATTAACTTCCTGGATCCCTTAGGAGGCTGTAGGGGCATCTTTTCTTTCCCCTCAGCCTTTAGAATGCCGATTCCAGGGATGGAGTTGAATCCCGAGGCTTCTGCTCTCTGCCTGGTTTGTGCGGCATGATACAATGTCTGCCAAATTTGTTTTAAAACCCTTTAGCATAGTGAGTGAGGGAGTGGGCGCGTGCGAGTTAACTTGCCTCGTGGTCAGGCCACCCGCTCTCAGTGTGCACTGTGTGGCGTGGACAGCTGCCGTTCTGTCACACAGAGCCGGACTCCAGAGGTGGCCACTGCATGTCCTCCTCCCGTCCCTTCCAGATCGCCAGCAACAGATTTGCTAATTAACACACTGGTATCAAAAAATGGATTTTTATTGGCAAATCTAGTGAGTGTTAATTAGCATGATGAATGTTTGAAATGAGCTTCAGGCATGCAACGTGGGCTACAGTAGGTAGGGTAGAGATAGTCACCTTGTTTGCCTGAACCTAGCAAGGCTTATGGCCGTTGCCTGTAGGGATGGTACCTGAACTATTGGATCCTTAATCAGTTCTGTGTCTAGCCATTGGTTTAGGAGGGTCTCTTTTTTATTTAACATTTTTCTTTTAAAGTTTACTTATTTATTTTGAGAGAGAGAGAGAGAGAGAATCCCAGTATCAATGGGCAGCCCAATGTAGGGTTTGAACTCAAGAACTGCAAGGTCACGACCTGAGCTGAAGTCAAGAGTCAGATGCTTAACCGACCGACCCACGAAGGTGGCCCTCGTTTAGGAGGATTTCTGAGGACATGGTTCTAACCAGTGATTGCAGATATCTGCCCTAATCTGCTTTGAGTAAACGTTCCCTATAGGGAAAGCTTGGGAGCACCTGAGAGGTCAGAAAGCCAGACTTCATTACACCCCAGAACTGGTCATACGAGCTGCGTCTCCGGTGGATGTTTATTTAATTAATGTTGGCAGGTGTGACTGTTGGCAACCCAGGTCAATGGGATGAAGCTTCAGCTTTTCTTCTGCTAAATCAGGGATCACAGGGAAGCCAGTGCAGGGTTAGTGCGTGTTAGGTAATGTCCGTCAGCTGTCTCTTTTCTCCCAAACTTGATGGCCAGCCAGCTGTCCAAGATCTGCATCTGATTTGATTTAGGGAAACTCATCTGAGTTGTGGGAGCAATTCTGGTTTTTTCAACTTAATAAAAAGAAAAAAAAAGAACAGAAAAGAGAAAGAAAGAGAGGGAGGGAGACAGGGAGGGAGAGAGGGAGAAAGACAGAAAAAAGAGGTTGACTATGGCTTTTTAGGCTTCTGTGTGTAATTTAAATTTTGATGGATCCCTTCAATGTTAGACATCCATAATGGATGTAATATGGTAAGACAAACAAAGAGAGCCTGTTCTGGAACACAGAGGCACTCGGTCCCTGGTGTGACTATGTCAAGTTACTGAAAGGCCATGCTGGCTGTGACACTGAGCTCCTCATTTGCATTTCTAACTGTGACCTGAGGGCTAGTCTGATGTATGAACAGGGAAGGTAGCTTTCCGAATGGTTTACCCACGACCTTTTCCTGTCACCTCCTTCTGAGAAGATATTAGGAAAAGTGTTCCGACTTGGCTGGTATGAAAGGCCAGGTTAGAGTAATAGGCTTGAAAAATTTCACAATATTTCTCCTGTTACACAATTAAATTCAGTGTCTGACATATAGTGAGTACCCAATAAATGTTAAATGAATGGATAAAATTTATCTTTGAGTTTATTACGGAGCAAATCTATCTTTTTATCTGAATTTAAATATTTGTTTTCTTAAAGTCTGGAAAACATATTTGACAGTGTCCTATATTTCTTTTTTTCTTTTTTAATGTTTATTTATTTTTTTTTATTTTTTTATTTTTTTTTAATTTTTGGGACAGAGAGAGACAGAGCATGAACGGGGGAGGGGCAGAGAGAGAGGGAGACACAGAATCGGAAACAGGCTCCAGGCTCTGAGCCATCAGCCCAGAGCCCGAAGCGGGGCTCGAACTCAGGGACCGCGAGATCGTGACCTGGCTGAAGTCGGACGCTTAACCGACTGCGCCACCCAGGCGCCCCTAATGTTTATTTTTGAGAGAGAGAGAGAGAGAGAGAGAGAGAGAGAGAATGTGAGTGGGGGAGGGGCAGAGAGAGAGGGACACACAGAATGCAAAGCAGGCTCCAGGCTCTGAGGTGTCAGCATAGAGCCCAACGCAGGGCTCAAGAACCCACGAACCATGGCCTGAGTCGAAGTCAGACACTAAACCGACTGATTTTCTATACGTTACTCAATTCAACCCTCACGACAACTCAATTCTATTATTACCTTGATTTTAGATGAGGAAACCTTGATTTCAAAAGTTTAAGTGTTTTGGCTAAAATCCCATAGCTAGGAAGTTAAAAAAAATGTTGTTTTACTTGAATGCAGACTGTCTGCCTCCAGATCGTCCTCTTAATCTCCAGTCACACTGCCTCTCTCTTTCTTAGGAATTATAAATGCCTTCATTCTATAATGTCATCTTAAAAGCATATATACATATTTTTTTTTTTGAGAGCCTCTTCTTTTACAATACAGCCACTCGGAATCCCCTGTTCATCATTAGTGCTCAGATTGAAAAAGTCAGTCTGTGTCTGACCCTTAGCATCCCTGAAGATGAAATCTGTGGATGTCTGATTGTGATAACAAGAATGAGAACCACTTATGAGTGACTGCTGTGTACCGCACACTTCACACACATTACTGCCAGTCCTCGTAATCAACTCTGGATGACTATTATTTCATCATCCCTGTTGACCAATGAAGACAGTGAGGCTCACAGAGCTTACATAAGATTGTTTTGGGTCACATAGCCTACCTCTACTCAAACCGGGACTTGAACCTAGGTCTGGGAGATGCCCAAGTGTCTTGTTCTAGACAGCGCCCAGGCCCACTCTTGGTGATACTATAGCACTGACGGGGCTATCGTGTTGGTTTCCTCTGGGAGACGTCTCTCTTGCAAGGCTTTCTAAGGAACACCGAGTCGAATCTGACAGCGTCCTGTCTGGTTGGAAGCAGACTAGACATTTGCCATAGACCAACCTCTGCTAGGCTGTTTCTTTCCACCTTGGTTCGCTGTATTGTACTGATACAGTGAATCCCACCATTAAGGGAAGGAAGGCCCAGCTAAGCCTCCAGGTGAAGCTGGGCAGACCCCAGTTATGTTCATCCTGACTTGGATTAGTACTCTTACCAGTAATAAAAAATTAATTTTAGCACTTGAGCTAATTGGGTTAAAAAAATGTGACACCCAAGCCAGAAATAAGCCTAATGAAGCCCATTAAATAATTTAATGATTACATAATTATGTTCATTTAAAATGCAGGAATTGATTACTCCCAAATTAATTTTACCATCTCTGTACTTTTTAGAGCACATTTATTTTGAACAAAATGAAGGATTAGTTTCATTTCTGATGGGCACTCTGCCATTAATAATCATGTCTCATTATAATGAGAAAATGTTGTGTTTTGAATAAGTTCATGTGACCATATATTTCCAGATAACAGACAAGCTTGTTCTGGGGAGAGATTTAAGCTATTGAAAGGGTCTTACTAATTTGAATCATAAAGTGAGTAAGTGGAGAACTGATGTGCTCAGAGAGCAGAGATGTGGATGGGAAAATCTGGTGCCATCCATCTAATTAGGGGCTGGATCGGGGTGTTCTGGAAGCTCCAAACCAGTTGCCAAATCAAGCATTATGGGATCAGAGAGGCTAAGAACGCTTCAGAGTAGATATCTACTGAATGCTTTTCTAGCATCTTTTCCTTTCTCTTTTCTAATACCTTCTCACTTGTATTTGGGAGTCGCTCTCATTCTGAGGTACAAGATTCCCTCGCAGGCTCCTGGAGTACAGCATACCATCTACCCAGCCACAGTGATTGGTAGAGCGGTGGTGAACCTGTTGTCTAAGGCTGACCAATCAGAATGAATCTCAGGGCCATTTCAGGGGATCCTGGGACAAGACTCTCTTTCTTTTCCTTTGGCTGTGAAGCAGGCTAGCACCCATTTGGGGCCCACAAAGGAAGCCAGTTTTACCATGTAGTTGACCTGAAGAAGGCAGAGCTGAAAGATAGGAGGAAACCAGATCTTGGTGACACTGTTGACCTCCAGGATAAAGGCTCTTCTGAATTTAGGCTTCTCATACACAAGTCAATAAATCTCTTCTATTGTTGAAGACCTTGTTACTCGCAATGAAAAGCATCCTGGGCAAGGTAGGATTGAATAAGATACAGGATTTTTCTTTATAGCCATACACATTATGGCTATAGAAAGTTCTAGGGCTGTGCGAGACTATAGGGGTCACCAATTCCAGTAGGGTACCATAGAACAATCTGAGAAGTTGATTTGTGGTCTAACATGGGTGTCTTACATTTGTAGAACATTTTAAATTTATTTTCCAGGGTGTTTACAGAATGCTTTGGATACTCAGGACTGAAGTTCTCTATGAGGGAGGCAGGGTGGGACCATCACACCATGAGATGTGCAGGGTTGGTTAGTGCGGTGAGATGCTCTTTGTAGGCACAAGGATCTGACATCAAATCCTGGCTTTCCTACTACAGTATCTGAGCCATGCCTGCATCTGTGAAGGGGGCTTGATAGCAACTTTGTAAGTTTATTTAATTCTTTCTTTCTTTATTTGAAGTTTTATTTGTTTTGTGTGTGTGTGTGAGAGCGAGCGAGCTCATGCGAGTGGGGGTGGGGCAGAGAGAAAGGGAGAGAGAGACTCCTACCCAAGAAGGCTGTGTGCTGTGTCAGCACACAGCCAGACACGTGGCTTGATCTCACAAACCCTGAGATCATGACTTGAGCCAAGATCAGGAATTGGACACATGACAAACTGAGCCACTGGGGCGCCCCCAAGTTTTTTTTTTTTATCTTGAATGTGTGTGTCAGAATGGAAATGGAGAACGTTTATGAAAGAGTCTGGTGCAAAGCACATAACCAGAGCATAATCCTGCTCAGTTTTGTTCTCTCTTCTTTTGAAACCAGGAAGTCCTCAGTTCTTTCTCCGGTCTCTATCCTCAGTTCTACCCTCAGAGACTCAGGGTTTTGTTTCCTGTGAAAATGCAAATATTTCTGGAAGATCTATTGGTCAGTTACACCTTGGTGAGAATTTGGAGTTGTTGGCAATAATTTGTTTGTTAGGATCCATGAGAGATGGGAACAAGGAGATTTGATGAGGGATAAGAGAGTAGATAGAGGGTGGGTTCCTGAATGCCTGAGACGGCCCTTTTAAGGAAGAGAAAATACACAGAACAGAGGCAATATCTGCTTTTGTAGGCAAATGTTTTGGGTCCTCATTAGGGTGTCTAAAAAATACAAACAGCATTGGTGTCTTTGTGGCGCCACCGTAAGGGATGAACTTTCCTTTAAAAGTTTAGGGGCTCAGTCCAATCATGGCAGGTCACTCTGTGGGGGGCTTGGCAATGACCTTCCTACTCTTAACGTCCAACGTGAAAAATACTCATCATTTCATACAGGCTGACAGACTACGTCACAGGCACTGGTGAAATGGTTTTTTTTTTTCTTTCCCTTAGGGTTTTGTTGATTTTTGTTTTAAGCCAAAAAAGGAAATATGTTTGCTCACCTATTGGAAAACTGCATGGAGTTATTGACGTCACACATGGCTGGATTCAGGCACTTAACATCCTCAGGCACTCTTTCTCTCCATCTCTGGTTTCCTTGGTGTTGGCTTTATTTTCAAATGTGATGTCCCCAGCTGATGGCAAGGATGACAACCAGCAGTCCCAGAGTTACTAGCTTAGCAAACCTATTTTACATATATAATCTTCCATTCCAGCGCAAGCTTGCCAGGTACATATTATTATCCCCATTTACAGATGAAGAAACTGAGGCTCAGAGAAGTTTAGCGAAGGTCACCCAGCAAGTAAGGACAGAGCCCATTGTGGGTTGAATTGTGTCTCCCCACCCCCAAATTCTTATGGTGAAGTCCTAACCACCGGTATCTCAGAGTGTAGCCATATTTGGAGATATGGTCTTTACAGAGGTAAACAAATGAAATGAAGTTGTTCGGATGGTCCCTAATCCAGACCTTATAAAAAGGGGACATTTGGAGACAGACATGTGCATAGAGGACAGACAATTTAAAAAGGTAAAGAGAAGATGGCTATCTTTGTGCCCAGGAGGGAGACCTGGTATAGATCCTTCCCTTACAGCCCTCGGAGGGAAACCAACCCTCTGGACACCTTGACTTTCGACTTCTAACCTTCAGCCACCCAATTTATGGTATTTTGCTACAGAGTCCTAGGAGACTAATATAGAGCCCAAATTTGAATTCAGCTGTCTGACCCTGAAGCCAGTGTTCTTCCTCTTTTATTGTTCTGCATCAGACATAGTCATGTGTGTGGTACCTGTGAGGTTTATGAGATGGATTCATTTCCTGAACAAAAAAATAAAATATTCTTCCGGATAGGACTTTGCAAGTGCTTTCTGCTTTCACAGACCTCTAGAGGAAGGGGAGCAGTTTTCTACAGGCAGCTGTGCTTTGAAAAACTACAAACAAGCCAGTGCAAGAAGCAAACACATCCTCCTTGTGCTGGGTAATTGCTGATTATAATTGAAAGAACATTTTAATTTGCTAAATTAAAGTTACATGTGTGTGCTCACGATGACAGCAGTTGGTGGCCCTGACAAGGAAGAGAATTTTTTTTTCTGCTTTTAAGCTTTCAACCTAAAGAAGCCATTTGAGAGGTGCCTGGGTGGCTCAGTAGGTTAAGCATCTGACTTCAGCTCAGGTCATGATCTTGCGGTTCGTGGGTTTGAGCCCAGCCTTGGGCTCTATGCTGACAGCTCGGAGCCTGGAGCCTGCTTTGGATTCTGTGTCTTCCTCTCTCTCGGCCCCTCCCCTACTCGCCCTCTTGTCAAAAATAAATAAACCTTAAAAAAAAAAAAGCCATTTGAACAGGCTAACTCTTTTCCATGTTCTTGTCATATATTATGAGATTGTCACAGGATATTTATTCACTCATTCCCTCAACAAACGTGCATGAAGTCTCTCCAGTGTATGAGATGCCACAGACCAGCTGCAGCATCTAATAGAAACAACAGTGCAAGACACAAATGAGAGCCACATGGGCAATTTAAAATTTTCTAATCGGCACATTAAAAAAATAAAAAGAAATGGGGAATTAATTTAAATAATATATCTTGTTTAATACAGTCTTTTTATTTTTATTTTTTATTTCAACATGTAATCAATATAAAAATTGTTTCTTTTTTTTTTTAATTTTTTTTTTCAACGTTTATTTATTTTTGGGACAGAGAGAGACAGAGCATGAACAGGGGAGGGGCAGAGAGAGAGGGAGACACAGAATCGGAAACAGGCTCCAGGCTCTGAGCCATCAGCCCAGAGCCCGACGCGGGGCTCGAACTCACGGACCACGAGATCGTGACCTGGCTGAAGTCGGACGCTTAACCGACTGCGCCACCCAGGCGCCCCAAAAATTGTTTCTTTTTTAAGTAGGCTCCGCACCCAACATGGATGGGGCTTGAACTCACCACCCTGAGATCAACAGCCGCACACTCTGCTGACTGAGTCATCCAGATGCCCCTCAATATAAAAATTCTTAGTGTGGTATTTTGCAGTCTTTTCTTCCCGCTGAGTCTTTGCAGTCTGGTATGTATTTCACACTGACAGCACATCTTGGTTTGGATCAGCCACATTTCAGATGCCGAATAGCCACACGTGTCCAGTGGCTTCTCTATTGGACAGTGCAGATCCAGAGGGGTAATGCTATAATCGTCATGGTGGCAACGACAAGAACCATAATCACTTTCATTATTTTTATACCATGTGCCATGAATGTTCTCACTACACACATCGTCTTTTTCAAAGCTTGTGTTTTGAATACATTCATACAATTTAAAATGAAAACACAGAGGGGCTCCTGGGTGGCTCAGTCAGTTAAGTGTTGGAACAGCTTTTGCTCAGTCATGATCTCGAGGTACGTGAGTTGGAGCTCCACATCAAGCTCTCTGCTGTCAGTGCAGAGCCCGCTCCGGATCTCCTGTCTCCCTCTCTCTGCTCCTCCTCCACTTGCAAGCACTCTCTTTTTCAAAAATAAATAAACATTAAAAAATTAAAAAAATAATAAAAACATAGAAAATTATACAGCAAAATGTCTTGACTCTGTTACCACGTCCCTCATTCCTACTTCTTCAAAAAAATCCTCCCCCAAAACAAGAACCTATTTTAACACCTGATTTCATGTCCTTTCATTTTCTTTAAACAAATATGAATAAATAGCCCTATATTCCCTTCTTTCTTTGAACCCCAAGGTAGTAAATTATGTACATGTCCTGTATTCTATGTTTCTCACTGGATAATTTATAGTGAATGTCTTTTCATGTGTAAGTTCCCCGTTCTTTTTCCCAGCTGCATTGTATGGAGGTACCAACATTTAATCAATCTCCTGTTGATGAACATTGGGTTGTTTCCAGGGTTTGTAATTAAAAGTAATGTTACAATGACTATCTTTTATATGTGTCATTTCATATGTATGCAAGGGTCATTGTAGGATATATTCCCAGAAGTAAGATTGCTAGGCCATAAAGTAAGGGGATACAACATTTGAGAAGATATTGCAAAATTGTTCCCCACAGGGATTGCACCAATTCATGTTTTTACTGTCAATGTGTAAGATCCACCCATTGAAGTACATATTATTACACCCACTTTTCAGATCGAGAAACTGAGAGCTCAGATTATGTGACATATGTATGTAGTAATGTGCATGTGCATGGGCAAAACCCAACATTGAACTCCAGTTACACACACACACACACACACACACACACACACCATAAACTTACAAAAAAATTGGGAAATACAATTCAAAGAAATTTTTAAAAAATGTTTATTTATTTTTGAGAGAAAGACAGAGTGCAAGTGGGGGAGTGGCAGAGAGAGAGGGAGACACAGAATCTGAAGCAGGCACCAGGCTCTGAGCTGTCAGCACCGAGCCCGACCCCACCAATCATGACCTGAGCCGAAGTTGGATGCTGAAACGACTGAGTCACTCAGGTGACCCAAGAACTTTTTTTTTTTTTTAAATCACTTGAGAGTTAGCTGCCAACATGACCTCACTCCCAAATAGGTGGTCCCTGAACAGCTTGGGATGCATTTCACCGATGGACAGTGAAACAGCAAGAAGAAAAATAAGCACAGTATAGTGAGTGAGTTTTTCATAAGATTGAATTTATTAAGTATATAGGTGGCATTTTATGGCATCCCAACTTCTGGAGTGCTCATATATCCTTTCTTTTACAGAATTGTAAGAGCTAGTTAATTTTTGTACCTTAAAAATTTTTTTTAAGTTTTATCTATTTATTTTGAGAGACAGAGACAGCACAAGTGGGGGAAGGACAGAGAGAGAGGGTGAGAGAGAATCCCAAGCAGGCTGTCATGTGAGCTCTCAAACAGTGAGGCTCTCTCAAACAGTCAGATCATGACCTGAGCCGAAACCAAGAGTCAGATAGATGCTTAACTGATTGAGCCACTCAGGCACCCCAATTTTTATACCTTTTTAATGAAAATCACTAATGTTTACAAATTTAGACTAGTGTGATGGATCTCCATGTACCCAGCACCCAACTTCAACAAATACCAACAAATGACCAGTCTTGTTTTCTCACTCCCCCATACTCTGTCGGTTAAGTTTAAAACAAAGTGCACATGTCATATAATTTTTTTTGAACATTTATTTATTCTTGGGAGACAGAGAGAGACAGAGTATGAGCAGGGGAGGGGCAGAGAGAGGAGGAGACACAGAATCCGAAGCAGGATCCAGGCTCTGAGCTGTCAGCACAGAGCCCGACACGAGGCTTGAACTCACGAACTGTGAGATCGTGACCTGAGCTAAAGTCAGACGCTTAACCGACTGAGCCACCCAGGCGCCCCAACATGTCATTTAATTTTATCCATAAAGACTTAAGTAGGTGTCTATATAAGAAGTATCAAAAAAAAACATAACCACAATAGATATGGCTGTTTTAAATGCTTATTTATGTGGCTTTTTATTTTTAAAGTTGGGAATCAAATGCTGGTCCCCTAAAATATTTTAGAAATATTACTGGTCCATGAATCCCCAAATCTGGGAATCACTACTGAACTTTCTGGAATGATTTTTATAAACCTTAGCTGGGATTTTATTGTACCATGACTCAGAAGTCTTCCACATACAACCAACTTGAGTTTTCTGATGCAGTCTTGGGGCTCTCTTTAAGATAAAGAAAAAAGAATCAGGAATACAAAATAGCATTTGAAAGTGAATATAGTTTTAGGATAAGAAAAGAACTCACCACAAATTAGAAGTCAAAAAACTGACACATACCCCCAGCATAACAAAATCTAGCAAAATCACATAATATATATATTAATGAACTGATTGAACCACCTCTGTCACATTTTTCTCCCTAAATTCTTTGCATGTGCTTTGATTATCTCTCTATATGACAAGGATGTTATAATATCATATTTGGCAGAGAGAATAGAAAGATAACTCAGTTTTTCCTCTAGGATGATATTTTGAAATTTGCTTCTTACAATTGATAGTGGGTGACTTTACACAGAGATAGATTTGCTGTTTATAGTACTGCTTTGGATTTGTGCCCTGTCTGATAAACTCTGTTTCTCAAGATTCAGTCAACAAAGGTGCATTTATCACTGTAGTTTCTGCAGTCTTGAATATATTCCTTAGGGGAGAAAAATTCTGTCATGATTAGGTGTCAGTGAGGACTCAATTTACTTTTGCTTGTGAGTTTACACACTGGGAGAATTTTCTAAATTTTCTAAAGACTAGCTTCCTGTTCTGTATATTTAACACCTTGTTGCTTCTGACTACTCACAGAGTTTCAGACCTGGGCTTCATATGACCTATTCATATTCTCACCGGACCCCTGACTCTGCATCTTTGGGTGAGGGGTGTTCCTGGAAGCCACTCCTACTTAGGGTCAGCTAGTCATGGAAGTGACTTGTGATCCACACAAATTTATCTCACTAACCCCAGACTAGATGTATCCTTAAGATAATTTCCTCTTAGCCAGCTTCCCCAAATACCTGCAGCCTCTCTAAAGATCCAGCATAGAGGGAAATGTGATTGAGAAGTCAGAGTGGAGAGAGACAGCAGTCCTAACTGATCGTGGCTAAAATATCTTACTTTTCCAGATTATACCAAAATCTATGACTTTCTGAGCACATTGTCAGAGCTTCATTAACTTCATGGTAGATCTGGTTCCACCCTTGACTACCTCTCTGATCTCACCTTCTACAGCTGAAATTCCTATTACTCATCTGCTTCAGGCACACTGACCTGCCATCTTGTTATTCAAATATGCCTGGCATTCTCTGCCTCGGGGCCTTTGCACTTGCTATTCGTTCTGCCTCTAACACTTTCGCCAGACATCCACACAGAGCTCACTCCCTAGCTTCCTTCAGCTCTCTGCTCAAATGCCAGCATCTCACCATCCCATATAAAATAGCACCTTGAAATCCTAGCATTCCTACTCTATTTTTCTTGGTAATAGCATCTCTGACATAGGTTATATTTACTCACTTGTTTATTGTATTTTCTTCCTTTAATTAGAATGTAAGGTCATTAGAGAGTAGGGACCTTGTTTTCCTCACTGCTGTGTCCCAGCACCTAGAATAGGGCTGGGCCAGAGTAATTGCCCAATAAATATTTGTTGAATAAATGAAGGGTAATTGGAAACCACTGAAGAATTTTAAGCAGGAAAGACATGAGGCTTTCCTGGGCCTGCCAAAAGAAATTAATCTCTCATTTACCTTTCTTTTGAAGCCCTTTCCACGATATTATAATCGCCTATCCGTCTAATTTTCTCTACTGGATTGTGGAGGACAGGGAGTATATCTAATTCATCGACAGACCCCTATCACATGTATTTCAGAATTAATGCTGGCAGAATTAAATGGAATTTACTGTTTCTTTGCACAAGAATTCTTGAGCTGGCTGTGTTTGGTTTTCTCAACTAACTAGATTATAAGCTATCTCTGAGTAGGGGAAACTTCCTTGGTCATTTATATCTTCTCAGCATCTCTTAGCAACCAATACATTGTGCATCTTGAATAGAATTCAACCTCTATGTGTTTCTGTTGGTACAATTTCTATACTTAGTGTCTCCCAGCTCTCCATTATAATGGGTTCCCAAGCAAGAAGTCCTGTATCTGGAAGGATACTTTCAGTTTCTACTTATTAAAAGCAGTTTCAACAGCAGGGGCTTACTGTTTCACATGGCAAAGGGCTAGAAGTAGGGTGACCTTAGGAATGTCTGATTCTGTGTCTAAGCTACATCTTTCAACTTTGCCATCCCAATTTGTTTCCTCATGGTCACAAGATGACTGCTGTGGTTCCAACTATCACATTCTTACACACTGACAACAACAGGCAGAAGAAGGGACTGCTTCTTCTCAGACATCTCTGAAAAAAGTCTTTTCCCTGGAGCTTTGCAGGTGGTTTCCTTCATTTCCCATTGGCTAGAAGTACAACACATGCCCTTGTCTAAACCAGTTTGATTAGGAAAATGAGTTTCTCTGATTGGTTTATATAAATAGAGGTTCATCTCCTGGCACAGTGGAAGGCTTCTGTCCTCAATGCAGAACCACACAGAAGGTTGGCACTCTAACAGCCAGGAAGAAGAGGGGCAGGGGTGAATTTAGGTTAGTACCAATAGTGTCTGCTACATTTTTTACATGCTGGCGCCCCCAACATGGCCTGATTGAAAAGCTGGAAACATTGGAGGTCTGTAGATACTTCTTTTCATCCCCAAACCAGGGCCATACAATTTTCCTGAATTGATCCCCTAAAAGCAAACAAAAAACCCAAATACTAAGCATATGACTTACTTCATTAAAAATTAAAAACACAAATTTTTTATTCTAAGTAGCTTCCACACCCAACGTGGGTCTTGAACTCACAACCCTGAAATCAAGAGTTGCATGCTCTACTGACTGAGCCAGCCAGGCACCCCCTGATTTATTTCATTTTAAACAGAAAACCAAGTCAATCAATTTGAATTAAAACTGAACATTGAGAAAATTGCTTATTATCTCCATGCCTCAGTTTCCTCATCTGTGATATGAAGATGATAGTAGTACCTAACTTATGCGGTTGACATAGAGATTAAATAAACTATTATGTGGTGGATTCTTATATTTATAGATTCTGTGTTTGCAAATTTGTCTACTCACTAAAATTTATTTGTAACTCCCCAAATCAATACCTGTGGAAATTTGGTGGTCATTCATAGATGAGATTGAACAGTGATGGTCTGCCCTCCTGTTTCAGCTCCTATACTATGAACAAATATTTTTTTCACTATTTAGTGCCACGTTTTTAACATGTTTGTTGTTTTCATTGGTGATTTCATTGTTTAAAATGGCCCTCAAGCATGGTGTTGCCATGCTGTTTAGTGTTCCTAAGAATGAAAAAGGCTGCTATGGGCCATATGGAGAAAATACATGTGTTACATCAGTGTCATTCAGGCATGCATTATAGTGTTGTTGGCTAAGAGTTGAATGTGAATGAGTCAACCACATATACTAAATATGTTGTCTTTAAACACAA
Source organism: Leopardus geoffroyi (assembly GCF_018350155.1). Classification (NCBI taxonomy): domain Eukaryota; kingdom Metazoa; phylum Chordata; class Mammalia; order Carnivora; family Felidae; genus Leopardus; species Leopardus geoffroyi. The sequence goes on along the minus strand of NC_059335.1, from coordinate 30,813,469 downwards.
ACACAGAAAACAGGGTTCTATACCAATCAGTTGACAAAAATGTGGCCAGAGGCTCACAGGAACCTAACCCTGTATTTCCCCTAGGAGGAGTGGCTCTCTGTATGCACTGACTCAGTGTTTGTGATGGCGTTATAGAACATGACTACCATGAATAATGAGAATCAAAAATATTTCACATAGTTAGGATAGCTTCTATCCTGTGTCAACTGATGAAATAATAATAGTCTCTAAACTAGAATAATTTTAGAACCTTGATGTAAATATGAATATTGAGTCTATATTTGATTAGATTTAATGTGTGTCCCTGTCAAAGTTAATGAACAAACAGGAAACAACCACACACACAACTGTTTTCATAGTCAGAAAGCTGGGAGCCAAGGATTCAAGTCCAATCAAAGCCCACAAGGGTGGCAACTGCAAAGCCACAAGGGACAAGAGACAATAGGCGCTAAATGTCACAAACTGCAGAATTCCAATTGCATGACCACCTCTGAAGGGGGCGGGAGTCCTGTGTCCACTAACAGGACCCCTTGGTCAGGCCTGGTTTCTATCTCTCAGGTCAGCGTGTCCCAGCCCTGGGTAGAGGAACACTCAGGCCCCCATGTCTGCGGAAAGAAAGTGTCTGGGCTGGCTCCAGCCTCATGTGAGAGCAGTATTTCTAGGTACTCTCCAGCATCCTCGCAATCTCTTGCCTGTTCCCTGCAAGACTGGGGAGAGGGGACGTACAGCCGAGGCTTTGTTTGAACTTGACCTTTATGGGAAATGAAAAGAGAGAAGAAATTCCAAGCTGGGCTTTGGGGGAAAGGAGTGGATGATTCCACTGCCGATGCTCTTAGCTTATAATATCCCAATGACACACAGTTTCAAATCTATGTATAGAGCAGCCTATTCAAAGCCATTTAGAATATAGGATAACAATGCCAAAATAATTTCAGTGTAAGTCTTTGATCTCCTCATTATAATGCCATTACCATACCATTATTAGCTAAGATTACAATGACAAATCAATTTTAATTGAAGTCTTTGGAGATGCCATTTATAATGCTATTATCATGTGAATTTGCAATAGAAAAGTTACTTGAGCAAGCTTGTTGAAACAGAGCTATAATGCCACGATAATGGAAAATTTTGATGGTGAAATTATTCCAAGTCCCTAGGGACTGGTGATTATCATATAAAACCACTAACCATGAAAATATCCCCCTCCCCCAATAATAAATCATGCTATGGATAGTATCTACTGATCAAAGAATATCTTTCTCATAGAATGAGCTCCCCTAAATCATACAATCTTAAAGCAGATAAAAGGCTTCCATTGTACTAATGAGAAAGCAGACACAGGAGGGAGGAGGCATGAGGTTCCCAAGGCCAAGCAGTGAGTGTCAGAGCCTGGACTCAACCACAGGCCTTTGCCTTCTAGTCTTAGGCCTTTGACTCCTAGACAAGATTTCTCAGTGTTGGGAAGTTAGCTGCAAAATTTTATTCTCATGGTTTCCTATGAGAGAATGCTTGTTTCCTGGAAGAGAAATTTTTTTTCTCCCTCTAGAAAAGAAATTTAAAGTCTTCTGTCTTTGAGTAGGAAAAGACAGAAAAGAAAAGTGATCATATGGCACCAAGGAGTTGCAAAATTCAGGCAACTAAGGACTCTGTAAACAGAAAAAAATCAGTTACACTAGTTGTTTGACTGAAGGGAGTGTTTAATTTAATCACCCTGGGAAGCCACCGCCTCAAACTAGTTCCTTGTTAGAGTGTCTTTCTTCCCCAGAGCACGTCTTGTGCTGGCTTCCTTCTTTATCTTAATTTGTTCAAAACACAGCCAAGCCTCCACTCACTTGAAAAAGCTTCCTCTGTTCCCTGGTCATGGCATCCCTCTTCTCTCATTTTTCTCCTTCTGTCTTGCTTGCTTCTTTAGTGGAAGGGGCCAGACCTTGTATAGGGAATGCATTCTTTTCCTCACGTGCCTTGCACTTCTCTACCGTGGGCCAGAACTCCTGGTCCATTTAGTCTGAACGTGTTCATTCCTTAGAATGAGCAGCTAATGTTCTTGGATGGCTCGCTACGTGCCAGGCACAGTGCTGATGACTATATTTAGCAAACCTAGCAGAAATGATCACAACACACGAAAACTGCAGCCTTGTGGAGTAATTTATCCAAGATGACACAGGTAGCCAGAACAAAGACCTTGGTTTTTTGGAATCCAGAGCCTTGAACTCTTAGCAACTTTGTGTCACAGAGGCAGTTGAGCATTGTGGCCGAGCAGTCATCTCTGGACCCAAGCAAGTGTAGTCACATCTCGGTTGTGCTACTTACCAGCTGTGTCACAGGGCACAGGCTACTTAACATCAGCGTGTCTCAGTTCCCCCTTTGTAGACATAAGGCTAATAATAATAACTTAGTTCAGTGTGTTGTTGTAAATGATGATGTGCAAAAACACTTAGCATAGTGCCTGATACACAGACGCAGTCTCTAAGTGACAGCTTTTTACTGCTTCTCTTTTCAACGATGTGACCAGATTTATCAGACTCTGTCAATTTCAGGTAAGGGTGAGGGGGGAAGTGCAATCACCTGGTGATTTCACATGCCTGCCTTCTTCCATGCCAAATGTAAATGTCTACATTTGACTTGGGTGCATAATTTCAGAAGGAAAGCTTGACCTTAGGGGAAGCTACTGGCTGCTTTTGGCAGGTAGATGCCAATCTTCAAGGCGCAGGATTCAAAAGGATGAAATCAGTGACCATCCTGATAGACGATCAACTGATAAAAATCAGTTTCATAAGGTCAAGGCCAAATGTTCGTGTGCGATACCAGCTGTGGGAAAAGCAGTGTAACTAATTACCCTAGGAAGAGTGGCAGTCAGTTAAGCTTTAGTTAATCTCAATAAAATTCCTTAGGCCCATGTCTAGTGGGCCACAGGCTGAACAATGGCTCAGGAATGTCAGAATTCTGAGTTCTCATCCTAGCTCTGCTACTGATCTGTTCTGCCATCACAGCTCCTTAATCCCCCCATGCCCCTACTTCCCTCCTGCCAAATGCCAGTGGTCTCCCTGGGAGATTTTGAGGGATAACCAATGAAAAGGATTAGGGACAAGAACCACCATCCAAATTGCTAATAAGAGTGGCATTTTGTACTCAATTATTTGCATCTCAGCCCTTTATATTCTCTCTTCAGCACCCCCTACTCCCCATCTTTCTTAGTCGTGGACTTTGCTCCCCACCCCCATAGAGAAGCAAAAACGTGGCGTATAGGGTAGAGTATCCGGAAGAAGGGGAATTAACCACGCTGTGACATTTCGGGTAGTTGCAGTCCAAGGGAGAAATTCACCCAAGGGATGCCCCCGGCCCTGCAAACAAAGAAATAATAGAAGAAATGCTATAGAGGCTCTGGGTCTCACAGTGTGACGTGCATGTTGCTGTCTGTGTTAGGTTGGCCAGTGCCTGGGCAAAGGTAATGTGAAGATTCTGAGTGCTGAGAAACATAATAAAATTGCCAGTGTGTTGGAAATTAAAGTAACTCCACAAGCATAAATAATGAACACAACATTGATTGAAATAAATGATGTACTTTGCTTTAGAAATGTTATTTGAATAACCGATATCGTACTTTGTCAGGCTATGGTTTCAAATGCATTCGATTATACATTTTAATGTTTCCCCCAAACAGTCTTTCAAATCAGTATAAATTGCTGTATGTAGCGGGCATGTCTTGATCTTTAGCTGCCATGACAACGGGATACAGAGAAATGCATTTTCATAACAATTGCTAGCAATGTTTAGTATCACTGTTACTTTGTGTCAGGAAAAGGCTGGCTTTGGGAAGAAAGCAGTATTGTTTTCTTTAACTTGAAAGCTTTTGTTGTAATAATTGAAAAAATAGGTAGAAAAATTGCTGTTTAGGGGAGAAGAAGGTAGATGGAAATAAAGCCTGGAGTGGTGGGAGGTGGGAAGAGAGAGAGAGGGAGAGAGGGAGAGAGGGAGAGGGGGAGAGAGATAGCTGCCTGGAAAGACGGCTGGCTACATCTGTGGGTGCATAATGTAAAGCTACCTAGCAAGTAATTGGGTAATCAGATCAGCAAATGGAGTCAAATGATGTGATTTTAAGTGATTTCACAAACTTGTAGAAAATATATATGCATTTCTTTCCCCTGCCCGTTGTTTTAACCTAAATCTTCTCAAATAGCTCAGAGAGAGCAAATCTGAAGGATTTTAGAAAATAACACATTTGTTTGGACAATAGATACTTAAAACAATTCCAGGCGAGCAGGTGTTCCACAAAACAGGCAATGGAGGGACTTCTTTTTCCTAGTCATCTGAAATCCATGACATCTCCTGTCCAGTGGCAGCTTCTCACTTCTGGAAGGGAGGCTGCATAGCCTGGTGGAAAAGGGAGTGTAAGGGAATCAGTATAGCCCCATGACAGGTCAAACTGGGCTTATACTCTGGCTCTGCCCTTCCCCATTTGGGGAGGTTATTTAACCCTTCCTAATCTCTTTATTTATTTTAATATTAAGGTTACTACACTCATTGGGTTTGGGGAGCGTAAATTAGATGGGGCAGAAAGAGGGCTTAGCAAAGTGCCTGTCACATAGAGAATCTTCAAAACATTTTAGCCATCCCTGCTATCGCTACAGGATAATTTGGCCAACAAAGAAAGTCTGGATCATTCTACTATTTTCTACAATAAGTTTAATGTTCCTTAACATAGCTCTTAGTTATTAGAGGAATTAGATCATTCTCAGATTACTGGTGTCTTGTGGCTCTTGGATCAGTCGTGGCCCTGGCAGGAAACAGAAGTCCTTCAAAAAGATTTAACTGGAGAGAGTTCAACGAAGGGCCTATTTACAGAGCCATGAGCAGAGTTAAGGGACCAATAAAGGACGCTGATACTTCCAGAGACCAACGGCAGTGGGGAGCCGGAAGAGGCAACAGGAAAGCAAGAGACCAGAGGTAGAGGGGTGTCATAGAGAGAGGCATCTACTAGCAGAAGGACAGGTGCAGACGGGCAGGCTGGGCAAGCACAGGTTGGGGAGAAGTCCCCCGGCCTTTCTCTCCTCCCACTCTCTGGACCTCCTGCTGGTGCTTCCTATGGGCTTCCTCTCACTGGAAGCTGGAGACGAGGGGTTCTGGTCAACAGCTTGGCACGGAGCAGGGAAAGAAGGGCAAAGAATGGATCCTCGGAGGTAAATGGAAACAAGAACAACCAGCCAGTGTTCGTCTGCACTTAGTGTGATTTTTGGTTACTAGGGTAGGCTGTTTAAAAAATTGCCATAGAGGTGTTTGTTTTTACTGCTTTATGTGACATTCACCCACCTCTCTCGTGAAATGATACGTTCATTGGAGGAAAAGACTATGGCTTATTCCTCTTCCAGTCCCCACAAGCTTAGCAAAAGGCAAAACACAACGCTGGCAATAAATAACTATATACCTAGTTGATGGGAATATTAGTAACGACTGTTTTATTATAGCAGATGCTTATATAACACTATGCATCAGATATTGACCTAAATATGTGCTTTATATATTTTAACTGACTTAATGCCACAACAACCCTGTGGAAGGCACTATATTATTGCCGTCATTTTGCAGATGAGGAAATGGAGGTCCGGAGTGGTTCAGTAGGCAATGAATTCCCTGAAATGGCTGTGTCTGCAGAGGTCAAAGACACAGGGGATGGAGGACAGAAGAGAAACTCAAGGGAGGTAAGGTGGGTAGATATTAAAACCTCTTTTTTTTTTCTGCTAGGGGCAGGGATTCCTAGTCATCCATATGACCATTTTAGTGATGGGTAAATTATAATTTTAGGGAGTTTTATGATGTTGAGCTGGAAGAGAGTGAGCATTCCTTTTTCGTTCTCTTTATACCCTTCTAAAAAGAAAAGGCTCAGATGGGTGCTAGTCTAACACTGAATTCCTACCAATCTTCCTAAAACAAAGACAGTGGGCCTCAGACTCAGAGCCTTTTCAGGCAACAGTGTCTGAAATTTAGTTTGTATTGTGTTTTATTATTGGCGATGTTTCTTTTTTCTTTTCTTTTTTTAATTAGGTTCCAATGTGTGGCTCCAACTCATGACCTTGCAATTAAAGCCTGAGCTGAGATCAAGAGTTGGATGCTTAGCCAACTGAGCCACCCAGGCACCCCTGTTTTTTTCTTTTTAGTAGTAAAACAAACATTTCTTTTCAACAGTGTTTCTTTAAAGCTAAAAAGAAAGTGCCTTTAACAAAGAACATAACATAAGTAATAATGTAGATGCCATGCAGAATATGGGTGATATTCCATCTGGCAAAAATTTTAAAAGTGTTTTGTGAATGCTAGAGTTTGGGAAATATTTGCTTTAGGGGGAGAGACTCTGAGTGGAAAACTGTATCATAAGCTCTGGGCCCCTCAAGCCTGATGAACACTGCCTGGGGATAATATGCAAGGTTCCTTCCTTTCACCATTTCGCTTTCTCATTTTCACTTACTTCCTAGATGATTTAAAGGAAATAGGAATGAATAAATTCCCTCTGTCTTGAATGCTGAAGGCCACATCAGATCAATTCACAGACATTTCAAAAACTTTTGTCAAAGATTGTTGCTGGCTGGACAATGGCCCCCAAAGCCATCGGATACCTAGAACCTGTAAATGTTACCTTAGATTGCAAAGACTTCAAAGACATGATTAAATTGAAGACTTTGAGATGGGTAGATGATCCTGGATTATCTATGTGGGCCCTAAGTAGGGGCATCGTTTTTTTTTTTTTTATTTTTTTTTAACGTTTTTATTCATTTTTGAGAGACAGAGAGAGACAGAACACTAGTGGGGGAAGGGCAGAGAGAAAGGGAGACACGGAATCCGAAGCAGGCTCCAGGCTCTGAGCTGTCAGTACTGAACCTGACATGGGGCTCGAACCCACAAAGAACGAGGTCATACCCCAAGCCAAAGGTGGTCGTTCAACCGACTGAGTCACCCAGGCACCCCACGGGCATGGTGTTTTTGTGAGAGACAGGCAGAGGGAGGTTTGATATACACACGGGAGAAGGTGATGTGATAATGTGGCAGAGAAAGATTTGAAGATGCTGGCCTTGAAGATGAGAGTGATGGTGGCCACAAGCCAAGGAGTGCTGTTGGTCACCAGGAGCTGGAAGAAGCAAGAAACAGATTCTCCCCTGTGGACACCTTGCTTTCAGTCCAGTAATATTGACTCCAGTGCTTCTGGCCTCCAGAATAGTGAAGGAGTAAACTTCTGTTGCGTGCAGCCACCCAGTTTGCGGTGATCTGTTATCCTAGGAAACTAAATCTGCTGCTGTAAGAAACTAATACAAAGATTGCAGCGGGAGCAGAATGATCAAGGTGCCTTGGGTATGGTGGTAAATGACTTCTCTCCTACCATTTCGTCCTTCCTGATGCTCTCAGGACTCCAAGTCCCAGGTGTGAATGATGGGTGGGGCTGAGCCCAGATCACGGTACCCATCTCCCTCATCCTCACTGTTTGGTAGTGAGGAGAGGAAGGAGGAAAAACTACACTCCTATGAAGACTATACTCAATGGCAGAGAGGTCTATCCTCCAAGGAATTTGCAGAGCTTTGAAAAAGAGGGAAAAGGTGCACCTGGGTTGCTTAGTTAGTTGAGCATCTGACTTTGGCTCAGGTCATGATCTCACAGTTTGTGGGTTCGAGCCCTGAGTTGGGCTCTGTGCTGACACCTCAGAGCCTGGAACCTGTTTTGGATTCTGTATCTCCCTCCCTCTGCCCCTCCCCCTCTAGCACTCTTGTCTCTCTAAAAATAAATAAACGTTAAAAAAATTAAAAAAAAAAGAAAAAGAGGGAAAGGACATGAGTTGGCTCCAAATGACAAATGTCTATTGTAGGGTTTATTACTATTATTACATAACTATTCTCATGTAAACTATAAATTCTGCAGAGGAGCAATGAGCAGGTTCATAGAGTGGGGAGAGAGATGAATTACCTCAGTCAAAAAAAGGTGATCAAGAACTTGGAAGGTAGGTGTTTGTGTGTCTGAAGAATTTCAGCCAGAATCCATATCCCATGGGTCTCTATCTTTTCTGTTGGAGCCTTCTCTTTTCCCCAGAGGTGGTAAAAATAACTCTTGATTGCTTAAAGTACATTTTCCCCCTCTTCTTTTGCATATATCCTCATGGCATTCAGAGGTGGACAGAAAAATGAAAAGATATGTGGATTAAGGAAGAAACTTCTTTGCTATTGGGTTTTCAAAAATCAAGAGGATAAAAGGAAGAGAAAATTTGAAAGACTGATAGGCCATTCCTGATATTTTGGTTTCTATTTCCTCTACGAAAGTGATGATCTAAGATTGCATGATGTCCAGTGTTAAGTAACAAACAGAATTAGGAATCAAACAGATACATAGCTGCTAACCTGAAGTGCTCTGACAAAAGTAATAGAGCATTGCTGCACCACAGAACCATCTGCACCATGAAGGGGAAAATTCTAGAAAGCCAGTGTTAGATTAGGCCTAGGGTTTGCCCAACTTTAGTTATTTAAGGACCACCATCCAGAGTTTTGCAATATCCACATAACCACTAATGCTATTATTTTCTTAAAATATTAAAAAATGATCAACTTTTCTTCCTTGGCAATGAAATCCATCATGATTTTGATATTACTATATATTTTTCTTTCCTTTTTGTCTTTTTTTAAAATTTAAATTCAAGTTAGTTAACCTACAATGTAGTCATAGTTTGAGTAGTAGAACCCAGTGATTTATCTCTTATATATGACACCCAGTGCTCATCCTGAAAAGTACCCTCCTTAATGCCCATCACCCATTTAGCCCACTCCGCCACCTCCCCTCCACCAATAGTTTGTTCTCTGTATTTAAAAGTCTTTTATGGTTTGCCTCACTCTCTGTTTTTCTCTTATTTTTCCTTCCCTTCCCCTATGTTCATCTGCTGTGTTTCTCAAATTCCACATATGAGTGAAGTCATATGGTATCTGTCTTTCTCTGACTAACTTATTTTTACTTAGCATAATACCCTCTAGTTCTATACATGTTGTTGCAAATGGCAAGATTTCATTCTTTTTCTTTTCTTTTTTTTTTTAATTTAATGTTTAGTTATTATTGAGAGACAGAGAAAGACGAAAATGAGCATGGGAGGGGCAGAGAGAGGAGGAAACACAGAATCCAAAGCAGGCTCCAGGCTCTGAGCTGTCAGCACAGAGCTCGACATGGGGCTTGAACTCACAAACTGTGAGATCATGATCTGAGTGGAAGTCAGACGCCTAACTGACTGAGCCACCCAGGCACCCCAAGATTTCATTCTTTTTCATCCCCATGTAGTATTCCATTGTATATACACTATATCTTTATCCATTCATCAGTCGATGGACATTTGGGCTCTTTCCATAACTTTGCTATTGTTGATGCTATACACATTGGGGTGCATGTGTGTCTTTGAGTCAGTATGTATTTTTCTAGGCCTTGAAATAAATATTTAACATTTACTTTTTGATAAATACATTTTGTTGAAATATAATATTGATATTTAAAAATGAACAAATCATATATGTAGAGCTGGATGAATTTTTGCCAAGCAAATGCACCCATGTGGCCAGCACCAGACAAGTGATAGAAGCACCCCAGAAGCCTCCCTCACACCCCCCTCTAGTCAATATGCTCTGCTAGCAGAAAACACTTTTCTCATTCTATCGTACCAATCAGTTTGACTGTGTTCTGAAGTTTATGTAAATGGAATCCTACAGTATGTACTCATTTGGGTCTAGCTTCTTTCATTCAGTGTTGTATTTAACCGTGGTGTGGTCTTTCTTTGCGGCATGGTGTTTGTGATGGATATGGAGGTATGCCCATCAGATCTCTCCTGAAGAAATTTTGGCTAGGCCTGCAGTCTATGAACAGCCTTCTGTTCTCAGCTTCTTCAGGATTTGCCTTGGCTGCAGAAGGCCTTTTCACCCATCGGCATGCTGTTCCTGAGGTGGCCAACATGCAATGACTGATCATGGCAGGATATAGAGGCCCAGCCACATTGGCCCACCATTGGACAATTGTGACTGGTCATATGTGCTATATATTGGCCAGGTTTCAATGAGCCTGTATTGTGGTTCAACTTCTCCTTCTGCTTCCTCCTTCCCCCTTCCACTCACTTTCTTTCTGATGAATTCCTTTCAGGTCAAACTCTATTTCAGTATCTGCTTCCAGGGAACCCAATCTGTGCCAGTTGGTCCTGGGAGTAGTCTGAGAAAGTAGGCAATATGATGGGACCTGGAAGTTGGGTCATTTGCCACCTGGCTGGCAGTGAGGACTTTATCACCGGTGGTCGGTGGGGCCCAGGTAACCTGTGGCACAAGGTGGTAGGTCCTATTGTTAAAACTCTTACCAGTGATGAATTAGGAAGGATGGCAAAGGAATGTACTGCCTAGTGCAATGCAGGTGTTTGGAAAATATGGAGGAAAATCAAAACTGTAAGAACAATGGAGTTTGAAGACTATATCCAAGTGCCAAGCAGATACAGTTGTCGTAGAGAGTAACAGGTTTGGAGTGCTGGCAGAGAGTGGACTATGGGAGTTAGGGAGATGGTTAATAAAACATGGCATCCCTAGAGACAGAATAGATATGCAGTCAACACAAGTACCACTCAGCTTGTACCACCAGAGGAAATCATAGATGGATGACCAGAAGAAGGCTGAGGGCAGTGGCCTCAATAAAAAAAAAAAAAAAAAGATTTCTTGCCTCGTTTCCAGATCCGAGCCAGTGTTTTGACTCAAAATTCACTGACTGAAGAACATGTCAGGTCTCCAAGAAGAAGGACCCTGCAACACTATGGCAAATATCTATAGTCATGAGGGGTGCCTGGGTAGCTCAATAGGTTAAGTGTCTGACTTTGGTTTCGGCTCAGGTCATGATCTCATCATTAGTGAATTTGAGCCCCGTGTCAGGCTTCCCACTGACAGTGTGGAACCTGCTTGGGATTCTCTCTCTCGTTCTCTCCCTGACCCTCCCTTGCTCGCTCTCTCCGTTTCTGTCTCTCTCAAAATAAATGAACAAAAACGTAGAAAAATATAAAAAAAATAGTAATGATTCTCCTAGTCTTCCTCCAAGTGGATCTACAGCCACTAACGAGGGTGACCGAACACTGGGGAAAAGAGAACACCCAAACGATTTGACTAATGTTGGACTTAGGATCCAAGCTGACCTTGTTGTCCAGAGACCTATAGCATCATATTGTTCCTCCTTTTAGGGTGAGGGGTCATGTAGGGACTCAGTAAATGAAGTCCACTGCAGCTACAGCCCCACCCAGTGATCATTGTTCTGGTCCCTGGATATATAACTGAGAGTGACATACTTGGTAACTGGATCCTTAATGTGGGGAAGGCCAAGTGGAAACTGCTCCCCTTTCCATCTCCAGCCAAGATGGCAGATGAAAACAATATGACATCTCAGGATGGGGGAATGGTAGAAATTAGTGTCACCTTTAGGGATCTAAAGATTAATGCTCCTTTCATATTTCCATTCAATTCTTGACTGGTCCTTGTAGAAACAAGATGCATCCCAGGGGCCAACAGTAGACTTCCACGTAAATAACCAAGCGCCAGTCCCAATCGCAGTCACCATGTCAGATGTGTATATCTTCGCTAAAGCCAAATATTATGGTTTCAGATATATAGTTTGCAGCTATTAATTTGGTGAATTAGAAATACTTTGCATTAGGGGTGTCTGGGTGGCTCAGTCGGTTAAGTGTCCGACTTCAGCTCAGGTCATGATCTCATGGTTCGTGGGTTTGAGCCCCGCGTCGGGCTCTGTGCTGACAGCTCAGAGCCTGGAGCCTGCTTCGGATTCTATGTCTCCCTGTCTCTCTGCCTCTTCCTGGCTCACTCTGTCCTTCTCTCTCTCTCAAAAATAAATAAACATTAAAAATAATAATAATAAAAAAAGAAATACTTTGTATTCATAAACAACAAGCAACAATAGTTTTATAGTTTTTGTCCAGGGCTATTTATAGTTTTGCCCCGGGGCTATTTAAACTCTCCTGCCCTCTGTCATAATATAGTCTGAAAAGATCTTGACCATTTGGACATCCTACAGTTATCACATTGATCTGCTATGTTGATGACATTATGCTAATCAGGCTGGATGAGCACGAACAGGCTAGATTACTGGAGGATGTGGACGATGTGTTCCAGAGCATAAGAGATAAAACCTATGAAGATTCAGAGACCTGCCATAATTAGCTGTCAATAACTGGTAAGGAATTAGCTGTCAATAACTGATCATTTTAAGATTTTATTTATTTTTAGCCCCTTTTTTCCATTTCTGTGTGTCCAGCCTCCCATTTCAGGAAAGAAAGCAGTTTAATTAACGCTTGTTCATTAAGATTTTAAGAATTTGATGTGCATCAGTTCTTGCCCAGGAAACTGCACCTTTAAAAAAGGAGGGGCTATGAGGTCTGAATAATGGCAGGCATTTATGGGGGAACAGGGGTCCTTGATTCAATTCTGTAAAGGAAAACGTTCTTCATGTCTGGGCAAAGTTGGCTGTCCCAGCTTGCAATGAAGAGGAAAGAGAAAACTTTCCACTTAAGGAGAACTGCCCCCACCCCTCCTGCTATCCATGTTGAGAAGGGTTTGCCTACATCTTGCTTTTTCAAGTGGGACGACTAAAATATCTTCTAGCTATTTGTTCCAGTAGTTCAATATATATTCTTGGTTATATCAAATATTTGATATTTTAGGAAATCAGCCTTGTTAAATTAAAGTGGATAAGATGGCATTTTAAGGTCACCTTGCTATGATCAAACATGATGCTGACATTTACAATCCATTTCCATTGCTTCGCACATGTTTCCTTGTCAGTTAAATCCAGACTCTTTAAATTTAAAGGAGTTTCAAATCTAATAATGCAATTATAAATATTGTACCCGAATTACTAACTGCCCACTGATTTCCAGGCAAGGTAGAAAATCTTCATATGTCCTTTCTCATCATTTAAAGGTTTTTCAGATTTAAAGTGGTTTTACGATGTTACCTGTGTAAGTGCAAAATGTTTATAGACTCCTTAAGTTAATGACTTTTGTTCATATAAAAATCAAAGTAAATTTGTGCATTAAATATAAAGAAAACTACAAATGAGGGGCACCTGAGTGGCTTAGTCGGTTAAGCGTTTGACTTCAGCTCAGGTCATGATCTCGTGGTTGGTGACTTCAAGCCCTGCATCAGGCTCTATGCTGACAGCTCAGAGCCTGGAGTCTGCTTTGGATTCTATGTCTCCCTCTATCTCCGCCCCTCCTCTGCTCTCTCTCTGTTTCTCTCTCTCTCAAAAATAAATAAACATTAAAAAGAAAACTACAAATTAAAAGGCATGTAATTAGCCACATTAATTTAGGGTGTAGAGAACATAGTCTTACAGAAAACACATTGTCACATAGACTGAATTCAGGTCATACTGCGGAGGGCAGGCTTTATCACCATTTGCCCTTACGTTGAAAGTATTTTTTAAAACAAAATCTGCCTCTACTCTTTCTTTGATAGATCACTATTATGATCATAGTGCCCAAATGTCAACGTAGGCACATAAATAGTGTGGGAATAGTAGGTCAAATGTGGTTATCCTGCTGATGGAGATGTAAAATGCTTAATATTTACAAATGCTCACAAAACATAACTTAAAGTACCATAGAGATATTTAAGGACTGAGAATACATCCACAGTCCTCTTCAGGAATCATTACAGCCTTTTGAAGAAATACTCATGTACAGAATGTGAAGGAAACAATATAATATGACTCTCACTAGGATATGGGAAACAGGGACTGTAGGAAAAATATGAGAATAGTCACTGTGATTAGGGAAGTAATAATCTTCTGTGTCAGTAGCTGAAAAGTATTTTAAAAAGAATTTAATCACTAAATATCCTTTTATTGTAAAATACATAACACAAAATTTATAATTAAAAGAAATTTTAAGTGTACAATTCTGTGGCATTAAGTGCATTTACATTGCTGGGCCACCATTATCACCATCCATCTCCAGAACTTTTTCATTTTCCCCAAATGGAACTCTGTCCCCATTAAACACCAACTCCTCATTTCCCCTTCCTTTAGCTCCTGACAGCCACCATTCTACTTTCTGTCCCTATGAAATTGACTACTCTAAGAAACTCATATAGAAGGAATAAAAATATTTGTCCTTTTCTGCTTAACTTACTTCATAACGCCTTCAAGATTCATGCATGTTGTATCAGAATTTCCTTCTTTTTTAAGGCTGAATAATATTCCATTGTATGTCTATACCACATTTTGTTGATCTGTTCATTCATTGATGGACATTTGGGTTGCTTTCACCTCTTGGCTATTGTAAATAATGTGGCTATGAACACGGATGTACAAATGTTTGTTCCAGTCCCTGCTTTTACTTCGTTTGAATGTATATCCAGAAATGGAATTGCTGGATCATATGGTAATTCTGTGTTTAATTTTTTGAGGAAGCAGCATACTAATTTCCATAGCAAGTGTATCATTTTACATTCCCACCAACAGTGTGCATGGTTTCCAATTTCCTACATCTTTGCCAACACTTGTTATTTTCTTATTTTTTTATTAACAGCCATCCTAAAGGGTGTGAGGTGGTATCTCAGGGCTTTGATTTGCATTTCCCTAATGACTAGCGATATTGAGCATCTTTTCATATGTTTATTGGCCATTTATGTGTCTTCTTGGAAAAACATCTATTCAAGTCCAGATTCATTTTTAAATTGAGTTTTTGTTGTTGAGTTGTGGGAGTTTTTATATATTCTGGATATCAATCCCTTATCATATATATGATTTGCAAATATTTTCTTTCATGTGGTGGATTTCTTTTATCCTTTGTTAATAATGTACACAAAAGTGTTTAATTTCCACTGGGTGTTGTATGGAAACCAATTTGACAATAAATTTCATATAATAAAAAAAAAAGTGTTTAATTTGGATGAAGCCAACTTATCTAGTTTTTTCTTTTGTTGCTTATATTTTTGGTGTCAGATCCAAGAAATCTGTGCCAAAGCCAATGTTCTGAAGCTTTTTCCCTGTTTTCTTCTAAGGGTTTTCTAGTTTTAGTCCTTACATGTGAACATTTTATACACTTTGATTATGTTTTGTATGGTGTAAGGTAAAGGTCCAGCTTTAACTTCTCCATGTGGATATTCAGTGTTCCCAACACAATTTGTTGAAAAGATTGTCCTTGGGGCACCTAGGTGGCTCAGTCAATTAAGCGCCGACTTCAGCTCAGGTCATGATAGCACAGGTCACTCGTTCGAGCCCCATGTTGGGCTCTGTGCTGACAGCTCAGAGCCTGGAGCCTGCTTCAGATTCTGTGTCTCCCTCTCTGCTCCTTCCCCACTCGTGCTCTGTCTCTCTCTGTCTCTCAAAAATAAATAAACATTAAAACAATTAAAAAAAGAAAAAGAAAAGATTGTCCTTTCCCTGTTGAATGGTCTTGGAACCCTTGTCAAAAGTTATTTGACCATATATGTGACAGTTTATTCTGGGCTTTCTATTCTCTCTCAATTGTTGGTAAGTCTGTCTTAAGTCAGTACTATATACTATTTCAATTACACAGCTTTGTAGTTTTAAAATCAAGAAATGTGACTTCCAACTTTGCTCTTCTTCTTTTCTCCAAGATTTCTTTGGCTATTTAAGGTCTCTTTAGATTCTATATGAAATTTTCTATTTCCGCAACAAATGTTGTTGGGATTTTGTTAGAGATTGTATTGAATCTTGTAGGTTGCATTGGGTATTATTGACATCTTAAGGATATTAAGTCTTCTAATCCATGAACATGGGATGTTTTTATGTCTTTCAATTTATCTGTGTCTTTAATTTCTTTCAGCAAAACTTTGTTGTTTTCAGTGTATAACTCATTTCCCTCTTTGGTTAAATTCATTCCTAGGAATTTTATTTTACTTTTGAATGCTATTATAAATGAAATTTTTAAATTAGGTTTTGTATAGAAATGCAACTGATTTGTATAGAAATGCAACTGATTTTTGTGTGTTGATGTTATAGCTTGAAACTTTGTTGGATTTGTTTATTAGTTCTTTTTTTTAAAAAAATTGTTTTAAATGTTTATTTATTTTTGAGAGAGGGAGGGACAGAGCATGAGTGGGGGAGGGACAGAAAGAGAGGGAGACACAGAATCCAAAGCAGGCTACAGGCTCTGAGCTTTCAGCCCAGAGTCCAACGTGCGGCTCGAACTCACAAACCGGGAGATCATGACCGGAACCGAAGTCGGATGCTTAACTGACTGAGTCACCCAGGCGCTCCTGTTTATTAGTTCTAATAGATTTTTGTTGTTGGTGGTGGTGTGGAATCTTCAGTGTTTTCCACATATAAGATCATATTGTCTATGAACAGATATTTTACTTCTTCTGTTCCAACTTGAGTGCCTTTTATTTGTTTTTCTTGCCTCATTGCTATGGCTGGGACTTTCAGTACTATGTTAAATAGAAGTAGTAAAAGGGGATATAATTGTTGTATTACTATCTTAGAAGTAAAGCTTCCAGTCTTTCATTATTTGGTAGGATGTTGGCTGTGGGTTTTATATATGCCCATTGTTATGTGAGGTAATTTCCTTCTAATCCTTGTTTGTTAAATGTTTTATCATGGGGGGGCGCCTGGGTGGCGCAGTCAGTTGAGCGTCCGACTTCAGCCAGGTCACGATCTCGCGGTCTGTGAGTTCGAGCCCCGCGTCAGGCTCTGGGCTGATGGCTCAGAGCCTGGAGCCTGTTTCCGATTCTGTGTCTCCCTCTCTCTCTGCCCCTCCCCCGTTCATGCTCTGTCTCTCTCTGTCCCAAAAATAAATAAACGTTGAAAAAAAAATTAAAAAAAAAATGTTTTATCATGGGGGCGTCTGGGTGGCTCAGTTAGTTAAGCCTCCAACTTCAGCTCAGGTCATGATCTCATGGTCCATGAGTTTGAGTCCTGCATCGGGCACTGTGCTGACAGCTTGGAGCTTTGAGCCTGCTTTGGATTCTGTGTGTCTCTCTCTCTCTGTCCCTCCCCTGCTCATGCTTGCTTTCTCTCTCTCTCTCTCTCTCTCTCTCTCTCTCTCTCTCAGAAATACACATTAAAAAAATAAAGTTTTATCATGAAAATGTGTTTATTTTTGTTGGATTTTTTTTGGCATCAGTTGAAGTAATCATGTTTTTCTCCCCTTCATTTTGTTAATGTGATGTATTATATTGATTGGTCTTTGAATATTAAAATATCCTTACATTCCAGGGATATATTCACTTGGTCATGGTGTATAATCCTTTTTAAATGCTGCCGAATTTGGTTTACTAGTAATTAGTGAGGTATTTTGCATTATTATTCATAAGAGATACTGTTTTGTGGTTTTCTTTTCTTGTAGAGTCTTTGGCTTTAGTATCAGGGTAATTCTGGCCTCACAGAATGAGTTAGGAAATGTTCTCCCCTCTTAAATTTTTGGAAGAGTTTGAGTAGGATTATTGTTAATTGTTCTTTACATGTTTTGTAGAATTTACCAGCAAAAACTAGGATTTTATCTGTTGGAATGTTTTTGATTACTGATTCAATTTCTTTACTAGTCAGAGATCTATTCAGATTTTCTATTACCTCATGATTCAGTCTTGGTGGACTGCATGCTTCTAGAAATTTGTCCATTTCATATGAATTATCCTTTCTGTTGGCATATAATTATTCATGATACTCTCATAATACTCTTTATTTCTCTAAAATGAGTAGTAATATTTTCTCTTTCATTTCTGATTTTAGTTATTTGAGTCTTCTCTCTTTTTCTTAGGTTAGCTAAAGATGTGTCAATTTTGTCGATCTTTTTAAAAAAATCAATTCTTGATTTTGCTGATTTTCTCTACTGTTTTTTTTTTTAATTTTTTTTAAACATTTATTTATTTTTGAGACAGAGAGAGACAGAGCATGAACAGGGGAGGGTCAGAGAGAGAGGGAGACACAGAATCTGAAACAGGCTCCAGGCTCTGAGCAGTCAGCACAGAGCCCGACGCGGGGCTCGAACCCACGGACAGTGAGATCGTGACCTGAGCCGAAGTCGGACGCTTAACCGACTGAGCCACCCAGGTGCCCCTCTCTACTGTTTTTTATTCTCTGTTTTAGTTATCTCTGCTTTATTATTTTTTTTCTTCTGTTAGCTTTGAGTTTGATTTTTTTTCTTTTTTCTAGTCCCTTAAGGTATAACATTAAATTGTTGATTTAAGACCTTTCTTTTTAATGTGTTTATGCCTGTAGACTCATCCTCTTAGTACTCCTGTTGTATCTTGTAAGTTTTGCAATGTTGTGTTTTCATTTTCATTCATCTGAAGGTATTTCCTAATTTCTCTTGTTATTTATTCTTTGACCCATTGGTTGTTTAAGAATGTGTTGTTTAATTGCACATATTTATGACTTTTCCCATTTTTATTCTGCTATTAATTTCTTGTTTCTTTCTGTTGTGACCAAAAAATATACTTTGTGTACTTTCAATCTTTTAAAAAGGTATTATTTATTTTGTGCCCTATACATGATGTGTCCGGGAGAGCGTTCCATGTAAACTTGAGAAAAAATGTATGTTCTGCTGTTGTCTGTTGGAGTGATTGGTGTACGTCTGTTAGGTCCACTTGGTCAACAGTATTGTTCAAGTCCTTTATTTCCTATTGATCTTCTGTCTAGTTGTTCTATTTATTAATGAAAGTGGAATGTTGAAGTCTCTTGCTTTTATTTTGGAGCTTTCCATTTTCCCCTCCAATTTTGTCAGTGTTTTCTTCATACATATTTAGAGCTCTGTTGTTTGTTGCATATGTTTATAATTGTTGTATCTTCTTGGTGAATTGGTTCTTCTATTATGATATAATGCCCTTCTTTGCCTTTGAAACAGTTTTTGACTTATAGTCTATTTTGTCTCATATAACTATAGCACCCTGTTCTCTTGTGATTTACTATTTGCATGGATTATCTTCCCTCTTTTCTCTTTCAACCTATATCTGTTCTTAGGTCTAAAAAGTCTTTTGTAGATAGCATATAGCTAATTATCATTTTTATTTTTTCTTCTCCATTCTTTTCCATTCTGTCTTTTGATTGGGGAATTTAATCCATATGACTTAAAGTAATTACTGAGAGGGAAGCACTAACTTTTGTCATTTTTTTATTTGTTTTCTGTATGTCTTAAAGTTTTTTGTCCCTCTTTTCCTCCATTATTGCCTTTCCTTCTGTTTAGTTAATTTTTTTGAAGTGGCACTTTTTGATTCTCTTCTCAGTTCCTTTTGTGTATAGTCTATGGATATTTTCTTTGTGATTACCATGGGGATTACATATAGCTTTCTAACATTATAATAACCTATCTTGAATTGGTACCAATTTAACTTCAATCACACACAAAAACTATTCCTTTACAGCTCTGCTCCCTCTTTTTATGTTATTGATGTCACAAATTATATCTTTATATATTGTCTACCTGTTAATATAGATTTGTAGGCTTTTTTTGGTGCATTTGTCTTTTAGATCCTGTATATTTAATCCATGTATTAACCTTAAATCCTATAGATTTAATCCATGTATTAACCTTTATATTTTTGCATGATATTGAGTTATTGTCTAGTATCATTTCATTTCAAAGTAAAGGACACCAGTTAGTGTTTCTTGTAGGGAAGATCTAGCGGTAATGAACTTACTCAGCTCTTGCTTCCTTGAGAATGTCTTAAATTATCCTTTAATTTTGAAGGACATTTTTGATGAATATGGAATTCTCAGTTGACAGGTTATTTTTTTCTTTCTTTCAACCCTTTAAATTTATCATCCCGCTGCCTTCTGACCTGCAAGGTTTCTTTTGAGAAGTCCACTGATGGTCTTATTGGGGGTCCCTTGTATATGATGAGCTGCTTTTCTCTCACTGATTTCAAGAATCTGTCTTTTAATCATCTGATTATAACATATCTTTGCGTGAGTCTCCTTGGGTTTAACCTATTTGGAAGTTGTTGAGCTTCTTATATTTGTATATCCATGCTTTATTCAAATTTGGGATGTTTTCAACCATTATTATTTCTTCACGTGATCTCTCTGCCCCTTTCTGTCTCTTCTCTTTCTGGGAATCTCATAATGAAGTACATTGATCCTGTTAATTATGTCCCATAAATCCACTAGGCTCTATTTACCTTTTTTTTTTTTGTTTTGTTTTTAGATTTTTGACCCTTAATTATGATAACTTCAAATGACCTGTCTTCAAGTTCACTGATTCTTCTGTCTGTTTGTGTCTGCTATTGAACCCCTTTAGTGAATTTTTCAATTCAGGCATTGCATTTTTCAGCTCCAGAATTTCTGTTTGATTCTTTTAAAAAAATAATTTCTATCTCTTTGTTAATATTTTCGCTTGTTTATATATTGTTTTCTTGAGTTCCTGTAGTTCTTGTCCACGTTTGTCTTTAGCTCTTAGACAACACTTAAGATAATTGTTTAAAAAAATTTTTTTAACGTTTATTTATTTTTGAGACAGAGAGAGACAGAGCATGAACGGGGGAGGGTCAGAGAGAGGGAGACACAGAATCCGAAACAGGCTCCAGGCTCTGAGCTGTCAGCACAGAGCCCGACACGGGGCTCGAACTCACGGACTGCAAGATCATGACCTGAGCCGAAGTCGGCCGCCCAACTGACTGAGCCACCCAGGCGCCCCAAGATAATTGTTTTAAAGTCCTTATCTAATAAGTCTCATGCGTGTGTTTCTTTAGGGACTTTTTCTGGTGATTAATCTTGTTCTTTTAAATAGGTCACATTCTCTACTTCTTTGTATGCATTGTGACCTTGTTTTGAAAATTGAACGTTTGAAAAAAAATTCTCTCTCTCCCAGTCTTTGCAGATTGGCATAGAGGACTTATTAATCAGTGGGTCCTTGAGCCTTGAGATCACCCCAGAGTGAAGGTTTAAAGTCTCAGATCTTTTCAAAACATGACACTGTTTGGGCTTCTGTGTGTGCCTTTCCCTGACCCTACTTTTCCTAGCTCCACTTTCCCCCTGTCTGCTTTTAAGTGCCTTAATTTCTCTGAGTCTCACCCTAGGCTTTGCTCAGGGCTTTGGATGTCCTAATTCATTCCTCTTCTCATAATATCTTCCCTCCAGGTGTCTGCAGGTCTGCAGTCACCATGTAGTTTTCACATACTGCAGTGCCTACCTTCTACAGTTTGCCACCCAGGTCCAAACCATGCTGCCATTCTTGTATGATCTCTGAGTCAAGAGAGACAGATACCAGACCTTTGGGCAGCCTACAGATAATTCAGAACATTGCAAACAATTTCCATTCTGCTTTTTCTGGTCTAAGGATGAGAATTAGAAACTGGCTACTTCTTTTCTGCACTATACCGGAAGGCAGTGAGGTAAGGACAAGTAAAAATTCCACAAAATTTCCTACCATTTTGGAGGAGGCTTTTTCTTGATTGGGTGCTTGCTTGGTTGCTGTAGATCTTGGACTTGTTTTTAGGGCTCCTATGAAGTTATTTGGGTCAGGCCGTAGTAGTTTGTCTGGTGTTTCCATGGAGGAACGAAGGCTTGGAAATTCCTAGTATGCTGTCTTGTTGATGTTCATGTGCCCTTCATTTTTAGCAAATATTTTGTTTTGCCTTTGCATAGATTTTCAGCTGTTTTTCTGACTAGTATCTTTTTTGGGAAGAAACCCAGGAGAAAATTAGATGAGGGACACACTTCTTTTTGAAAGTCACTTTACGGTTTGTCTCCTTTCAGATGGATCATTTTAATGAAGAGAATCCAGTTCCGTCTAAGAATGATTGAGAATGTGATGAGTACTT
Organism: Leopardus geoffroyi; assembly: GCF_018350155.1. NCBI lineage: Eukaryota > Metazoa > Chordata > Mammalia > Carnivora > Felidae > Leopardus > Leopardus geoffroyi. Next base: position 30,791,708 of record NC_059335.1, on the reverse strand, counting down.
GAGTTTTTAGGAGCAGAAGTGAATAGTGACCTGCATGGGACTTTGGTCTGTTTAAGATTCCCCAAAATGAACACGAAGAACTTATTGCAGAATGGACATGAGGGTTCTGAGTTAAATGCTTCAACGTGGGAATATGTAGGTGCAATAGGTAGCTGTTGGGTAGATCACCCAGTTCTACCCCATGATCCTGCCCTTTTGCCAGAAATACATTTTTTATTGGAATCTATATTTTTATTCCTTCATTTATCCAGTCAGTTTTGATTGAGCACCTATTATGTGCCAGGCATTGTACTTCAGTGAATTGTACCACCAGTGTGTTAAGCACTCACAACGTGCCAGGCCAGTAATATCTTTACATTGAATCTTCAGTGTAAGGCTAAGTGATAGGGATTATTATCCAACTGACAGATCAAGAAATTGAGGCAACAGTAAAGAGAAATTAAGTTACTTGCTGACTAGAAAGTGGTGGAATTATAAGCGTATTCAAGGCAGACCAGAAGCCCCCCCTTTTTAGTGATTGTTTCCTTTAAAACAACTTATTACACATGTAAAAATATTTTGTCGTTATAAGATTTTACCCTTTCCTTGTCTTTGAGCTATTTTTAAATCTTATAAGTTGTAGGTAATAAACACATACAAATTCTGTCCTATCCAGTAGGTTTAACTGATTTCCTTGTGCTTTTATGGAAAAACCAATTTTGCCAGCATTTCTTCATTTTTTCCCCAACCTTTCTTCACTTCAAATAAGTTTGTGGGATTTTTTTTTTGTTTGTTTACTTTTCTTTGACCACTTATAACATCTTTCTGGTTCCCACATTATGAATAAAATAAACTTCACATATGTTCATTTTTATCCGTATGAGAGTTATGATTTGACTTGTTTTTCAAAATTATCTTTTAACAAATAAGTAATACATAATCGTTTATTGTAGGAAAAAATAAAAAAATAATTTCTCTCAATATTCACCATACGGTGATAACTACAGTGGAAATTATGATGAATAACAAACATATAGATTAATAAGATATTAAAAATGAGATCACAGTACACATATAAGTGCACTGTGCTTTCTTTTTCACTTAAGGAATCATAAAGGTATTTCTATTTTAATAAACAAACATCTGTATCATCATTTTAATGTAAAAACCTTGACAAACCTTTCTTGAACAAGAAGATGGCCTTTTCCCAAGTAGGCACAACTTCCTAAAAGCACAATTATGGTTTTCCGAAGTAGGATTTCAATTCTTTTAAAAATTAAGTTTGTCAGTGGCTATCCATAGCACCCTGAGGGTTACTACAGATTTTTCAAATCCAGTAGAATCTAAAACACCAAAACCAATCTTTGTGCGTAATAACCTTTCGATTGTTTTAATATCCCAAACTGATGATTTGTGAAATCCTTCAAGGGGTTTTTTACATCAAAGGTTGAATATTGTTCAGTAGTATTTTCTTGTTAAATATGCACCAGTTCTTTGAAAAGTGTTAAATTTATGTTTGGTAACATGTAGCTATGCAGAATTTGTGCTGAGCGAGATCCCAGGCTGCCTGCTGTTCAGGAGAGGACATAACATTTCCTAAGTCTGCATTTGCCCAGGTCCTCCTAGGCCCTGTTTCTAATCATTGTGCTATACTGCACCTGCTTTTAAGGCCCTACAATCCAGGGAAGGGGTTCTTAAGTCTGGTGGGCAGTAGGATCACCTGAGTGGCTTCAGAAACTACAAATATTCCAGCTTCAGGGCATCCCCGTTTGACCAACTGGTTCAAAATCTCTGTAGTGTGTCTGAGTATCAGTGTTACTTTTTGGAAAAAGTCTCTCAAGGTATATTTTACTGTAAGTCAGTGGTTGAAACCCACAGACAGGGATAGCAGCCTCTGTTAACGTGCAAATGAGTATTACCTTACTCCGCGAACACCTATTAACATCACAGCATTGAACAGTTGCTTGTATTACATAACTTCAAAGAATAAGTCTATAAAGTATATAGACATCACTTATAGGCAGATTTAATCCTTCTACAGATATAAAGAAAATTTCTGATAATTGAAGCAATTGAAATGTAGGCTATTCTCTTTTGAAAGGCAAGGATTGCCTGGGTGACTATCTCACGTTGCTGGTATACAGACAATTGATGGATCAGGTGACAATTATGAGCAATTATGATCACTATGATAATACTGGCACCTGTGCAAGCTTCTCTAAGATAAATTCTAGAAATCACATTTCTGGCCTTACCTTTACCATGTATTTACTTTGCAAAATAAGTATCAGTTGATTATCATTTTACCTCCTCCCCCTCAAATCCCCATGAGTTAGTTTTTCTGGTTTTCTGTATCCTTTCCAACATTTGATATTAGATGTTTTGCACACTTATGAGTGTGAAAACAGCATCTCATTTAATTTTTAATTTTTATTTGATTACTAATGAGATTTAGCCATTTGGGTTTCTTTCTCACTGAATTGCCTCTTCATATACTTTGGCCATTTTCTATTAGGTTGTTTACTGACTAATAGGCATCAACATATATTCTGGACACTAATCACTTATTGGTTATATGAATTTTTTGTGTCTTATATTAGGAGTGTTATTTATTGTTGGGTATTGTATCCTTGTTGGACTTTCTTTTTTTTGTTCAGAAAATTTTTTTTAGTTTATTTATTTTGAGAGAGAAAAAGAGAGAGTGTGTGCACACGCATGAGTGGGGGAGGGGCAGAGGGAGAAGGAGAGAGAGAATCCCAAGCAGCCTCTGCACTGCGAGTGTGGAGCCTGACATGGAGCTCAATCCTGCAAATGGTGAGATCATGACCTGAGCCGAAATCAAGAGTCCAATGCTCAATCAACTGAGCCACCCAGGCACCCCTAGATAAAAGACAATCTTTGTGGGGAGGCTGGTTCAGCTGGTTCAGCATCCAACTCTTGATTTTGGCTTAGGTCATAAAACCAGGATCATGGGATCGAGCCCCATGTTGGGTTCTGGGCTGAGTGTGGAGTGTGCTTGGGATTCTCTCTCTCTTTCTCTCTCTCTCTCTCTCTCTCTCTTCCTCTCTCTTTCCCTCTTCCCCTCTCCCCTCATGCTTGCTCTGTCACTAAAAAACAGACAGACAGACAAACAAAAAAGGGGCGAGACAGTGAGTGAGAGAGAGAGAGAGAGAGAGAGAGAGAGAGAGATTCTTTGTCCCCAAGAATAATCTGAATATGTATGGAAAGGAACATGTTAATCCATGTTCCAATGAGATAAAATGGGCCCAAAGGAGAAATTATGCTAAGATCGGGAGAAATGAGTTCAAGTTCAACCTGACATTTAGCTTTTTGTGTTTATTTGTTAAAAAAAAAAGAACAAAATATCTACTCTTCTGACACTCTGCTAACATGCTGATGACTCAAGTACATTTGTGAAGTGCTTTGAGCTTTTTGGAGGTTAGATAGGCCCTAAGTAATAGATCTGGGGTAAGGCCTCCTGAAGATGAGCACTTATAGCAGTGCTTTTTTTGCATCTCAAACATTTGATGTGCTGTTTATTGCATTTTTTTTTGTATACGACCCTTGAACAACATTGGCTTGAACTATGAAGTCTGCTTATACAAGAATTTTTTATAATGCAGTACTGTAAATGTATTTTCTCTTCTCGGTGGTTTTCTGAATAACACTTTCTCTTCTCTAGCTTATTTTATTATAAGACTATAGTTCATAATACATGTAACATACAACATATATGTTAATCAACTGTTTATACTATCAGTAAGACTTCCAGTCAATAGTAGACTATTGTCAGTTAAGATTTTGGGGAGTCAAAAGTTAAATGTAAATTTTTGACTGTGCAAGGGGACAGTGCCCCTAATCCACACATTGTTCAAGAGCTATTATCTATCTATCTATCTATCTATCTATCTATCTATCTATCTATCTAAATTTCTTTCCTTTCATATTATACTGGTCAGGATCTCCAGTATAATGTTAAGTATAAGGGAGTAACAGGAATCTTTGTTTTTCCTTTAAAGAAACCACATGTATATAATGCGTTAGCTTTAGATATGATGTTTACTGTAGGTTTTTGACAGATACTATTTACAATTTTAAAAACTTCTCTTTCTATTCCAAGTTTGCTAAAAAGTTTTTTCCCTGCATATATTAAGATTATCATATATTTTTGTCTGTAAATATGATGAATTGTGTTAGTAGATTTTCTAATGTTAAACCAACCTTGCATTTCTGGAATAAGCCCTACTTGCTTATCATATTAAGTATTTTATGTATTTTGGGATTTGGTTTGTTAATCTTATTTAAGATTTTTGTATAAGTGAATTTGATGTATAATTTTCTCTTCTTGTACTGCTTTTGTCTGGTTTTCATTATCAAAGTTGTATTAATCTCATGAAATGTGAGTCTCATGAAAGGAGAATGCCTACTCCTTTTTTTCTTTTCCATTCTAGCAGCTTATAACAACAAGACTTAATCCCCTTTGCTTCAATTTTCTATTTTGGGAAATGGAAATACTGAGATCATAGGGATATTTTGAGGATTAAAACAGTTAAAATAAACAAAGCACTTAGAACAGTGCTCATACCATAGCAAGAAACCTTTTAGTTTTAGCTGTTAGTGCTATTGTTCTACTCCCTAAAAGTTTATATGAGAGGGATGATGCATTCCTAAAGGTTGGGTAACACTCACCAGCAAATCATCTAACATTTTTCTTTTTTGTGGGTGTATTTCAACTTATTCATTTGCAGGCTTATTTCATTTTTTCTTCTTGAATTGTTTATGGCAAGTTATATTTTTCTAGAAATTTGTCCATTTCCCCTAAATTTTCAAGTGTATTTGCCTTATGTTTATAGTATACTGTTATTAATGTTTAGTCATTGCTATATCTATATTTCTTGTCCCCTTTCCATAATTTCACTTTTTTGGGGTGCTGAATGCTTAGCTCATTAAATTTTAGATTTCCTTTCTAACATATATATGTATATATATTAATGTGTGTGTGTGTGTGTGTGTGTGTGTATATATATATATATATATATATATATGGTATTTGATTTAATCACATTCCACTGGTTCTGGTTGGTAATGTTTTTCATTGTCTCTAAGTTTTAAATGTTTTCTTACTTGACCCATGAATTTGTTATATTTATAAACATTTCCAAAATAAGATTTCTATGGTTTCCTTTTTGTTATTGAATTTTAATTGTATAGTATTGTCATCAGAAACTGTGCTGTGTAATATAACTCTGTTTCAATATCTATAATACATTTATTTATTTTTTATGATTCCCCTCTGGAATTTGATCCCCGTGAAGAAAGGAACTTACTGTACTTAGTTCGCTTTCATGTCCCCAGTGTCGAGGATGGTGTAGGCACATAATTGTAACTCAACATTTGTTAAATGAAAGAATGATGCTGATAGTAATGCTTGCTGATCAGAGTTTATTTCCTCTAGGTGGTCTTTCTTGGCCACTTAAAAGAAGGTGCAAATTTCCATTGGTTCCAGTCTACACTCCTAGACCCAGTTCCATGACTCATATCCATATGTGTCTGAAAAACATCAAAATTTCCTGAGCGACAAAATTCTGAGACTGATGTAAAGCATGGTGACTAGAGTTAATGATGCTGTATTATATACTTAGGATTTGGGATCTTAAGTGTTCTGACCACACACACATACAAAATGATGACTATGGGTGGTGATAGATATGTTAATTTGCTTGATTTTGGTAGTCATTTCACAATGTATACATCTATCAAAATCACCTTGTACAACCTAAATATATACAATTTTTATTTGTTAAAAAAAGTAGAACTTAGAGGACTAAGTCTGCTTCCTTTTTTTTTTTTTTTTAATTTTTTTTTTCAACGTTTATTTATTTTTGGGACAGAGAGAGACAGAGCATGAACGGGGGAGGGGCAGAGAGAGAGGGAGACACAGAATCGGAAACAGGCTCCAGGCTCTGAGCCATCAGCCCAGAGCCCGACGCGGGGCTCGAACTCAAGGACCACGAGATCGTGACCTGGCTGAAGTCGGACGCCTAACCGACTGCGCCACCCAGGCGCCCCCCTGCTTCCTAATTAATTTAATTCTGATCAGCCCACTGTCAGCACCCAGGCATTGATATGACCTCAGCTGCCCATAGATAGGAAAGGTTGATCACAGCAAAACTGGAAATCCTTAAAAAAAGTTTATATTTCCTGTATTTAATGTTCTCCACAAAACAATATTCATACATTCTGTTATGCAGTTATAGAGTAGAGACAGCTGGCCATTACTCAGCTTGGTGTATCAAATAGATATTTTTGAAAATATACAAGCTTTGAAAATTTTTATTCTTCAGACAACTTTGGCTTTGAAAACTCTGTATATCTTAAAAGCAGTTTCATAATGTCAGTAGTTTTCTGTGATTGATAGTCACAACACACTGAGCTCATGGAGACGTTAAAAATGTGGCATAGGAAAAGGAAAAAAAGTACTTTCCAATAGTGGATTCTGCAGCAGTAAGTAATCTGCTCCTGGCTTTCCTTCCCTTAACTGAAAGCTTTTTTTTCCTGAAAGACCTGTGTTTTATTACATTCTAGTTTTGGACATTCTAATAAAAATATATTATTTTCTATGTTTGCCAGAAATGCTTTTTCTCAACCATAGAGGGAATTATTGCAAAAGTGCTGTAAGTTTCTCTATGGAATGCTGAAACCCCAGATTGAAAAACAAAACAAAACAAAAATTACCAATAAGTAGGAACACTAGGTAGAACACTGACATTGGCAGGTCTCTTCTGGGCTGATGGGGATGCTTGTGGGCTGCATTCTCACAAAGTGGGAGGTGCTTCTATTACTGACTGTGAGTTACCGAGTGGCTGAATGTAAAGATTAAGTGACTTGGAGAAGCAGTGAGACAATGTGTGGATAATTCTGAGAAATCCAGGGAGGTTGTTCTTTTGGAACGTGGAAGGATGTTACTTTCCCTAACTACAGTGTTCTATAAATAAATTATAGTGGGATAGCTGCTATAACAAATAGGTCCGGAAATGTAATGGCTTATCACAGATGCTTATTTCTTGCTCAGTAATTGTCTGGAATTGGTGTTCATGGTGGCAGGGTGGCTCCTTTGACTAACTCACTTAGGAATACAGACTCTGTCCATCTTGTGGCTCTGTCATTCCCTAGAGCAGGGGTTAGCATTTTTTTTTTTTTTTTTGGTCAAGAACCAGATAGTAAATGTCTTAGGTTTAGCATACTATATAGTCTCTGTCACAATTACTCAATGCTGCTATTGTACCATGAAAGCAGCCATAGTCAATAAATAAATTAATGGGGTGGCTGTTTCCAATAAAACAGTATTTAGAAAAAAATAAAGGTTGTAAGTTGGATTGGCTCTTGGGGCATGGTTTGCTGACACTGCACCAGAGTCTTGTCATTCTCCTCTGTATCTAGAAGAGAAAGGGATGGAGCATGGAGAAGCAAATGTGGGAGGTTTCCAAAGGCCAAGCCTGGAAGAAACACACACCATTTCCCCTCATGTTCATTGGCTAGGCATCAGGCTTATGATAACACCCAACTACCAGGGAGGTTGGGAAATATCATCTTTCTGTGTGCCCAGAAAGAAGAAACACGTCAGCGAACACAGTGAACAGGTGGCAATCTTTCCTACGTCTAGCAGAAAATCTGACAGTGGAATTCAAGGTGCATCCTCAAAGTATTCTACCATGTTCTCCAACACAAGGCTCAAAAAGCATGGTTTTGCAGACAGACCTGGGTTTGAATCGTAGCTAGGCTGCTTTCTTGCTGTGGACATATGGGTAATTTGTTGAACCAGGCTTTGTCTCAGTCCTCATCTGGAAAACAACAATAATTATGGCTCAAGGGTCATTGTGAATGTTAAATAAAAATGATGACTATCATCTCATATATATTCGGTAAATAGTAGCTATTATCATTATTACTTGAACAATGACCGTAGTTCCTGGTAAAGTATAATTTAATGCTTTGCTGCTGGGCTTAAATCCCTCTTCCACTGCTTACTAGCTGTGTAATCTTGGGACAAATTATTTAACCTCTCTGTGCCTCAATTTCTTCATTTATAGAATTATGGCAATAATAGTGCCTCTTTTCTTGGATTGGTGTGATACCTAAGTGACTGAATGCATATAAAATTATAGGTGCCTGGACATAATAATGCTCGAATACATGCTATCTATAATTATTATCTTGATACACTGATCCCTGGAATCCAAAGGGGGATACTAGTGATGAAAATCATCATATCCATATATTAATTTATTCAGCAAATATTGAATATCTAAGGCCAAATTTTGTGCCAGTATCCAAGGATATAAATGGTGAATAAGCCTGACATGGCTCTGGTCTTCATGGAGTTTACAGTGAATTTGCTAATAGATTTTTTTTTTGAGCAGTCCCTGAAGTAAGCACTTTTAGCAAGTTATGTAGTTGTATCCTTTGCCATAACCCTGTGAAATTAGATATTATTATCTTTATTTTACATACAAGGTGCTAGATTTAGAGAACTTAAATAATTTGAGCAAGGTCACACAGTTGGTAAATGGAAGAGATGGTATTTGAAACTATGTCCTCAAATTTAGATGTCACTAGTCTTAACAGTCATGCTGGACAGTCAGATCTGGCCACATAAAAAGATCTGCCCGGCAAAGTATATACTGTTTAATGGGAATGTGAGTTGGAGGTGGGGGAAAGAGGAGGCTGTAATGGTGAGGGTGACCTCCTGGCCTCTCTGGGAATTCAGTTCTATCTCCGGACCATTTATGACAACAAATGCCCTCTCTCCTTGGATGACTTCAAACATCCCCAAGGATTAGAAACATGTAATCTTATCAACCAGGTTTGGTTCCCATCTGTAGGAGAGCTGGGCTTTTCAATTTAACCACTGGCTTAAAAAAAGATGGAGGGGCGCCTGGGTGGCGCAGTCGGTTAAGCGTCCGACTTCAGCCAGGTCACGATCTCGCGGTCCGTGAGTTCGAGCCCCGCGTCGGGCTCTGGGCTGATGGCTCAGAGGCTGGAGCCTGTTTCCGATTCTGTGTCTCCCTCTCTCTCTTCCCCTCCCCCGTTCATGCTCTGTCTCATGCTCTGTCTCTCCCTGTCCCAAAAATAAATAAACGTTGAAAAAAAAAAAAAATTAAAAAAAAAAAAAAAAAAGATGGAAAAAAAAAAATAACACAAAGAAATCTACTGTCTCTACCCTTCTTTAAAATGATGAATGCTTTTTTAAGGCAAATCCATCATTGGTCACTTGAGGGAGGAAATGTCAAGAAAAGTTATGGTTTGTTAGCTTTTACTTCTTGACATTATACAAGAAAGTAATTGAAGTACAACAAATGCCATGTTGTTTTACCTCATCTATTTATATAGCAATCTGACAAGATGAATATATATGTTACTGTGGATTTGGAAAAAAAGTGACACAGGCTCTATGATTCGTTCTATTGTCTTATCATTGCTGATCAAATGTGCTTTCCCTTAAGAAAACACACGGCAGAGGAATTGATATTCTTTCATGCAGATTCCTGGATATTAAACAATTGAACTCATTTTACACTCTCAGCCCCATTAGGCTCTTATCTCAAGTTCTTAGAGCTTTAACATGGATGTATAATAAAACGTGCACAAATTCAATTCAATACAACAAATATTTATTTAGCACTCACTGTGCATGAGATACTATGCCAAACAGAGATGCCATTAATTCACAATCTGTGATAATTTCAATGCAGCCTGGGCTAAATGTTACCATTATACCATTTATGAAAAAAAAAAAAGAGTCTGCTAAGCAAATCAACAAGGTAGATCTCACCATATATTATGCTATGCTCCTGAAAACTAGTATGTAAATCAGATTGTGAATGCACAAGAAGAGCTTGGTGTTCAAAGAATTTTATACTAATGTTTCTAGAGAATATATAAATCACTGACAAGTAAGGATTTTTAAGTTAGATATTTAAAAGGTGAGTGACCACTTTATTGAGGGATATTATGTGACTCGTATTATGAAAAATCTCAAGGCTTGTTTCTATGACAGCCACGATCTCTCTGTGGTTGGGTAGTCTGTTGTCCAGCAACTTAAATAGAAGAGACATGTTAAATTATTTTTTTTCTTCTGAAAGGTGTCAGCCACAAAACTAAGGTACAGAGCTGCTTATTCTGTGGTAAACATCTCTTTAGTTTTCCACATAGATTGCAGGGGAAGAAAAGAGATACTAAAACTGTATCTAATAGGAAGAGGCAGGATGAGCTTTCAGTGTGTCTTAACCTTTTTATTTTGCTCAAATTGCCTTAGAAAAACCAGCTGGGATCTCAAGTGAGTTACTCAGGGATATAACGTTAAGAATCATGTGACAATGTCTCCTGTGGAAAGAATACAGTAAGATGATGTTTTTTGCATTTTGGCTACCCTGTTTTTTATAGTCGCTTTATCAAAACTGGTCCCTGTGCATTTGCTCCTGTCTGTATATAAATGGGCTGATAGGTTGGACTCCAGAGAGTCTGAATTAAGAACCATCATCATTTATATGTCAATACTGTGTAGTAAAGAATTTGACTTGCCCAAAGAGATTTTGGCTTTGCCCTCAGCTTCAGGGAGATAATTTTTGCCATACATGATTGAAGTGTCTTTGTTTAGGGTGGGGGCTGGTCACTCTGGATCTTGGCATGGGACTAGTCCCATCTGATAGTCTTAGGGTGGGGGCCAGCCCAAGACCAACTGTAATTTATGGTGAGGGTTTAGGTCACATAGTAACAGCTGTCTTAGAGACTGAGTTCAACAACTTGGTCAGTCATAACTGGTAATAAGCACCAATAAAAATTTTAAACACTGAAGCTTTAATGAGCTTCCCTGGATGGTATTACGCTGTGTATTGACACATAGCAATACTGTGAGAGTGATGTATCCTCACCCCATGGAAGAGGACGACAAAAGCTTCATATTTGTAACCCTCTCAGACTCTACCCTATGCATCTATTCCTTGGCTGATTTTCATCTGTATCCTTCCTCTGTAGTAAGCCATAATTGTCAATGTAATAGCTTTCAGTGAGTTCAGTAAGTCCTTCTAGTGAATTATTAAAACTGAAGATTTGTTTGGGGAGGTCATAAATGAAGGCAATCTTGGGGACTGTTTTCTCTTAGCATTTCTCTTAGCATTTCTCTTAGCATTTCTCTTAGCATTTCTCTTAGCATTCTCATAGTGAAGTCATATGATATTTGTCTTTCTCTGACTGACTAATTTCGCTTAGCATAATACCCTCTAGTTCCATCCACATAGTTGCAAATGACAAGATTTCATTCTTTTTGATTGCCGAGTAACACTCCATTGTATATATATATACCACATCTTCTTTATCCATTCATCCATTGATGGACATTTGGGCTCTTTCCATACTTTGGCTATTGTCAATAGTGCTGCTATAAACATTGGGGTGCATGTACCCCTTTGAAACAGCATACCTGTATCCCTTGGATAAATACCTAGTAGTACAATTGCTGGGTCATAGGTAGTTCTCTTTTTAATTTTTTGAGGAACCTCCATAGTGTTTTCCAGAGTGGCTGCACCAGCTTCCATTCCCACCAGCAGTGCAAAAGAAATCCTCTTTCTCCACATCCTCGTCAACATCTGTTGTTGCCCGAGTTGTTAACGTTAGCCATTCTGAAAGGTGTGCAGTGGTATCTCATTGCAACTTTGATTTGTATTTCCCTGATGATGAGTGATGTTGAGCATTTTTTCATGTGTTGGTTGGCCATCTGGATGTCTTTTTTGGAGAAGTATCTATTCATGTCTTTTGCCCATTTCTTCCCTGGATTATTTGTTTTTTGGGTGTTGAGGTTGATAAGTTCTTTATAGATTTTGGATACTAACCATTTATCTGATAGCTCATTTGCAAATGTCTTCTCCCATTCCGTCAGTTGCCTTTTAGTTTTGCTGATTGTTTCCTTCGTTGTGCAGAAGCTTTTTATTTTGATGAGGTCCCAATAGTTCATTTTTGCTTTTGTTTCCCTTACTTCTGGAGATGTGCTGAGTAAAAAGTTGCTGTGGCCAAGATCGAACAGGTTTTTGCCTGCTTTCTCCTTGAGGATTTTGATGGCTTCCTGTCTTACATTTAGGTCTTTCATCCATTTTGAGTATATTTTTGTGTATGGTGTAAGAAAGCGGTCCAGGTTCATTTTTCTGCATGTCGCTGTCCAGTTTTCCCAGCACCACTTGCTGAAGAGATGGTCTTTATTCCATTGGATATTCTTTTCTGCTTTGTCAAAGATTAGTTGGCCATACCTTTGTGGGTCCATTTCTGGATTCTCTGTTCTGTTCCATTGATCTGAGTGTCTGTTTTTGTTCTAGTACCATACTGTCCTGATGATTACAGCTTTGTAGTATAGCTTGAAGTCTGGGATTGTGATGCTCTGTGCTTTTTAAATCTTTTTCAATCTTTTTGAAGATTGCTTTGGCTATTTTCTGGTTCTATATTTGTGCATTCTATCTACTTTTCTTGGAGTCTTATAGGTTTATTAATTTTGGTAGTTTCTCCAAAAATAAACTTTTGGCTTTGCTGGTTTTCTTCATTGATGTTTGTTTACTATTTTGTTAATTCCTCTTCCTGTATTTCTTTATACCTCCTTTGTTTTTCTTTTTTTTATCTTATTGACATACATGTTTAGCTCTTTGGTTTTTGTTTTGTTTTATTTTTGTTTTTGTTTTTTTATTAAATATAATTTATTGTCAAATTGGTTTCCATACAACACCCAGTGCTCATCCCAACAGGTGACCTTCTCAACACCCATCACCCCCTTTCCCCTCTTCCCCACCCCTCATCAACCCTCAGTTTGTTCTCCATATTTAAAAGTCTCTTATGGTTTGCCTCCCTCCCTCTCTGTAACTTTTTTCCCCTTTCCCCTCCCCCACGGTCTTCTGTTAAGTTTCTCAGGATCCACATATGAATGAAAACATATGGTATCTGTCTTTCTCTGCCTGACTTATTTCACTGAGCATAATACCCTCCAGTTCCATCCATATTGCCACAAATGGCCAGATTTCATTCTTTCTCATTGCCAAGTAGTATTCCATTATATATATAAACCACATCTTCTTTATCCCTTCATCAGTTGATGAACATTTAGGCTCTTTCCATAATTTGGCTATTGTTGAAAGTGCTGCTATAAACATTGGGGTACATGTGCCCCTATGCATCAGCACTCCTGTATCCCTAGGGTAAATTCCTAGCAGTGCTATTGCTGGGTCATAGGGTAGTTCTATTCTTAATTTTTTGAGGAACCTCCGCATTGTTTTCCAGAGCAGCTGCACCAGTTTGCATTCCCACCAACAGTGCAAGAAGGTTCCCGTTTCTCCACATCCTCGCCAGCATCTGTAGTCTCCTGATTTGTTCATTTTAGCTACTCTGACTGGCGTGAGGTGGTATCTCATTGTGGTTTTGATTTGTATTTTCCTGATGAGGAGTGATGTTGAGCATCTTTTCGTGTGTCTGTTGGCCAACTGGATGTCTTCTTTAGTAAAGTGTCTATTCATGTCTTCTGCCCATTTCTTCACCGGATTATTTGCTTTTCTGGTGTGGACGTATGGTGAGTTCTTTATAGATTTTGGATACTAGCCCTTTATCTTATATATCATTTGCAAAATCTTTTCCCATTCTGTTAGTTGCCTTTTAGTTTTGTTGTTTCCTTTGCAGTGCAGAAGCTTTTTATCTTGATGAGGTCCCAGTAGTTCATTTTTGCTTTTAATTCCCTTGCCTTTGGAGATGTATTGAGTGAGAAATTGCTGTGGCTGAGGTCAAAGAGGTTTTTTCCTGCTTTCTCCTCTAGGGTTTTGATGGTTTCCTGTCTGACATTCAGGCCCTTCATCCATTTTGAGTTTATTTTTGTGAATGGTGTAATAAAGTGGTCTAGTTTCATCCTTCTGCATGTTGCTGTCCAGTTCTCCCAGCACCATTTGTTAAAGAGACTGTCTTTTTTCCATTGGATACTCTTTCCTGCTTTGTCAAAGATTAGTTGGCCATACATTTGTGGGCATGTTTAGCTCTTTGATTGTCCATCTTTATCTTTTCCTAAAAAAGGTATAAATTTTTCTTAAAGCACGGATTTATCTGCAGCTCATAAGTATTTATGTCTATACATAGTTTATTACCTGTTAAGTTTATTATCATTCTGTTAACATATATGTGAATTGCCATAGTTTTTTGACCTATGGATTATTTAGAAGGGTATTTTAAATGTTCAAACTTATGAAAATTTTAAGCTTCTGTTTGGTAATTGATTTCTTGCTTCATTGTATTAGGGTCAGAAAACACTCTTAAATTTTTTGATATCGTTAGAAATTTTTTGAGACTTGTTTTATGGACCAGAAATATTTGTAAATATTTCATATGTTTTGGAAAGAATATGTGTTTTCTATAGTCCTTAGTCACAGTTTTGCATAGCGTTCATTGAGACAGACAACATTGCAATTGTGTTGTAATTGCATTAAAAGTATACTAGAATTTTACTGATTTTTGTTTGTTCGTTCTGTAAGCTAGCACTGAAATCTCCCACTATGATTGTGCTCTTGTCTCTTTTGTCTCTTGTCAATTTTTGCTCTATATGTTTTAAGGCTATACTTGTTAGGGATACACATTTGTCTCTTGTTACTACATCTCCAGGATGAACTGAAAATTTCATCGTTAGGGTAAGGCTTTTGCTTAAAGTCTTTGTCTGATATTAATACAGTTATATCAGCTTTAAAAAATTTAATGCTTATGTAGTATATTTTTTCTGCCCTTTTGTTTGTAACTTTTTGTCTCCTTATGTTTTAGGTATCTTATTGTAAACAACTTGTGATTTAAAAATATCTGGTTGAAATTATTTGTCTTTTAATTGAAATGATTGCTTCACTTACATTATTGATATATTTGAGCTTAAATCTATCTTATTATGTGAATTCTATTTGTTATACATGTTTTATGTTTATTTCTATCTCCTTTCTTATATTCTTTTGGATTGATAGTTTATTATTTTATCTCCTCCTATTAGTTTGGAAGTTACACATTATTATATGTTACAGAGATAATATTTGCAATGTCAATATCTAGAATATACAAGGAGCTCTTTTTTTAAAAATATTTTATTTATTTTTGAGAGAGAGAGAGAGAGAGAGAGAGAGAGAGACAGAGCACAAGTGGGTGCGGGGCAGAGAGAGAGGGAGACACAGAAACCAAAGCAGGCTCCAGGCTCTGAGCTGTGGGGCTCGAACCCACCAACCGTGAGATCATGACCTGAGCCGGAATCATTCCTAACCAACTGAGCCACCCAGAGGCCTCAAGGAGCTCTTTTTAATACACAAGAAAATGATGGGGGACACAAAAGAAGAATAGGAAAAGATTATGAACAGGCAATTTCCAGATGGTAAAGTATGTGAACTGATACTCAACTTTATTTGAAATCAGAGAAATGCAGATTAAGACAACAAGGAGCGATCAGTTTACACTCATAAAATTTGTAAACATTAAAACATTTATTTGGATAATACCAAAATGTTGGCAAGGATGTGGAGAATTGGCAAATTATATGTTCTACTTGTGAATATTTAAACACATTCAGCTGTTCTTAAGCACAAACTAGCAGTATTAGTAAAATTGAGCAGTATTAAGCAAAATGTACAATCCAGCAATCCCACTATTTGGTAAAAACCTTAGAGATACTGGTATATGAGTGTACCAGGAGACACTCATGAGAGTGCTCATCATAGTGTTGTTGAGAGGCGGGAAGGAAGAGGAAACATCATAGATGTCCATCAACAAGGGACTAGATTAAATTAGGGGAAAAGTGGAAGTAAATAAATCATAAGAACAGCATTGAGTGAAAATAGTAAAAAATAGAACTGAATCTAGCAAAAAAAATTGCTATACAAATTGCTATTTATTTTTCAGAGGCACAAACAAATCTGAGCACATTTACCAAAAACATTATAAAGTGGTTGTCCTCATGGGATGAAAGGGAATGGGAGAGGAGTTCATATTAAGAGGCAAGATATCTAGAAATAAAATTTAACAAGAGGAGAGTCTGTATGGACTTACAATGACAGAGTGATACCAACGAGTATGATTAACTCAGCTCAAAGGGAGAGTTGCATTACATCAGTGATTCCAAAATCCAAATTATTTTTTCCCCAAATTATTTATGTTACATCTTTTGCCATATTTGTAGAGCATCTAGACAGTATATTTAACATATCCTTTAAATAGCCTTACATAAAACATTAAAATTTTACTTAACAGGAAGCTTTATATCATGATCATTAATGGAAAACTAGTGTATTTTCCTAGTAGATACAAGGGAAGTATAAAAATAATTATATGGAAACAAACCAATGCTCTGAAGTTCCAGTTGGGTACCGTGGCCGGCTGGAGGCTGAGTCTGAGGTTGGATCTCTTTGGAAAAGTCTAGAAAGTCACTAAAGAAAAAGAAGAAAAAGAAAAGGAAAAAGAAAAAGAAAAAGAAAAAGAAAGCCACCCACCTATGACATCCTATTTCTTTATAATCAGAAAAGGGAAAGAAAATTAAGAAGGGAATATAACTTTATACAATGTACTTCAGAAATATCTAATGCCATTATCTGGCCTTTAGTACAACACCTGAAATTAATTTGAGACTCATCTGTGTTATGTGTCCCACACTTTGGGAAACTCAGGAGTGAATGGCTGCTAATGTCTTTTCTAGCTTTAACTTTCTGAAATTGCATGAAATTAAGAAAGGCAAAATATTGTGAATAAGGAAAGACTCCTGCTAGTAAAACCACCAAATAACAGCAGATGAATTTCCAGGAGAGGAAATAGGGCTAAAATCTGCTTGAAGGATTGAATCAAATCTTCACCATTGTTCCCATTTCACAGAACTTTGCAAATATTACTTAAGCTCCTGGGATGATCCAGGTGAAACTCACTGGAACCAGGAATTGGTTGATGAGTTCTAATGGGTTTTATTGATTGATCGATTGATTGATTGAGAATATGAAAGAATAGTGGGTTCTAATGATTCAGCTTCTGAGCTGCCAGCAGCCTTTGGAGCTGGGCTGTGGATGGTGTACAAAGGTAAATATAAAGAAAAGAGTCCCCAGAACTTGTAGTTCCATTGGTCTATGAGTTAGTTAGCAGCTTCCAGAATAACAAATAATTTGATCAATGAAGGGAATAGATATTATTTACTATGATTTCTTTCAGACCTTATGAAGACTATTTAGGTTGCAAATGACATAAACTAATAGGGGAAAAGCAACACAATGTTACCAGGACTGATTTGCTTTCCTTTTTTAGATCAGCTGTCTGCATATCACCAACCCTAGTGGCTTCATCCTTCCAGTATCAACTCCTGAGGGAAGGAGAGAGAGATAGCTTCTTTCCCCCAGTGGATTCCAAGAGTCCATAGAGACTGTTACTGGCCAGAATGGTGCCATGTACCCATTCCTGAATCATTACCACAGGCAAGAAGAATTTCTTAAAGTATGGATTCATACCCCATGCTGGAGCCATCTTCCATCCAGAAGACATGGCTGAGAATGGGGGAAGGAAATGTATGCTGGGAAGGCAAAATCAACAAATACCTATTGCTTCTTTGAAGTTAGACCAGAAGTCAGCTAGCTTTTACTTTAAAGGACAAGAGAGTAAATATTTTATGCTTTGGGGGCCACATAGGGTCTGTGCCACACCCTTCTCTCTCTCTTTCTGTTACAACATTAAAGACATAGAAACCTTCTTAATTGTGGGCTATACAAAACTGGTTGCAAGCTGGATTTGGTTCACAGTTTGCTGATCCTTGAATTAGACTGACCCTTCTTTTCTGTGTTTCAGAATGATTTTTTTATAAGGTTTACCTTCTGAAATGCTTCTATAGACAAAACCTCTAATCCAGAAGCTCTATTAGAGCAGGGGACCTATCTTTTTCTTCTTCTCCTTATTTTTTTCTCCCCCTCCCCTCCTCCTCCTTCTTCTTTTTCTCCTCCTTCCCCTACCCCTTTCCCCTTCTCCTCCTCTTTCTCCTCTTCCTTCTTTTTTTTTTCCTTCCCCTCCTCCTCCTTCTTTATACTATTACCACTATTTGCCATGCCTTCTTTTTACCACCTCATCCAGTGTCTAGCACGTCTGGTAATTGAAGTCCCCCAATGAATGTATATTGAGTATATAAGAGCCCTTTCACAGAGCTCTGCCAACAAAGACTGGACTTCCAGAGGCCTGGAAGAAAAGGCTTTGGTGTTTCATGGAGCTGCAGTGCTGGGTAATTCCAGGAAGGTGGGTGGGGTGGTTGGTAGAAAGAAAACTGCAAGGAGGCGGGATACCCATGCTTTGGTTCTGGCTATGTCCCAGCCTTGTGACTTTGAACAAATCATTGGTCTTCCTTGACTGTTTCTGCCTCTTCACTTATAAAATCATGGCATTGGATTAGGAAATGACCAAAGTTTTCTATAGCTCAAGATTTCATGGCAAAAAGGGAAACATTATGCAACAGTGACAGGAGCTGATGAGAAGGGGAAACTGTGACTTTATTATGGGATTTTGGAAATTGATTTTCAGAAGTTTTGGCTTTCTGAAGAAATGCTAATGACTCAAACAGCCAGATAAACACAGCTATAATGGAAGAAGAGTTTGCCAGTTCATTATCTTTGAAAGGAATTTACAATGCTCTGTTCAGTTGAAGGCAGGAGTATTTCTAATTCTTTTTTTTTTTTTCCAAAGGATGAAGCTTCACAATATGTTTTGAAGCTTACCTTTCACTACACACATGGCAGACATTTGTAGCTGGAGAAATTATCCTCTATGTAAATATTGTCCAGTAAATTAATCAAACTTCTACTGAGAACTGATTAAATATCAGGTGCTTAGTTAGATGCCTCAAAGATGGAGAACAGATGGTTCCTTCCCTAAGGGAGTTTTAATCTGGAGATGTTGAATGGAGAATCATTTAGGTCTAACCAGGAAAACAGAAACACCTCTAAGTATTTAGAATGAGGGAATTTAATGCAGAAAGTAGTTACACAGATGATGGAATTGTTGAGAAGTCAATGGGGGATGATGCGGTGACCCAGGAGATGATGCGGACCTGCTGCTACGATGTTTTTAGATGCATGGAAAAAGAAATGGCCCGTGATAAGTGAGGTGGAAGTGCCAGAATTTGCATGGAAAGTGGTGGAAATGGATTAAAAGGCTCCAAATAAGGCCAGAAAGCCCACCACATGATTGTGTACCATGGAAAGGCTTGGGGGAGATACATTTAGTAAGGAAATAAGGAATGTGTGGGTGAGAGGGACACTAGCGTCCCTTGGAAGTCTGATGGGGCTCCTTGGCAGGCCACGGCTAACTGTAGGATACACCATGACAGAACTGGGCTTACTGATAGCAATGGGGAAGCTAGCACTCTGGGGAAATAGAGGCCAGATGGTGACACTGAACATCAGGTGGACAGAATTATTGTGATGAATTGAAAGGTCAGAGAAGCAACCAGGAAGGCCCTGTGTCCTGCAGAGCATTATGAAGATGCTTAATGGAAAAATGCATCTCTAGAGGCTAAAGATGAACAGCTAAAAGAAGTACTACTAAATGTGTACAATCAAAAGAGATCAAGGGTGGATGATCAGGAGCCTGAGAGCAATCACTTCTAATAAAAAGGCACAACCCAGTGGTGCTCATTTTTGCCAGACAAGTTTTGGAACCTGAAACCCAGTGAGAGACCAGTTCTCCATAAGGAAGAGCCTGGCAACGTAAGTATACACATTAATGATTCCTCCAGGCTTTCCCCAAAAGGACCTGTAGCCATTTATTGGAGTTACTTACACTGGGAAAAGGCTAATGCCCAAACATTTCAAGGATTGTTGGACACAGGATCCTAACTGGTATTGACACCTAGAGGCCAAAGCGTTGTTATGACCCTTCTATTAGAGCAGGGGCATAGAAGATGGATTTGAAGTCCTTGGCTGTAGTCCAGCTCATGGTCTACGAGGTCTGTGGACAACTCACCCAGTTGTCCTGTCCCAGGTTTTCAAAGATATAACTGGGATAGACATACTAGTTGGTTTAATCCACACATTCAGTCCTTGGTCTACAGGGTAGGGGTTATAGTGGGGAAGGGCAAGTGGAAGGCTTGGCCTCCCAGTACCTGACCCAGGCAAAGGTAGTCAAATAAAGACAATATCTCATCCCAAGGAGGATGACAGAAATTAATGCTGGTCTAATGACCTAAAGAATGCAGAGGCGGGTCCTCATCATATCTCCATTCAATTCATTAGCCTGCTTCCTGCAAAAATTAGGTGGATTCTGAAATATGACAGTGGACTACTGTATTCTTGATCAAGTAGAACCCCCAGTGCAGCTACTATGTCAGATGTAGTCTCTTTTCTAGAGCACATTAATAAATGTGTTCAAAAATATAGTATAGTAACATAAAATTTGAGGTTCAGTAAGGCCAGCAGATCAGGAGATGATTGCCATTGGAAAGATTGTTAGTCACAGTTCCCAAGAGGAGCAGGCATGCCAAACCCTGGAGTCTGGGGTGGGGGTGGGGGGCACCATTGTCAGCCAGGAGACAGAGGGAGCTGGGGGCAACAGCCTTTACTGTGGTTTCTTCAGGAAGGATTGGGTGAAGCAGGGTAAATAGGTTTGGGATTGGCTGGTTTGAATGATTTCACTGGCCTCCAAGGACCTGGCCTGGGGTGATTAGGTTAGGATGATAGAGGCTGACTGTGAGGGCTCAAAAAAAGAGGTGGTTGAAAGTGTGGCCAACTGGACTGGTTGGTTTGTATTTGAAAAGTGTGCTAGTGGACGGGTCCTTTACTGCCTCTAGGAGTTGGCTAGCCCTGGGAGGAGCAGTCCTTCCAGGGTCAACAAGGGCTCAGATGTCACAACATCAGAATACAGAAAAGACATGGCTAATACACACAGGTGCATAGGACGTGGTCACTGATCTGGCAAATGTGCCCTTTTCATTCCCTATCAGATCAGAAGATTAGAAACAACCTGCATTCACATGGAATGGTCAACAGTATACATTTACAGTTTTGTTCCAGGACTATGTTAACTCTCTCTCTTCTATCAGAATATACTCTGAATAGATCTGGGCTGTCTGGACATTCCACATAATATCATACTAGTCTACTATATGGATAATGCCATGACAATCCGACTAGCTTTGCAAGAAGTGGCTAGCAAATTAGAGGCCTTACTCTGGCAAGTGTACTCTAGAGGGTAAGAGAGAAAAATCTATGAAGATCCAAGGGGCCTGTCGTATCAACAGCATTTCTTATGGGTCAACTTGTCTGGGGGTGTGACTGTTCAAAATTGGAGGTAAAAAGTCCTTCTTGCCCCAAGTAGGGACCCGTCTTTAAGACTCTATGGGATTGCCAAAATTTATTTTGAAATATCATCACAGCTTGACCTCTCCCTGTACCAAACTTTCTTCTTTCCTTTCTTTTCTCTGGTGTTGACTCCAAGAGTACTTCCTAATCAGCACCCCCCCATACCTTAACCTCCACCCCAGAATCCACTTCTTGGGAAATCCAATCTGTAACAAAAGACTTTCCCATTACTATTCAAGCATCAAACACAGAATAGGTCCATGAGGACAGATAGGAAGGAAAGCTTGCAAAAACAAATGGAAGCAAGTGAGCACTGTTCTAGAAATGTCAGTCTCTGCTTTCTCTGCCCATACCCTTACCTCTAACCCCAGATAGATGCTGGCAGTGGCATATTTGTACTATGTGATCCAATTCCTCTTACCAAGTTAATTTTAGTAACGGTGGGTACCTGATCCAAGGGTAATTCACCCATTGGCTGGCCAGTGATAACTGATTTGGGTGGTGTAGCGTGGAAACATGAGTTTGGGTCAATGCAATTCTCCACTCCGGAATTCTAAATGAGACAGAAACTGAGCAGGTTAGCTATTGTGCACAGGAGAGAAAAGGGGGGTGATAGTTTGGGAGTGGCTATTACAAGTTCTGTGACCACAGAAAACACAGCTTGGTAAGAGAGTGGGGTATAGAATGGAGAGAAGGTGAAGTAAGGGGAGGAGTCTTGATTCCTCCTGGTTTCTCATTTTCAGTTCCTATGGGACCCAGCTATGCCTGGTCTTTACTCTTGGGTTCCCATGAGATATTTCTGAGACGGTTCCTCAGTTGAGCTAGATTGAGTGACTCTCTCTTTCTTACAACCAAAAGAAACTGCCTCTAGAATTGAAGCTTGAGGGTATCACTTCCTGTTTGATTGACCGTGTCACTTTCTTATATTATTAGTTACTCTCTATGTGTTGTTTTTATCTCTCCATTTAAACTGTGAGCTTTTTGAGGTCAGTGTTCTATATATTTTAGGAAAGGCTAATGATGATGACAATGATAATAATAATAATAATAATAATAATAATAATAACAACTCACATTAACTCAGTTTTGACTATGTGCCAGACACTGAGCTAGGTGCTTTCCATGCACTACCTTTAGTAGTAAATGCTCAACTGTGAGTTCTTCTTATCATAATTAGTAATAATGACCTTCATCCACTTACTATGAGAGTAAAACCAGAGGAAATGAGCGTGCAATACAGCTGGAGGCAGGAAAGGAGGAATTTATTCTTGGGGTCATAATATTTTTCTTAAGGTTTCTTTTTTCTTCTTAGTAAAAGTGTGATACAGGTTCATGAGAGAAAATTTGGAAAATTCAGAAAACCACAAGGAAGAAAAAATTTTTCAAGCACCCCATTCTCACCATTAGAGAAAATCATTGCTAATATTTTGGTGCATATCCTTCTGTTCATACACACACACACAAATACACACACATTCCATTGTGAATTTTCCCCATACAATCTGCATGAACACTTCCCATGCCATTAAATATGTTTTCAGGACGTACTTTTCAAAGGTAGGTGCGATAATCCTCTTTGTGAGAAGTGTCAGGGAATGAATGGAACAAAGGACCCTGGAGATTTTACCCTGGGTGGGGACTGTGAACTCTCCCACCTATTCTGAAGGTTCCAGGTTCCTTTTTGCCTGGTTCAAGGGGAAGGGTTGTATGACCTCTGGAGGGCACTATGTTTCCAAAATTCTTCTGAAACCAAGAAATTCTTGCATCTCCTTTATATCCCCTCCTTCCTTTTGCTTCCTTCATCTAATATTGCTTTTGATAATCTTTGCTCTTGGATCCTCGAGGCTCCCGAGAGTCGACGCTTGGGGGTTGGTTTGCACAAGGTCTGGGTTCTGGGACCAGCCGCGATTAGCCTGCGTCTCCTGGACCTGCTTGAATTTTCCATGGAGTCCCAGCTACCGGTTCATTTCCCGGCACGACAACAGTCACTGCCAGCAGATGGCGCTGTGCGCAAATGTGTCTGCCTAGGTGTGATTTACACAAGCCCTTGAAGGCTTTAAATATTTATCCACAAAATTCAATAAAGCTGTTCATCAAATCTAATGCTCGGAATTTGGGCAGCCCATGAAAATATTATAATATTTTGCCCGAGGTTCCAGAATCCTTTTCTGTATGGTGTGTTTGTATATTCAGACTCCTGATATTTGTTTATCACCAGCAGGAAGGAATTCATGTTTTCTTATTGGAGATTTTGCATGAGATCAGGCCTGGGAAACCTTCTTAATTTTTTTCCTCTAGATATTGCAGGGAGCATGAACTCCTTACCTGACTGAGAAGTCATCCAGGTGAGGCACAAATGTGAGCCATCTCTGTATTCTCAGCAAGTGTGTGGCACAGAGGGAGAAGCCCCGTGAACAACTTAGTTGTTCATCCAAGGGAAGCTGGATAAGGTTATTATTTTTTTATTATTATTTTGAACGTGTGTGTGTGTGTATGTGTGTGTATGCTCACACGTGTGTAGAGGGGAGGGGATTAACCTGATATGTGTGAGGTGCTGCCCCCAGGAGGCGAGTGTGGAAATGCACCTGGTCTTCGCAATGATTGGGTGGGTGGGTGGATGGATGAGAAGGGGTCCCCGCTGGGGTTTAGTGGGCATGACCCAAGGATGCTGAACATGCAAGAAAGAGTTCAGCACAAAGAATTATCCAAAATGCCACTTGCTCTGCCTTTAAGAAGCCCTGTGTGGCTTCTTTCTAACTGGCGGTATTATGCAAATCACATAACTTCTCTGAGCATCAATTTTTCTCATCCTGTAAAATGGAGATGTAAACGTTCATCTGGATTCCTCATAGAAATGTGGGTTTCACATAAATAACGTATGTTAATGCACTTTTCACAAATTATAAAGCAGCCTTCCAGGGTCCACAGGAAAGTTTCACCCATCAGCCTGGGCTTGTTGACCACAGAGTGTGACCGGCTGAGGCCCGAATCACACAGGGAGGATTGAAACCTGTTTCCACCTGAATTGTCAGGATATTCAGTCACCAGCTCCTCTCCTCCTGGCTGCTCAAGCCCTAAACCAGAGCCATCTTTGATTCCATGTTGTCTGTCACCCCCAAAGTTCAATTGCTCAACATTCATATCCATTCTACACAAAAACTCCACTCAAATCTGTGTCTTGTCTTCATCTTTCCCACTTTCACCCCAGGCCAGCTGTGGCCTTCCACCTCTTGAGGGAACCACATAGGCTAATGGTCTCAGGGCTTCATGTCCCACCCCATCCATGACGTTTTCCTATATAGCAGCAAGAGTGATCTTTTAAAGCTCATTCCCCAGCTTCAAACCCTCTGTTGACTTCTCATTTCCCTTGGAATCACAGCTACCCCTTCCACTGGCTTCCAAGGCCCTGCATGCTCTGGTGTTTTCTAGCACTGTTTTTGGACCCTGTCCCCACATTCACCACAGAGTGCCAACATTCTGATTCCCAAGCTCCTAAACTCTTTCTTCCCTCAGCAACGTTGCCCTTGCTGATTCCTCTATCCAGAACATTCTTTCCTCAGTCTTTTATCTCTTCAAATCTCGGTTCGGATGTCACCCCTCAGAGAGGCTTCTGCTGGCCTCCCCACATAGACCAGTCCTACACTAGGGCATTTCCTATCCTATTACCCTCTTTCATTTCCTTTACAATGCTTATCACCCTCTAAAATGACCCTGTTTGTTTTGATCTGTTCATTAGTTTACTCTGTAAAAATGCTGTTGTCATGAAAGCAGACACTCTCTCTGGTTTATCACTGCTGTATCCCTGGAACCTAGAACACTGCCCAGCACAGAGCTGGAGCTTAGTACATGTTTGCTGATGAATGAAAGGGATAGTTCTGGCTCAGGGTTTCTCATGGGGTAGCAGCTGGGCTGTTGGCCAGGCTCTCATCTGAAGGCTGGATTGAAGCTGGAAGATTCACTTTCAAGGTACTTCACTCACATGGCTGCTGGCAGGAGGCCTCCGTTCCTCACCAGACGGGCCTTTCTGTAGACTTGCTCATGACAAGGAAAGTAACTTCATCTAGAACAAGTGATCTAAGAGAGAGCAAGGGGAAAGCTTGAAGCCTTCCATCGCCTCATCACCCACTGTCACTTTTGCCATACTCTATTTGTTAGAGGAGTCACTTAGCCCAACCCACACTCAAAGGGAGGGGAGGCATGGGCCACCTTTTGGAGGGAGGTGTGTGGAAGAGTCAGTGGACATCTTTTAAAGCCACCACATCCCAGTCATCCGGCACAGATCCTGCTCTTTCACGTGGCCATCTATCTCTCCACCAGATTTCATCTACCCCTTTAGACTATGTCATTGGTGGCAAGGTGGCAAGAGGTGAAAATATGGGCAGTTAAACACAGCTGGCCCCACCTCCTGAACCAGAAGAGACTCATGCTGTGCAGCCATCAGCAGCCTCTTTGTGTGCGAAGGAGGGCCTGGGAAATGAGTGCACAGGCTTGGTTATTCTTCCTCCCTCTTCCTACTGTGCTTCTTTAATGTTGGAACTTAGGGGTAGGTGGCATAAATACAAGCTTGGCCCTTAAGCTACAAAAAATGAGGCCCCGGTGATAACAACATAGAAAATCCAAAGCTAAGGGAAACTAGTCTCAGAGAATCCTTGTTAATTGAAGTAATTAAATCAGCAGGAAGCCATCTGAACAATTATCACACTACAAGGAAAAACTCATTTTAAGGCCTTAGAATAAACATTCTAATAAATAGCTATTAGTTTATATTTGTAAATACCATTGGCCTATCAGGAAATTTGCTAATAGATTTTTAATTAAGGGGAACATTTATAGTAGAGCTGTACGGCCCTGCGTTCGGCATCCTTCCCCTGGTTTGGACACGGAGCCTTGGACTCACTTTGAGAAATTAAGAAATTGGCTTGATCTCTTTTGGCCAAAGTTGCTGATTTTTGGGGGGCAGGTGATCTTGGATTATTCCATCAGGAGCTGGTTCAATGAAGTCTCTATGTCCTCACAGGTGGAGGAACCCAAAGACTTGTTTCCATGAAAGAAACAAGAAAGCCCTTGTAGAAATATAGTTGATACTGTTCTCAGAGGACCAAGTAGTGAATACAGGAGTCCTGATCACGGCGATGTGTGCGGGTGTCTCTGTAACTTTCTTCCCATTGAAAGCTGATGAGACTTTTTAAAAAAAAAATACTATTTTTGTTTTTGGGGGAGCACAAGCAGGGGAGGGGCAGAGAAAGAGAGGGAGACAGAGGATCCAAAGCGGGCTCTACACTGACGGCAGAGAGCCTAAAGCCGGGCTTGAACTCACGAGCTGTGAGACCATGACCTGAGCCTAAGTTGGATGCCCCACTGACTGAACCACCCAGGTGCCCTGATGATAATTTTTAAAGGAAGTATTAATAGCTTACTTTTTAAAAAGAGATTTATCCTTTTGGATGTTCCTTCCGATACATCATCTCATTAATCCATACCCAAACCTTGTGGAGTACATGAGGCAGGTATGATTATGCCCATTACCTGGATGAAGTAACAGAGGCAGATGTGATTCAGTGTCATGTAGCAAGTCAAGGACAGAGTTGTACTGGACCCCAGGTTTTCCAACTATTTCTTGTCTTACTCCACCTTGATGTTTCCCAATCTTCCTTTAACGCAGAGGTGCCTAACTATTTGGGGGTCACCTTTAAGAATCTGCAGACATTTTCCAAGAAAAGAAAATCCACTTGCACACACTATTTTATGTACAATTCAGGAGATGTAATCACTTCCTGAAAATCAATGTTGGACCGCCTAAGGGTTTGTTTATCCCAAGATGAGAAGCCTGGCCATTTATCCAGCAGCAAGGTGTTAGTCATGTAGAGTGGAGGTTTAGACTTCATCTGAAAAGTGAAGATCCGACTTTTGTGGTTCGAAGTAGAGATTCCCTTGCCCATTAGTTCCCTTCAAGTCTGGTGTTTGTCAGTAATTAGGCGAAAAAGGCACCAGGCTGGAAGTCTCAGTTCACAAGGGATTTATCCTGTTACATTATCAGAAGGCACCTATGTTAGCTTTTCTTTAATATCCATTGGATTAAAGGTTTTGGAATCAGATGTTTTAGCACACTCCCTCGCCCCTTTCTCCAATTCGAGGTCCACTTGGAGGGTTTTGCTTGCATTAGGCATGAACTGGCTCTGTTTTATGGGCACGCCCACATTTCCCCCTTCTTTGAAATATCAGTGGCAGAGTAATATGATAAAGTTCTTAGTTGACACATGGAGTAGTCTGTAATATGCTAACATTTCTGTATCACGTTAGTATTGCATTAAGCTAATATGACACTAATTCAAGATGACAGGAAAAATGACTAATACAATAAAACCTTCGTCTACCTCTGTAGGGCTGCCACACGTGTCTGATTTAATTCACCTGAAACCTCTCATGGCTAGGCAGGGTGAAGGTGCAGCGGGACCATGAAAGTGAAAGTCCCTGAAAAACAAAAACAACCATAGAGTCCCTGGCGGGCCTTTACCGTCTCCCACTCGACCTCTACATCCCAATTCCTGGGAGGCAGAATAAAGGGTAGTGGTCAAACAG
The DNA here is from genome assembly GCF_018350155.1 of Leopardus geoffroyi. Classification (NCBI taxonomy): domain Eukaryota; kingdom Metazoa; phylum Chordata; class Mammalia; order Carnivora; family Felidae; genus Leopardus; species Leopardus geoffroyi. The sequence continues at coordinate 30,763,800 of NC_059335.1, read as the reverse complement.
GAGTGGTTAGTTGAATGCAATGTAAGGTTGGGATTAAGACAGACTTGGAGTCAGGTCTAAGCTCTGCAAAATAGTGACCTTGGGCAAATTACTTAACTCGCTTGAATTTCAGTTGCCTGTGAAATAATCTCAGTACAACAACCTCATGGGGCAATTTTGAGGATTAAATGAGGCAATGTATACTTAGTAAGAGTTCAGAAATGGTGATGATGTTAATGATGACAAAAAAACGATACCTCACTGGACCTAGAAACAGAATGGCCTGGAACACCCTTGGATCTAAAGATTAACTTATTTTTTATTTTTTAAATGTTTATTTATTTTTGAGAGAGAGAGCAAGAGAGGGGCAGAAAGAGGAGACACAGAATCTGAAGCAGGCTCCAGGCTCTGAGCTGTCAGCACAGAGCCCGATGCGGGGCTCGAACTAGTGACCTGTGAGATCATGACCTGAGCGCGAAGTCGGATGCTCAACTGACTGAGCCACCCAGGTGCCCCTTTATTTTTTATTTTTTAAGGATTTTATTTTTAAGTAATCTCTATACCCAGCATGGGGCCTGAACCCACAACCTGAAGAAGAAGGATCGCATGCTCCACTGACTGAGCCAGCCAGGTGTCCCAAGATCAACTTTTTAAAACTTTTTTCCTTTCTTTTTCTTTTCCTTTCTTTTCTTTTCTTTTCTTTTCTTTTCTTTTCTTTTCTTTTCTTTTCTTTTCTTTTCTTTTCTTTTCTTTTCTTTTCCTTACCGTGGTAAAAAGTGCATACACAAAATTTACCATTTTAACCACTTCTGAGTGTATATTTAATCGTGTTAAGTATATGCACGTTGCTGTGCAACAGATCTCCAGAACTTTTACATCTTGTGAAACTTCAAGTCTACCCATAAAACAAATCCCCATTTCCGCCTTCCCCCAGCTCCTGGCAACCACCATTCTACATTCTGTCCCTATGAATTTGGGACTAAGTGTCCCAAGTGCCTCATATAAGTGGAATTATACAGTATTTGTCCTTTTGTGACTGGTTTCTTTTACTTAGCATAATGTCCTCAAGGCTTTCCCATGTTTTTTATAACATGTATCAGAATTGCCTTCTTGTTAAAGATTGATTTATGGCAGCATTATCTACGATGGTTGAATTATAGAAACAGCCCAAGTGTCCATCAACTAATGAATGGATGAAGAGGTAGAACATATATACAGTGGAATATTACTCAGCCATAAAAACCTTGCCATTCACAACGACATGGATGGAGCTAGGGAGTATAATGCCAAGTGAAATAAGCCAGTCAGGGAAAGACAAATACCATATGATTTCACTCCAATGTGGAATTAAAGAACCAAAAGAAATGAGCAAAGGGAAAAAAAAAAGAGGGAGAGAGGCAAACCAAGAAAAAAACCCTCCTAACTATAGAGAACAAACTGATAGCTACCAGAGGGGAGGTGGGTGGGTTGGTACAAAAAATAAAGATGGAATAGTATTCCACTGAATCTGTCTGCACCATATTTTGTTTATCATTCATCTGTTGGTGGACTTGAGGTTTGCTTTTACTTCTTGGCTAGTGTGAGTAGTGCTACTGGGAACATAGGTGGGCAGATATGTCTTTGAGATTCTGTTTTCAGTTCTTTTGGATATATACACAGAAGTGGAATTGCAGGGTCATATGATAATTCTATTTTTATTTTTTTGAGGAACGACCACTCTATTTTCCAATGATTAGTGATGTTGAGCATCTTTCCAGATGGTTGCTGGCCATTCATATGTCATCTTTGCAGAAATGTCCATACAAGTCCTCTGTCCACTTTTTAAAAATGTTTATTTTATTTATTTTTGAGAGAGGGAGAGAAAGAGAGCGAGCAGGGGAGGGACAGAAAGAGAGGGGGACAGAGGATCTGAAGCAGGCTTCATACTGACGGCAGAGAGCCTGATGCGGAGCTCAAACTCACGAACTGTGAGATCATGACCTGAGCTGAAGTTAGACACTTAACCGACTGAGCCACTCAAGCACCTTATCCATGGTCCATTTTAAAAATTGAGTTGTTTGTTGTTGAGTTGTAAGAGTTCATTATATATTCTAAATATTAACCCCTTATCCGACATATGACTTGCAAATATTTTCTCCCATTCTTTAGGTTGCCTTTTCACTCTGTTGACTATGTCCTTTGAGGCACAGAAATCTTAATTTTGTTCTAGTGCAATTTGTTTATTTTTGCTTCTGTTTCTAGTGCTTTTGGTGTCATATTCAGGAATCCTTGCCAAATCCAACGTCATGAAAATTTTCCCCAATGTTTTCTTCTAAGAGTTTTACAGTTTTAATTCTTACACTTTGGTCTTTAATCCATTTTAGGTAATTTTTGTATAGGGTGTTAGGTAAGAGTCAATTTTTTTCATGTGGACATCCAGTTTACCTAACACAATCTGTTGAAAAGATTGTCTTTTACCCCATTTAATGGTATTGGCACCCTTATGAAAAGTCATTTGACCACATATGTGAGAATTTAGTTTTGGATTTTCTATTTCTTATTGGCCCGTAAGCCTGTCTGTATGTCAGTACCTCACTGTTTCAATTTCTGTAGCTTTGTGGTAAGTTTTGAAATCAGGAACTTTGAGACCTTCCACTTTGTTCTTTTTCAAGATTGTTTTGGCTATTCAGGGTCTTTTAAAATTCTATACAAATTTTAGGGTGGAATTTTCTATTTCAGCATAAAACATCACTGGGCTTAAAACATTTTTTTTGTAATGTTTATTTATTTTTGAGACAGAGAGAGAGCGCGCGCGCGCATGTGCGTGCGCGCGCGCGCAAGTGGGGGAGGGGCAGAGAGAGAGGGAGACACAGAATCTGAAGCAGGCTCAAGGCTCTGAGCTGTCAGCACAGAGCCCAACATGTGGCTCGAACTCTCAAACTGGAAACCATGACCTGAGACGAAGTCAGACGCTTAACTGACTGAGCCATCCAGGCACCCTGGGATTTTGATAAAGATTGAATCTGTACATTTCATTGGGTAGTATTGACATCTTAAGTTTTCAGATTCAGAAACACATGAGGTCTTTCAATTTGTTTGCGTCTTTAATTTCTCTCAGCAATGTTTTGTTGTTTTCAGTGTACAAATCTTCTACCTTTTCGGTTAAATTTATTCCTAAGGTGTTTTCTGCTTTTTGGTTTTTGTTCATTTGTTTGTTTTGTTTTGTTTTGGGGCTGTCGTAAATGAAATTGTTTTCCTGATTTCCTTTTTGGATTGTTCAAGGAGGTTTACTTTTTGTTATTTATTTTCTTGAAGTGTTTACTTTTTCAGAGTCACATGAGCACGCAGTAAAAAACTCACACAGCCTAAGAACATATGCAATGAAAAATAAGTCTCCCTTCATACTTGACCTTCAGGACCAAGCTCCCCTTCCTAGAATCCATCATCCTTTCTAGTTGCTTCTGATGCCTTCCAGAGATATGCTGTATTGATATAGCCATTTTATGAACAGATGGGATGTACAATATACACTGTTCTGGACCTAGCTTTTTTCTTTTAAACTCAGTATATATTGGCAAGAGTTTTATATAGCACACCAGGAAATACCTTATACTTTTGTAAAGGCTACCTACATTATAGGTATACACTTTACCTTTTTTTTTTCCTTAGCTACTTCCATTAGTGAGAGACATTTAGGTTGTTTCCAGTTTTTGCTGTTAGAAAGAAAGCTTCAGTGGCCACCTCTGTACATGTGTCTTTGAGCACATATATGAATACACTGCTAGCTAGAATAAATTCTTGAATATGTTTCTAGAATGGCAGCTAGACCAAGATTATATACATGGGAATTTTTTGGAGATGGTACGGAGTTTCTACTAATTTACCTGTTGCTGATAGTTTTTGAGGATGGGGGTTTCCCCCATGTCCATAGGCAAATTTTGGCTTTTGCCAATCTGATAAGTTAAAATAATGGTATGTTTTTTAATAGTTTAATTTACATTTCCATAATTATGAGTCATATTCAGTACATTTTTAAAAGGCATTTTTTTCTAATGCTGTGAACCACATTGCATATTTCATGCCCATTTATTTATTGTAAAACTTTTCTCCTTAGCTCATAAAAAACTTCTTGTATTGGACAGAACTAGCCCTGTATCATGTGGCAGAAATACTTTTTCCCCCCCTGGTTTTTGTTTGTTTACTGTTTATGGTGCCTATTGTGCAGACATATTACTTTTATGGAATCAAATTATAAATTTAAAAAAATTTACAATTTTTCTCCATGGCTTTGGGTTTTATATCATGACTCAAGTGACCTTTTCTATTCCAAAAAAACAATAAAAAAAAGATCTTGTGTTTCTCCTACCATTTTTCTTTGTTTTACATGTTTAAATGTTTGACCTATTTAACATTTATTTTGGGGTAAGAAGTGAGTTTTTGTTTCTGTTTTCCTGGATGGCTAGTTAGTTGTCAGTCTAACTTTTATTGAAAAGATTCTATTTTATCCACTGATTGAAAGGTAACCTTTGTCATATAATCCATTTCCATAGGCATTTATTTTTTATTTTATTTTATTTTTTTAATGTTTATTCATTTTTGAGAGACAGAGACAGAGCATGATTTGGGGAGGGGCAGAGAGAGAGGGAGACACAGAATCCCAAGCAGGCTCCAGGCTCTGAGCTGTCAGCACAGAGCCTGATGCGGGGCTCGAACCCACGATGAGAGATTATGACCTGAGTTGAAGTCAGACACCCAACCGACTGAGCCACCCAGGTGCCCCATTTCCATAGGTATTTAGGTTTATTTCTAGAGTTACTATTCTTTTGTCTGTTTTATACACCTGTACCAAATTATTTTAATTACCCCAGCTTTATAGTTCCCAGGAATGGGCTTTATTCATTCAAGAAATTCTATTGGTATATTATTGAGATTATATGAAATTTATGGGTTGATTTGGGGTGAAGTGAGGTCTTTACAATACTCAGCCTTCCTTCCAAGAACAGGGTTATCTTCCCATTCATTTGAGTTTTCTTTCATGTTCCTCAGTGGTGCCCTAAAGTTTTCTTTTTACGGATTCTGCACATTATAAAGTTTATTCTGGAGTATTTTATCTTTTAGAATTTCTCTTTATAAATGAGACATTTCTTCCATTATGTGTTCTCATTGGGATATCTGTATACAGAAAGCTATTGTTATTTGTATATAAAATGTAAATACTCACTTTTCTGAGTTCTCTTTTTTTTCTTACAGCTTTTTAGTTGATCCTCTTGAGTTTCATACATACTATATAAAAATCCCATAATGTAAAAATAATCATTATTTTGGCTTCCCCTTTCCAATTTTAACTACCACATTTTCATGGCTTGCTAAGCATCCAGAACAATGCTAAATAGTGGTAGTTGCAGTGAGTATCTTATTTTATTCCCGACTTCAGTGGGAATGATTTAGTAATTCACTATTATACATGATGATGACTTTTTCTTTACATATGTGTTTTAAAAATCATACCAAAGATGTATCTATTTCCTTATATTTTAATAAAGACTTTATTTTTTCAACCAAGGCTGAATGTTATTTTTTTAGCCAATACCTTTACCAGTATCTTTGAAGATGATTATATCATTTTTCTTCGTTGACATATGACTCCAGTGAGTCCCTAACGTTGGACTATCTTTGCATTTTAAATCTTGGTATATTATTCTTTTAGTGTGCTGCCAGATTCTAAGTGCTGATATTTTATTCAGGATTTTTGCATTACTATTCATAAGCGCGATTTACTCTGTATTTTTTTTTTTATTATGCTATCTTTGTCATATTTTGGTATCAAAGTTTTGCTGGCTTTTGTAAAAAGAAGGTGGAAATAATCTTTTAAGACTGAAGAGTTTTGAAGTAACATTAGAGTTGTCTACTCTGTGAAGGTTTGGTAATTTTCCTTTGTGAAACCATCTGGGTCTTCCACATTTTGGGTGGCTAGCTCTTTGAGTTCTAGTTGTATATGGTTACACTTGTGATGTAAAAGCATTACAGCAAATCAAAAAATTTATAAAAATTTTATATAATTTTTTATTAAAAAATTTATCAAAAATCTATAAAAAATTAGTGCGTTTGGGCTCTTACTTCTTCCTGGGTCAGCTGTGATGTTTTCCTAGGAAATGACCTACTTACCAGTCTTAGACTTGACATGAAATGAAAGTCTTTTTTATGATTCTTTGAGTTAGCTCTTTCATTATTTCCTCATCATCCCTTGATATTTTGTACCTCTTCTGCTTTCTTGTTTCTTTATTAGATTAGTTAATGGTATATACATTTTATTATTTTTTCCCTTAAAGAGCCAGCTCTTGGATTTTTTCACTAGTCATAACATTTTTATGTTTGTAAATGAGTAATTTCTGCTTTTATATCAACTTGTTCCTTACCTTTGATTTCCTTTCTTCTATTATTTTTAGTAAAACTTTTGGAAGTTTTTCTAACTTGTTTTTATTCGTTCTTGTTTAATAACATACATTATTTTTGGTTTTGATGTTTCTCCCCATTGAACATTGCTTTTGTTTTATCCTATAGGTTCTAATCTTTTTTCATCAGTGCTCCTAAAATTTTAATTTGGATTTTTTCTTTGCTCCTCAAATTGTTTAAGATGAGATTCAGTACTTTTTCAGGTGCGGTGTATTTATTATTCGGTGTATCCTGTGTACTCCTCTTAATTTCTAGCTTTATTGCTTTGTAGGTAGAGTACGCTATCAGAGGTGTTTTCCCCGCACCCCCTGTGGTAAAATATACATAACATTTACCATTTTAACAGTTGTTTTTTTTTTTTTTAATTTTTTTTTTCAACGTTTATTTATTTTTGGGACAGAGAGAGACAGAGCATGAACGGGGGAGGGGCAGAGAGAGAGGGAGACACAGAATCGGAAACAGGCTCCAGGCTCTGAGCCATCAGCCCAGAGCCCGACGCGGGGCTCGAACTCACGGACCGCGAGATCGTGACCTGGCTGAAGTCGGACGCTTAATCGTCGACTGCGCCACCCAGGCGCCCCAACAGTTTTTTTTTAATGTTTATTTATTTTTGGGAGAGAGAGAGAGAGACAGAGTGTGAGTGGGGGAGGGGCAGAGAGAGAGGGAGACACAAAATCTGAAGCAGGCTCCAGGCTCTGAGCTGTCAGCAACAGAGCCCGATGCGGGGCTCAAACCCATCAACTGTGAGATCATGACCTGCGCTGAAGTCAGTTGCTTAACCAAATGAGCCACCCAGGCGCCCCTCCATTTTAACAGTTTTAAGCGTACAGTTCTGTGGCATGACATACATTCACATGGTTGTGCAATCATCCCCACCATCTGTCTCCAGAACATTTTTCACCTTCCCTAACGGAAACTCCATCCCCATGAAACGCTAATTCTCCTTTCCCACCTCCCCTACTGAAGTGTTTCCACTGTTTGTGACTTGGTCGAGATTTCATTTGTGGCCTCACTCACATTGTTCAGATTTGAGATTTGTTTGTTTTTACCTGGAATGTTTTGTGCATCTTCTACTCCCAATCTTTTTTGAGGAATTTTGGTTTAGATGTGTCTTAGGCATAACATATAGTTGGACTTGACATCGCCATCCGATCTGGAGTCTTAAAAAAGAAAGATAGTTGTCTTAGAGTGGGGATTCCTCAGGAGGTAATTCCAGAAGATTCCAGGAAGGGAATGTGGAAGTGAGAAGAGGGAAGACAGCCAATACAGGGGCAGGAATTAGCAGATCACCGCTCAGTTCCACTGGGGACCTCTGGAAGATGGTGTCACACCTTCCTCTGCATTATCTCCCTGGGGAAGGACCCGGGGTATTTACTGCTCCAATTCCATTCACCACCTACACAGCTGCTCCCAGCCCTGCCCCTTTTTCCTGCAGCCAGAGAAAGCCCTTAGGCACAGGCATACGTGCTTGTGGTAGAAACCCTGGCCAGTACGCGAATGAGGAGCACTGAGGGATTATGAGCAGGGTACGGACAGCATCTGCTAGGAGAGGTGAAATTAACTTTGCAGGATGATGACGTTTCTGGGCCGCTGGACCAGGAGTATTGTTCATAGCCACCTAGGCAGGTACATACTTGCCTTAAAAAAAAAATTATTTGTTTATTTTGAGAGAGAGAGAGAGTGTGTGAGCAGGGGAGAGGCAGAGAGATGGAACAGAGAGAATCCCAAGCAGGCTCCTTGCTGACAGTGTAGGGCTCTAACCCACGAACCATGAGATCATGACCTGAGCCAAAACCAAGAGTCAGACACTTAACTGACTGAGCCACCCAGGAACCCCAGAGAAGTATCCACTTGAAAAAAATGTTTATTTATTTTTGAGAGAGAGAGAGAGAGGGGGAGAGCAGGAGTAGGGAAGGGGCAGAGAGAGGGACACAGAGGATCCAAAGCAGGCTCTGTGCTGTCAGCACAGTGCCTGATGTGGGCTCAAACCCACGAATAGTGAGATCATGACTTGAGCTGAAGTTGGATGCTTAACTGACTGAGCCACCCAGGCGCCCCAGAGGATGACACCAATTTGCTTTTTAAAAAAATGTTACTGGATTAGAGTGTGGCCTTGTCAAGGCTGGGTTTGACTCAAGGGCTGGAAAGCCTAGGATGTCTGTAAATATTTTTTGTCAAGGGCCCTGAATGTTTATGCACATTTTTCCTCTAGGTTCCTGTGGAGCAGCAGAAACTGAGCTTCTTGGTTCTGGCTGGGCCTTAGTCCCCTGGGCAGCATCACTGGAAATTACAGTCCCGCTGTGGTGTTAGGGGGCCAAGGGAAGCCAGTCATAGTCTACACAGCCATTCTACATCCTGTTAATTTTCTGTGTTTTTGGTTAAGCAAGTCAGGAATTAATCTTACAACGAGTCCGTGCATCTTTCAACTTAAAGCTTCCCTGAAATACAGCTGTCCCATTTATACTACAGGGAGACGGCCATGTCTTAGCTTGACCTTATTTTATGTTATGCCTTTTGTTTTTAATTCTGTTGTCACCACCCATTTTTCTATTCCTCCTTTTCCTTCTCTCTTCCACCTCTTCCTCCCCTTCCTTCTTCCACCGTTTCCTTTATGGTATTTTCTTTTGTTTTATGTTTGTGTATTTAGGTGTGTTGTGTTTCTTCTGCTAAATTGGAAACCTGACCTCTTTTAAAAAACAGTTTAAAAAAACTGTTTTAAAATAATAATTTACATACCACAAGATGGACTCATTTTAAGTGTAGAATTTGATGAATTTGGACAGATGTACACACCTGTGTAACCACCACTCCGCTAAGATAAAGGCTATTTGATCACTGTCACAAAGTTACCTTTATGCCCCCTGATGATCATCTCTGTTCCAGCCTCAGGAAATCACTGACCTGCTTTCTGTGTCCAGTTTGCTTGCTTTAAACATTTATACAAATAGGATATTACTCTTTCATATTTTCTTTCATATCTGCTTCTTTCACTCAGACTAATGTTTGAGATTCATGGTGTTGGGTGCCTATTTTATTTCTGGGTAGCATTCTATTACTTGATATATCTTTTTATTTCTGAGTTCCTCTTTATTTCTTTTTTATTTCTGAGTAGCTCTCCATTGACTGGATTATACCCCCAAATGCCATTATCCACTTAACCTGCTGGTGTTGGACATTTGGGTTATTTCTAGTTTTGGGCTATTATGAAGAAAGCTGCCACAGATATTCATATACAAGTCTTTTTATCGATGTAGGCTTTCATTATTCTAAGTTGAATACCTAGGTATAGAATGAGTGGGTCATAGAGTAGATAGGTATGCTTAATGTTTTACTAGAACTGTTTTCTAAAGTGGTTGTACCATTTTATACTCCCACCAGCAAGGTATGAGAGTTCTGGTCACCCCACGTCTTCGTTAATGCTTGGTATCATTTGTCTTTTTAACTTTAGCCATTTTAGTGGGTGTGTAGCAGTATCTTGCTGTGATTTCAATTTTTCCATATCCTGATGATTATTGATGAACATCTTTGCATGGGTTTATAGGTCATTATCTCTTTTTGCCCAAGTTTTTAGTTTTTCTAGCAGATCGTTACAGCTTGATAAAGCACTCTTAGCCCTCCTTAAATGCCATTCCCCAGGAGATTGGTATCTACGTTACTATTTATAATTTTTCTATGGGGCTAATTAAAAATTAATTTTTTAAAATGTTCTTTTTTAAATGTTTGTTTATTTATTTAGAGAGACTGAGTGGGGGAATGGCAGAGGGAGAGAGGAAGAGAGAGAGAATCCCAAGCAGGCTCCATACTCCGTGCAAAGCCCCATCTCTTGACTATGAGATCATGACCTGAGCCCAAACCAAGAGTCGGATGCTTAACCAACTGAGCCACCCAGGCACCCCATTAAAAATTAATTTTTAAAAATTAATGGATTTTATTATATTCTTTGAACAGTATTAAGCTTATAGGAAATAACTGAGTGAAAGGAGAATTCCCATATCCTTCAGCACCCCCCAATTTTCCCTATACTATTCACTACCCTAATATTATTCATTTTGTTCTGTATTTAGATTTTCCTCAATAAACACAATGAACATCAACTAATGCAAATAATTTTTTTTTTTGCATATTTTGTCCGAAGTTTGCATTTGTTATATGCCAGAGGGTTAGTCTGATATAAGTTACTCCAACATATCCGAAACTGGAAATTTAATTAAATGTGATCTCGATTTGGGGTTTTATGGTTCAAAAGTTACTTTTGGGGGCTCAGTCTGTTAAGCGTCTGACTCTTGGTTTTGGCTTTGGTCATGATCTCACAGTTCTTGGGTTCAAGCCCTGCATCTGTCTATGGTGTCAGCACAGAGTCTGCTTGGGATTCTGTCTCTCTCCCCCTCTCTCTGCATCTCCCCTACCCATTCTCTCTTTCTCTAAATAAATAAATAAACATTTGAAAAATTCTGTTATAAGCCAGACACTCAGTATCTTAGTAAATATGCATTAAATTCTTTGGATTCTACTTCCTAAGTATATCTTATGTTCACATATTTCTATCCTAATTGCTACCATCTTTCTCTAAGGGAGCGTCAATCAATGCTCAGCTGGACTACTGCAGTAGCTCCTAAGTGGTTGTGCCATATTCACTCTTGCTCTCTTGGGGTGGACTTTCATTCCTATTTTCTTGGTTAGAGCATCATGGTTTTTTGTGGAAGGGGAATCGTCCAGTTCCATTAGGTGCAGCCTTAGTGGGAATATCACACAAGGTGATCGCTAATGTCTCTGGCCCACTCATCTGGCCCGTGGGTGGGCATATGACCTATCCTAGGCATGCAAGATCCTCTGTCCTATGAATTTGGATTTTGAGCAGAATGTGATAAACAGTAAAAATGACTGCAGTGATCCATCCTGTTGGCCAAAGACACTATCCATGAATTTTTGCTTCCAAGCCAGGGTCTTTAGATTTTCCATTGATTCTGGGCCTTGGCCCATAGTCTTCCAATAAATTGCTTCCCCCATCCCCAAGTTAACCTGAGTGGGTTTCTGTTGCTTAAAACGACAGAATTTTACCTATTATTCATGAGATTAAATGGGATACAGACTGAGCTGCTATAATGGAGATTCCAAGATATAGTGCCTCAAGCAGGATCTAAGTGTGTTTCTCTCTCTCTTGTGTAATGGTCCAGGGCCTCTGAGCAAGGCTGTTCTGTGAGGTCACCTGGGCCCAGGTAGCTTCTCCCTTGTTGTTCTGCCAATTCCTAGGGTGTTGTCCGTATCCTCTTGTTGATGCTGGGTCATTGCCACATCAACATTCCAGCCACACAAGAGGCGCTCACGTGATATGGCAAGTCTTTCTTTATTCACATCACACCTGGCTGTAGCGAGATTGGGGACTGCAGGCTCTCGCTGGGTGAAGTGTGCCCAGGAAGAAGGGAAAAAAGGATTTGGGGACAACTGGCAGTTTGCCACATGACATCACACACACACACACACACACACACACCACATGTAAACATGTCACCGTCTTGCTGAAAAGCCTTCCATGGCCTCCCCTGTGATTGGATTAAGACCAAGACCCTCACATGGCCTGCGGCCTGCATGCTGGGGTTCTGTCCACTTCTCTAATCTCCTGGCTGTCTTGATTGCCCTGGTATTTCCTTCATTGGTTGTACAAAGTGCGTTTTTATTTTTCTTATTTTTTTAAAGTTTTTATTTAAATTCCAGCTAGCTAACATTAGTGTAATGTTAGCTTCAGGAGTACAACACAGTGATCCAACACTTCCACACCATACCTGGTGCTCATCACGACAAGTGCCCTCCTTAATCCCCATCCCCATTTCACTGTCCCCCCGCCCCCTCTCCTCTGGTAACCATCAGTTTGTTCTCTATAGTTAAGAATGTGTCATGGCCTGTTTCCTTTGCTTGGAACATTCTTCCCTTCTTCCGTCTTAATTCTGACATACCCTTCTTTTCTCTGCTCGCTAATCACTGTTTTCAAGGAAGCTTTCATAGACTCCCAGATTAGCTCACAGTCCCCTGATATGCCCTCTTGTAGCACCCTGTACTTAATTTTTCTAAAATCATTTAGTGAACTTAGGTAATCATGTGACTGATTAATATTGTTCTCCCCTGCCAGAACATCTGCCCTATGAGGACAGGAAGCACACCCACCCTGCCATCTTGAGATGCCTAGCTTCCAGCATAGTGTGTGGCATAGAGAAGACCCTTAAAAAATACCAAGTGAGGGTGCTTGGGTGGCTCTGTCAGTTAAGCATCCAACTCTTTTTTTTTAATTTTTAATTTTTTTATTTAAATTCAAGTTAGTTAATATATAGTGTAATAATGGCAGCAGGAATAGGATTTAGTTATTCATCACTTACATATAACACCCTGTGCTCATCCCAAAAAATGCCCTTTTTAATGCCTAGCACCCATTTACCCATTTAGTCCTTCCCCCCCTACCTCCCTTCCAGCCACCCCCAGTTTGTTCTCTGTATTTAAGAGTCTCTTATGGTTTGTCTCTTTTTATCTTATTTTTCCTTCCCTTCCCCTATTTCATCTGTTTTGTTTCATAAATTCCACATAGGAGTAAAATCATAAAGTATCCTACTCTTGATTTCAACTCAGACCATGATCTCACGGTCTTGGGATTGAGCCTGCATTGGGATTCTTTCTCTCCTTCCCCTTCTCTCCCACTTGTGCTCACTTTCTTTCTTTCAAAAAAGAAAAAACAAAAAACAGATGAGTCCTTGAATGATAGAAGGCTGTGAGAGGTTGGTGTTACAGCATATGCGGGGTGAAACTTTCTTGGTTTTAAGAAACTGGAGTTGATCCTAGGTGTGTTCATGAATATCCTGAGGCTGGATTCTCAGAGATGAGGGGCACAGGCAGAGGGGGCAGAGAAACGCCAACAACATTGACCACTTTTTCAGATTTTAACTGGGAGCCCTCTCTGCCTGGAAGTTCTTCAGTTCTGAATCCCAGCTGGGCCAAGCAAGACCTCTGGAAACTGTTGTTCTTGGCCAAGTCCCTGGCAAAGAGAAAGGGAAGAAGAACAGGGAGAAAGAAAGGAAAAAAGAGGGTAAAAGAAACGAGCAGCATATGTGATGAAGTCTCATGTATTACAACTAAGCCGTCTCTGGTGGTTAACAAGGACGTCGATCATTCTTTCCGTTTGTCTGGGTTTCCCTGTTCATGAAACGTGTTCAAGGATGCCATTTCCTTTTCTTCTCCCGAAGGCCCTTTGAATAGGCAAGATGGTCCTTATTATCTTTATTTCAAAATAACACTTTGATTGTTTTCATTTCTCATTGCAAAAATGATACAGATTTCCTGTAGAAACTTTACCAAATACAAACAAAACGAACTAAAAAACAAAAATATCTTATCAGTTGGAGATAGAAACTGTTAACACCTTGATGTATATCTTTTTTGATCTTCCCTCATGTATATTTAGTATTCTCATTTTACTAATATAAGAAGTAAAGGTGAAGACGAGGCTCAGGGAGGGAGTTTGTGTATCTGTTTCTTTCTTTATTCATGTAATTATTTCTTTCTAACAACACCTGTACAAAGAAGATTGGAGGTGTGTGACTGTCACAGCCAGTGAGCAACCGGCTGATACTGGGACCCACATCTTGAGACTCTTATTTTGAATTCATGTGGCTGTTTCCACTTCTCCAGCCAATGGAACCTCATGAATAAGAATTTGTTTTCCCCTCTCAGAGAGGGTTGGTTTAAGAGCCAAGAGGCATGGGGGTTGGCTCTGGAGAGAATGGTAAAGAAGGCAGGTTGTGGATGGGAAGCATAAGGAAGCCTGTAGAGCCCAGGACAGATGGACAGACTTTCTGATGCCACATTCTGATGCCCAACCTAACAGATGACAATTAGCAGCCACCAGCTGTAAAGTGACTGTAAACGCTGCTTTGAATAAAATGAGTCTTTTATTTTTGACGCATTTAGCAAAACATTTTAAAATCCAACAATGAATGTTTGTTGGCAGCCCAGAGGCTATGTGGCACTGGGGAGAGGCTGGTTATTTGCCATGGATGAGGGCTCCTGTTGGTGTCCTCTCTCTAGCTAGGGGAGGAGGCTCTTTTCTGAAAGGAGGGGAGTGGACTCCTTCAGAATTGCTTTCTCGTCGCCGGACCTTAAACAAGTTCCTTTTCTGTGCTTTGTCATCAGCTTTCTATCTGTAACTGGTCTCTCTGCTTCCTTCTTGTCCTCTCCAGCTCCCGCTCTGTGCCATTCTCTTACATCACCTCTAGGAGTGTGTTTTAAAAATGTACATCCATTTGGATCAATCTCCTGCTTAAAAACCCTGTGTCAGCCCATAGTAATGGAAGTAAACCCTATGGGATCCTTATGGGGCATAGAACTGTGCAGTAAGGTTCTGTGTTGTTTGGCGCCCCTCTCCAGCTGCATCTTTTACTCCACTCTCCCTTCATCTCCAAGGTCTAGCCATACCTCCAATCAGCCAAGCTGGTTTCCTGACTCAGGGTTGTTGAGTTTACTGTTCCCTCTGCCTGGGACCTCTCTCTTCCTAAAGAATATGGCGGCCTTTTCATCATCCACGTCACAGCTCAAATGTCACCTTCTTTCCTGTCCAACCCAGCTCAAGAGGCCTCCTCAGTCTGCATTCATCCTCCATTACTTAACTCTATTTTATTTCTTATAAATATCACTATTGCCTTTACTTATCACTTATTATCACTTATCACTATTGCCTTTATGGTCTTCCCCCTCCCACCCTCTTTTCCCTGCGTGCCTGCATGCACGCCTAGAAGGTGATCTCCACGAGGGGAGGTACCTTCCGATGAGACAATCAGCTTTTTGGTAAATTAGTATTACTTCATGTCACACATCCTGAAAGTTAACAATTGCAACCAACGAAAAGGTCCTTAATGTCACTTTCACATATTTATCTTTCAGAGTTTCCAGATTATATAAAAATGCCTGCAACCATATTTCCGCCCAACATCCCAAGTGAAGGGGAAGAACTATCTGTCTAAGGGTTTATCATACACTCCTTTCTATAATAAAGACATTGGTTATTAAGACACTTTTGTTAGCAGATGCTGCCTTTGTCCCTTCATCCTTCCCCTTTGGTCCATGCCCACCTGACTCCCAAATATCAGCTCTTATGTTTCTGTGCCTGAGGACTTTCTCTGAGTTTAGACTTTCATTGGCCACTGAAGCCCACATGGCACACTGAAGTACTAGATAATTAAGGCCCCGGCTCCCATCTCTGGAGCAATCCTCAACCAATGGCTGTTGGGAATTGGTGGATAAATACCCCAGCTCCCTCACCATTCAGGTGGAATAACTCTGAGGTGCATGTCCTACTCTGCCTTTCAGAGTCTCCAGTGGAAGTGAGCTTCATTTTCCCATGGTGGTAACTGACTCAGGAACATATCTTGTATTGGCTGCCTTCACTTCCCTTTTTAACTTCCCAAACCCCCACCTGTGTTTCCTGAGATCATCTCCCAGAAACAACTTGAATTCAAATCCTTGTCTCAGGGCTTGTTTCTGGGGGCAGCCAAATAAGATAGCATTATAAGTATTGCCCATTACCAAAAGGGCATTATACCATACGTGCTATTTGTTGTGTGCTTTGCTGTCAATAACCACACCAATATACACTGATCCACCTCATTTCTTTTCACAATAAGATCACCTTATTTTTAATTGTATGGGTTTTGTTTAATTTTTATTTTTTATTTGAGAGAGAGAGAGAGAAAGAGAGAACATGTGGGGATGGGGAAGATGGATTGAGAGAGAGAATCCTAAGCAGACTCCATGATCAGGGTGGAGCCCAATGCAATGCTCGATTCGACAACCCTGGGATCATGACATGAGCTGAAATCAAGAGTCAGATGCTCAACGGACTGAGCCACCCAGGTGCCCCAGTTTGGGGTTTTAAATTGTTATAATATTCTTGTGTTTTTCTTGGAACCCACAATGACTGTAGGCAGTCAAGTACCACTTCCTCTGAGTCTGGGCTTCTCAGTCTCAGTACTATTGACATTTTGTTCTGCATATTTATTTATTGTGGGTGTTTGTCCAGAACATTGTGGAATGTTTAGCAGCGTCTCTGGTCTCTACCTCTTAGGTCCCTGTTGCACACTCCTATCTGTGACATCCAAAAATGTTTTCAGAATTGCTAACTGTCCCCCCAATGTGGGGGGGGGGAAATGGTCCTCGGTTAAGAGCACTGCCGTCTGCACACCCCTATTCTATTCAGATCTAAGGCTGTGTCTAATTCCAATCACACTCTCTTGGTTGTTAGGGTACATCCTAACAGAAAAGTTACATATTCAAAGATTATTCAAAAGAGCTTTGATGAAACATGCTTTTGGCATTCTGCTAATTGTTGTCCCTTGGGGATTTGTGTCATATTTGGCTAAGATGGAGCTACATTTTCCAGGGTTCCTTTCCTTGTATGGTCCTGGGTTAGGTTTGGGCATGAGGAGACCTGTATGGCATTTGGAAGATGGGGTGAAGTGGTCACCTTGTTTCAGTGGAAGGTGGTGTGGAGTCAGGTGCTGTTGTAGCTCACACTGGGTGTTGGGTCTGCTGGTCACGTTGTTGGCACAGATCACCATCAGGGTCCATGGCTTCTTCCTTCCCACTGGCCCCTTCTTCAGCTTCTCTAAACCCTGGGTCAGGGCCCATGTGTGGATCCCCAGCAGGTTACATGTACCAATGGTGTTGTAAGTGTGGAGGTGGCTGAGAGACCAGTGTGGGTTCCTGTAAGAGCCAGATACCCATTCTGGTTCCTCCTTGTGGTTGCAGAATGTTCTTTTGGTTCCATTCTGGCTTTATCCTCCTCATACCATGTCTATCTTCCTTTTGCAATGACTGAGCCTGGTGACTTCAGGACCATTAACCAGCTCCTGTGATCACCGACGACCTAAACCTTATAACAGACCTGGCCTATCACTCATGGTGGCTCTGCTCCTCTGATGAAAAACCTAAATTATAGACACACATGCCCTTGGGTCTTTAGGTGCATCTTGATTGAGAAATTGTACATTCCAAGATTGCTCAAAAGAGCTCTGATGAAACCATTTTAATGTAGCCTTTGGTGGTTTGCTCTTTATTGTTCCCTCAGAAATATCAGGGGAAGGAAAACTGATTCTCTCCCCCCACTATATTTTAAACATCCACTCTAGCTATTACCCTGAGGCACCAGGAGCCCTTCATATTGACTCAACAGAATTGCATGGTAGAAGAATCAAGAGAGGATTCATCACCTGGCAGGACTTTTTTTTTTTTTTTTTTTTTTTTACACAACTCAGGCCAAGTGTCTGAAAACTCAACATTTGGAAGTGCCCATTTCGTTTCAGGCTCTATGCCCTCTTCTCTCCCAGATTTACTCAGTGCCATGTCCTTCTCCTTGGGCCGATGCCTTGTCACCTGGCATGCAAGGGGTTAATTTACCCAACGGCTGGTGGACTCTATGGGTTATTCCATATTTATTTCAATTATATAAGTATACTGGGCCAGTGTATTTATTTTAAATCACATTATCTACAGCTTCCCAAGCATGTGTCAACAAAAAGAACGGTTTCAATTTAGTAGACTTTGAAATGGTGTGCAGTTTATCCTCACTTCAATTATACTCTCTACAGTAAGTCATGGGCAGCTTCAGGATTATTCAGGGCAAGGTAATGCTATCTGAAAGCATTGATTTTTCCCTTCTCTTCAAGAACAGTTCACTGAAGGATGCACCGGAGTCTCCTTTAAGGAAACATAAAAATACATTTCTTAGCTGTAACTTCAGAGAAATCTCAATCTTAGGGGCTCTGGATGAGGCTGCTGGAGAAGTTTCTCACCTTTAAAGGAAGCTTTGCAAAGCTGGTTGCCAAGCATGACCATAGCAAGAACCATGTTTCTTGGGGGGAAGTGATGGGCAATGGGTGGGCAGAGGAAGAAGAGGATGCCAGAAAATTCCTGCACTCTACGTACTTATAAATAAACACATATTGATTGGGCACCTACTAGTACCAATCTCTGTGCTACCAGCCTGGGGGAGAGCTTCATTGGCACGTGACTCATGGAATCCCCCAAGGCCACATGCTTAGGCGGGTCCTATGCTTGGCTCAATGTTTTATTGTTGGTGTCTTGAAATTCCTAGTAACTTTCAAACAAAAGTCCCCGCAGTTTCATTTTGCACTGGGGCCTGCAAAATACATAGACTGTCCTGATAAATATGCAATCATTTAAATCTGCCCCCATGGAGCTTAGAGTCTAGTGGGAGAGACAGACATGAACTAATTACAGAAGCTACTAATTCACTTGTGATGAGGGTTATTAATAAGGAGTAGATACAGACAGGGGTGCTCAGAGGGTGTGTGACAGAGGGACCCAGTAGTCTGCAGGTAATGAAGCCACCCAGAAGAAGAGCCATTGAAGCAGACAGTGAAAGGTAGTTCATGCCAACATGCAGAGTTCTCCAGGAAGATTATTCTGTGTGGAAGGAACAGCATATGCGTAGGCCCCGAGGCAGAAAGGAGCCTGGCCTATCAGAATCAGAGAGGATGCCAGTGGGAGTAGGGCACAGTGAACATGGGGGAAGGACAGGATTCTCTCTTTGGCAAGGCTACCAATATCTGGATGCACTGTGGTCAGATTTATGCATTTCTGCATTGGGTAACTCGAGGTGACCCACAAGACTCCTTTCTGTTGGTATACATTATTGCCGTGTGATCTATGAATTAATCTAGCCTTCCTTAAATATTGTAAGTCTTTGGAGGGGGGTGAAGGTCACACAAATACCTCCATCTCTCAAAAAAGATTATTCTTTCCAAGTTACTGATATTTAAATGATATATAAATAATAATCATGGAGTAGCTATTGAAGAATCCCCAACAAAGATGTCACTTAGGAATTTACCCAAAGCCTTGGCAGTATTTACACATAGTCTGGACAATGTTTGTAAATTCATTATACCACTGCATGTTGAGTTAGCTATAATATTCCTGTGCGTTCTTTACCTACTTCTCTGACACTGAAGAGCAGGAGTTCCCTTGACCTTGGCCTTCCAGAATTTGTGAATATCCCTCTGCAGACTCATATAGATTGTGATTTTATTACTTTTTCACCTCTCCTCTTTCCAAGCTGAAGAGAACTGTTCTATTGAAGTCTCTTTACAGGTGAGTGGGGAACTCTACACTGTTTGCAATGGGGAAAAAATAGAAATCTGTTGTACATTAGAAAGTTTACTTGGCTGAAACATTAACAATTTGAAGTCTTGGGGAAGAGTGAAAAGGAAGTACTGGGGAAGAAAAAGAGCCTCCAGTGATGAGTACTTAAGTAGCCCCATAAATCACATTTGAAAAGACAGTTCATATGTTTACTGAATTGATTTGTCTGGACAAATGGAAGAAAAATGTAAAATGAAAGAATAGAAGACTCGACAAATGACCCTCATCTGGTGTCGTTTTTATGATGGTGTCCTGTTGACACCTCACTTTATGGCCGGGCTAAAAAATTTCAGGCAGACTTGACTGGGAATCATTAGCATAGGAAATAACTCTGGGCTCAGTGACAGTAGCAGGACTTAAGAAATGTTTTATCTCTTTTCGTCTATTAAAGTGAATTACTTTATGGATTTTCTAATACGAAACCATTCCTGTACTTCTGGGATTAATCCAGTTTGGTCGTGCCTCTGTGTGTGTGTGTGTGTGTGTGTGTGTGTGTGTGTGTGTGTGTGTTTTAACCACGTTAATCACGTTTAAGGATAAAATGCGGTGGCATTCAATATATTCACAACATTGTACCATGGTTTCCAGAACTTTCCCATCATCCGTAACAGAGGCCCTGTATCTATTAGACAACAAGTGTCCATTCAGCTGCTCATAACTTATATTCTTCTTTCTGGTTCTCTGTAAATTTACCTCTGCCACGTACCACATACCACTGAACTCCTGTTAATATTTGTCTTTTTGTGCCTGGCTCACTTCACTTAGCATGACGGTTTCAGAGTTTACTCATCTCGTAGCTCGTGTCAGAACTTCGTCCCTTATTTTCCTTGCTTTATCTTCATTTAACAACTGTGGGGCTGTGGTGGGAAGCATTGCCTTTCCAGAAAGCCAGAGTTTTTGGAAAAAAGGAAACTTTCCTCTCAAAAAGTAATTATGGAAATGTCATAAGGAGGTGAAAGGTTTTCGGAGAGAGCCAGACATAAAAATTACATTGCGTAAATTGTACTTAAAAAGAATTATTTTAATTGAAGTAGCCATTCCCGAGCTCAAATCCCTTATGCTCCTGTAACCTTAGAATGTTCAGTTCATCCTTGTTCAGCTACTTGCTCCTCTGATATGGCCTAAATATGCCACTTAAGTAAGAACTACTTAAAGGGAACTACTTGGGGGCTATTCATGGGAATCTGTACAGAGAATTTGGTAACTATGGCAGGCCAGCAGGCAGGTAATTTCCAGAACCATGAAATCTTTTCACTTCCTTCCTTGTCTATGTGATGGCTCATGTTTCCAAGAGGAAAATATCTCTGTAGCTTGAAGGCAGTCCTATGAGTTGACTTTACTCATTAATTCATCCATTCATTCCACAAATATCTGTGACATGCCTGCTATGTGCCAGACGCTGTAGAACTAGGGATGCACTGGTGAATCACACAGACATAATCCCTACAAAGTTAGAGCATATATTATTTCAGGGAAGACAGACTTTGAATGAGTAATTACAAGGGTGAATCACGTCATAAGCAGAAGTGGTGGGCACAGTGGAAGCATGACCTAACACCATGAGTAAGAAATGAGGGTGACAAAAAACTTCTACCTGGGTTGTTTTGAGGGATGAGTCATTGACATTGTTTCCTGGTATTATCAAACTGAGGTAGATGAGGAATTAATACAGGCTATGTCTAGAATACTAACACTACCAGGTGGACAATACTCTCTGTCTGACGGGAAATAACTGAGGTGTCCATTTTGACGTTCATGAAATATGACCATTTAGTAAGTAAAGTTGATGTGATGTTTTCCACATGTGAAAAATGTGTATTAATCCTGGGAGGCGGTGATGGGGTGCTCAGTTAGGAGGCTACTGTGACCAGCATCAGGCCATGGGCCTAGAAGAGGCACAGTGACCAAGGAGAAAGACACATGTGGTATAACATCTTTAAAGTATTAGCCACATGTTTGTGGTTTCTTGCCTGTCTCTCCAGCTCTTCGTATGTCTCCATTCAGTCAACCAGACTCTCCATCTTCACCGTCTTAGCCGAAATTCAGATAACAAGGTCTTGCTTTTGAGTTTCAAAAGCCTAAGGCCTCAGAGGAACAGGAAGGATTTGAGTTGCTTTGGAGGAAAACTTCTGGCTTCTATTGCTAGAACAAAAGAGTTCCAAGGTGTGTGGGTCATTGCCTGCTCACTCTGAGACCTTGTTCTTACCCTTCTGCTGCTCTGCTTTGCATTTCAGGTTGACCCCTGTAGACTCCCCCCTCCCCCCCCCCCCCCCCCCCCCCCGGCTCTCTTGTCCATGTGGCCTCTGTGTAGGTTTGTCTATGGCAGCATGGCCTAGACCTTGTGTTTGAGGGGAGAGGAGGGAGATGTCAGGGCATTTCTCTCTGCGTTCAGTGGCGTCTCTGACAGTAGCTGCATCAGTCTCTGGTTCTGGCCTGTGGGGAGCATCTGGCTTTGTGGCCAGTACTTCCTCCCTTTGTCCCTTTGTTTCTCCAGCTCTTCAGGTTGCCTCAATGTGTCCTGATGACCCTGTCAGCTTTTCTAACACCTTTGTAACTGGTTCTCCACATTACATGCCCTCAGTGTGGCCTAAATTCTGTTTCCCTGACTGAAAGCTGACTGATACCTTGAAGTTGTCAGGAGGGGGCCCACAAAGAAGGAGAGACATGGATGCATCCTGGGCTGAAGGAAGCAGACTTGAAACACCTCTATGGACCAGACAGGAGTTTCTCTTACACATTGCCTGGCCTCTTTGAGCTCCTATTCAAGACAGCATGATGGATCACGGCGGCCATTTGCCGTGAGAATTATCATCTTTAGACCATAGTTGTCCTTACCTTTGACAACTGGCAAAGGCTTTTCTTGGCTGGGCTTGCACCCCCTTCCTATCCCTCCCCCACCAAACTTGGCTTTGGGTAGATAACCCCCATTCTGGACTTTGAGGACACCCCCCCCCAAGTCCCAGGACAGAGGATGGGGTCCTAGCTTCTAACCTATCTCATAGCCGAGGCCCCACAAAGTAAGACCATTTGCATCTCATTTCACTTTCTATTTGAGAACTGAGCAAGTTAGAAATGGAAATTACCTTAGAGATCATCTCATCCTAATTTTTCATTTTGCAGATAAGGATATTGAGGATCAGGGAAGGGATTTTGACTGTCCAAAAACTTCTAGCTCATCCTGCATCTACTACATTTTGGTGAATACTAACATCTTTTATGGAGAATCTCCACTGGTGCTTTTTACACCCTGCAGAATGACATATATTCTAAATTTTAAATTATTTTGTGTTTGAGAGCAGAGAGCAGCTACTGAACAGAAGTCGGCACATACCTATATCTGTATCTATTCATGCATATCTGGTAATATAAAAATGTCAACAATTTACCTTGGGGTTCTGCAAAAGAGAGCTCTTTCCGGAATGACACTTGAACTGTTCAATATCATCTCAAATCTCATTTTGGTGGCTATAACCTTCTAAAAGCCTGGCACAAGACTAAAGTGGATTAAGGTTGAAATTTTCCAGAGGCTTCGTCTCGCATCAGTAAAGTACTTCTAATCACTTCCCATCATTGTCAAAACCAGAACGGCTTCTGAATCTCATGGACCACTGTTATGACATAGAAGAATTGCATTCCATGTCTAAGAGAAGAATTGTTGACCAGAATTCTTGTTATCAAAACAAATCTAGAAGGAAAAAAAGGTATCTGTGCCCTTGACTTTATTAGACTGTCTGATCATCATTTTAAGAAAGATAGTGACTTCTAATTACGCTTCCTCCCTCCGCTTTTCTACAAGGAAGAATAAATTCCCAGAAGTCAGTGTTGAAGGTTTCAAAATGTTGTGTGTTTAGGGTCCTAAGGGCTATTGTCTGAATAGTTGGGAGACACACGTATTTTGCAACCCTCTCCCCTCCCCCAAGAATGAATTCTTCATCTTTAATAAGGCGTTCTATCCAGGCCTGGGTAGATCATCTGTGAGATAATTTGGCAGGTAAATGCGAAACTGAGACTGTCTCTATTCCATTCCTTGTGAGATTCCCCACAGCATTACTGAGGACCCAGGCATAAAAGTTTAGAATCTGTGTCTCTTTGCATGAATTTGATCATCTCCATCAGAATCCTTAAGGAATTACAATAACAGTGATTCATTCATAATTCACAATTTCCATTATCTTCTTTCTCCGTCTAGTGTGGGGGGTAAAATTTATGGCTTCATTTACATTGTGTTCTATGAATAATAGAAGAAATACAGTAAAGACCCATGGAAATGTTCTTGCTGCAGACGCACTTTGGAACACATCTGCATTACAATAGCCTTCGTACAGTGCAGGATCCACAGAGCTTTGCAGCTGCGAAGGCAACATTTCAAAGGGGCCATTCTCATTATACAGAGTCTTCTCTTTCTTTGAACTTCAAAGCAGAATGAAGAGACCTTAAATGATATGGGGTAGGTAAGTGATGAAATTGTAACTTCAGGTATAAAATATCTTCAATTATGTGTATGGGGAAACACAGCCATTCAACGGAGCAAATATGTTTGCTCAGAATGATATCTGGCTGGCAGGCAGGAACAAATTTAATCTTAAGATTTCTTTGAGCTGCTGGGGCCTTAAAGATAATCTAGCCCAAAGCCCTCCTTTTGAGACTGGGGAAACCAAGGCATAGAGAAATAAAATGACTTGCTCAGGGCCACACAGCAAAAGAACGGTCAGGGCATAAGCGGACTCTTCACTCCCTGTCCAGGGCTCTTTCCAATCCACTGCATTTACCTTTGTTTTAAACACAAAGCACCTGGCTTTGTGACACAGCCGTAAAGCTAGAAGTAATCCTCTTGGAGAGGGATTTTCAAATGTGGAGCAGAGACATTTTCAAGGATTTCCCCCTAAATAATAATCTCTCTCAATGGAAAATCTTCACTGAAAAACATTTTGAGATTTGGAGAAAGAAATTTGCCATACTTCTGTGATTAAGCAAATCTCATTTTTCTTCCCCCAAGAAATGACAATAAAGCTGATGAAAGACCATACGACATTCAGATTTCTCCCCCTGGTGTCTAGCAGCAGCCCAGCGCAATACTTTATTACAACTCCATCCACAGCAGAATAAAAACCGACCCAAATAGTATTTAAAGAATGGTCTATCCTTTGAATCAATAGCTTTCCAGAGACCATATGGAGCATGACCCAGCCAAGCCAGCCCCCTTTCACAGAGTAGAAGTTCAATGCATTTTTGCAGAAAAGATTAAATTCAAAAATGTACTTTTACTTGTAGGTTGTTGGAGGCAATAAAGAGTTGTTTCCAAAACCTATTATGTTCATCCCTTCCCTTCCTGTGGCCATAGTTCCTACCTCCTCATCTTTTCGTATTTTGTGTTTGAAGAAAACACAAATCACAGAAAATCATTCTATATAAAGGCTTTGGGAAGGATCTCTCGTTTCTTACAGAAGACTCACATAGCATGCCCTGTCTCTAATTTTATTAAAGTAATTCAGATATCATGTTAGTGGGGAGGCCTTTTGTAGCTGGAAAGGGCAACTGATATTAGTAGGCAAAACACATACAAATTCCACCGCGCCGTGATTCACAGATGCAGATTCTCTGATCCAACATGTCTAATACATTTAGTCATGCACAATAAAAACCAAACAAAAGAAGCAACCATCAGCCTTTCACTGCCCGCTTCTCACCCCAAGCTTTGAGGAATTCCTCTAGTTATACACACGCACAACGAAGTAATGTGTCTCCCCCATCCTCCCAAGTATGTAGGAAAACTCAGCATGCATTCACTATGGGCAGGAAGACAAAGAAAAGATCACTTTGTTTACCTTCTTGTGCTAAGTGCTTACTCCACCCTAGTCCGGAAGTGATCTCATTCTATAAAGAGAACTCTCCTATGTACCCACAGAGAAGTGTCAAGCTAACAACAGTAACAAACTTAAATGTCTATAGCTTACCAGTAACCAAGATCCAATCTATTGCCCATTTCAAAAGTCCGCCCCCTAAACTAAATGCAGCCTAATTAAGATACTCTTTTGGTAAAACCACACCACCTGCCCTATTTCTCAGTGTCTGCTTTTTACCCACTAGGCTGTTATTCATTCAGTTAAGAATAAGAATCAGATCTGCTTGTTATGCAGAGGACGAAGACCAGATTTTTTATTTTGACTTGTGCGACTCTCGAAGATTCTAAGAACTAGATAGTCTACCAGATCTCTCTCCTTCCATAAACTTTTGTGTTCCTCCTGCCCTACCATAATGGCGTGGGGGATGGCGTTGTTGGGGAATTCAACTTATACCCCCTTTGTTTCTGGACCCCGGTTCTTATTTATGTGGTCATAGACACTCCAGTTTTGTCTGTTTGGTGCTACTCTGACACTTCTCTTCCAAAAGAGACACGGAGGCAAAATAAAGTTATTAACTTTTATTTTATAGGAGCAAACAGAGACAGTTTCTATTTTATGGGGGGCACAACGCAGCCTTTGTTTTTCGCTGGGCAATTGGCATTTTATTTTATTTTATTTTATTTTGGTATTTATTTTGGGCGATGTAGTCAACAGCAAGCAAGAGCAAACTTGCAGGTAGTGCCTGAGAAATCCATGCACGACTGGCAGCCTGGTGGCCTAAGGGTGGACATAGAACATCCAGCCTGCAAACCAGGCAACTACGCTGTTGTAGGTCAGTGGTTTTCAAAT